>NC_067485.1:79568913-79905768 GCF_947179515.1 Apodemus sylvaticus | reverse complement strand
GGTTTTGTTGAGGGACAACTTAGAAATGGTTAGGTACCAGCCTGTTAGTTTACCTGAAGCTGTTTGAATTATATAAATCATGCTGAGTTGGAGTTCAGCAGTAGGTATGATTTGCATGTTTAAGGATCACGTGCACAAAAATAGAAATGCATATTTTAACTGTATCTCAAAAATGAGAGAGAACATTCTTAGCACTACCTTGGTGTTTCAGCACTTACAGCTTCATTTGGTTTCTTTCTATAGTGAAGCACGTACAGCTTTCTGTTTGCTTTCTTTCTTGACTATGTGTATTTCTCTCTTCTGTCAGAAGTATTGCCTCTGTTGGTTTGTGTAGGGCTGGTTTGATGGATTTTAACTTGTTTATGTCATGCAAAAGTTTTCTTTTTCCACCTCTGACAGAGAATTTTGCATGGTGTTATAGTCTAGGTTTATAATTTAGACTACCTTAATCCAGGTTCTTCTGGCTTTTAAAATTCCATTGAGAATTTCATTGCTGTTCTGGTGGATTTTTCTTTTTAGGCGTCTTCTGGTTTTTCCTTTGCAATTTTCAATACTTTTTATGTGTATATTCAGTGCTTTGAATATAATATAGAGAGGTTTTTCCTGCCTCTGTCTACTTGGTGTTCTGTGTGCTTATTGAATCTGTTGATATGTTTCTTTTTTTTTCTTTTTTGAGAAAACATTTCTTCTGTCATGGTTAGGAAGATACATTTTGTGCCATTAACCTTGGAGTCATCTAAGAATATAATTCCAAAAATTTATATTTCATGGTGTTTTCCAGATCCTTCACATTCCTCTCAGGTGTTTAATTTCTTCACTTTTCCTGCTGTGTACACTGATTCCTGTACTTCATATCCAAGTAGTCTATGACCTTCAACTTGATCCATTCTACCTATGAGGCTTCTGCCTGAGTAGTTTTTCCATTACATCTTCATTTCAGCTTGAGTTCTTTTCACCATTTGTCTTTTGCTGAATTCAGTTCTCAAATCCTAAATTGTCTTCATTCCATTTATTGTTTTGTGGTTGTAGTTGTTTTCTTTGGCATCATTCAGGTCTCTACTATTGGTCTCACTACTTTGACTGAGCTGTTGTTGTTCATGTCTTCCTCAAACTCCCTGAATTATTTGATGAAGTTCATGAATGTTCTTTTAAATTATGTGTCCTGGGCTTCATTTAGGTAGTTTTAGTTTGAGAACATTTTTTTGTGAGACCTAATGAGTTTGGGGGAGCTATATCAATTTGTTTGTGTTTTGTGATGAGACAGGGGATGTGGACATATTTTATTGGTTGTGTGCCTAATGTGAGATTCTAGGCCACCTCTGTTGAGTAGAAATTTGTTGTTGCTGTTGTTGTTGTTCACTCTTGATTGATTTCAACTCAGGCATGAGTGGGTTGATCAATATTTTGGATATTCAGTGTTGATTTTTGATTTGAGAAACAGAGTTAATCAAGATTTGGACTAAGCAAGAGAACACATAAATGGACTAAATAACTGAGACTAGTTGGGGTGCTTTGCATGCTGTGTTATCTGATCTATGTCTGGAGTTATAAGGATGACATATGTAGACTAGGATCGTGAGTGCTCCCAAGGCTAGATCGGTGTCCAGGATGTGTACCCAATCCAAGGTTGGGGATGGCAGCAGCAAGTAATGTTCCTATCACTCAGAGCTGCATAACGTTCTCATCATATCACAGACAAGATTCAAGCATTGAATTGTACCATTGGTTAAATCTGTATTGGTCCCTCAGGCCAGGTCCAGGGAGCTTACCCATCCATATCTAAGCAAACTCTGGAGATTGATGTGGCAATAACCAGCTACGGTTAGTAGGGTTGACCAGACTGGGCTGGTGCATAGAATGTACAACTAGACCAATGCTGGGTGTTGAGAATCACACACACAGGACTGGTCAGTCTCAGTAAAATTATTTTTAAATGTAAGATTTAAGTTAGATGTTTCTATTTTTATATCTCCTTATAGAGTGTATAATCCCATTATTTGTAGAGATTTATACATTTATTATAAAACTTGTGAGTTATCCCAGAATTTAAAAATGCTTAATGCTAAGTCCTAATGCACATCTGTAACCAGTACATGAGGGTAATAGGCTGTGAGCTATAAAATTGATTTGGAGCTTCTGATTTTCCCTGGGAATGTTGCAAGTACCCTCTTTTAAAAACAATGACAACAGCAACAGCAACAACAACAACAACAACAACAACAACAACAGCAGCAGCACAGCAGCACAGCAGCAGCAGCAGCAGCAGCAGCAACAGCAGTAAAACTGATGTAGGAGACATGATTCAGAAGCTGTTTTAGCTCAGTTTCGAGTTCCCACCTCAGGTATAAATCACATATATACAAACACGTAAAAATCCTCTTAGATGTGAGCTGATGCCTCTGCCTCTGTAGGCCTCTTCAGGCACTTTCACAAACACACAAATGTGCATAATTAGAAAAAATAACTAAGTTATAAACAAAAAATGGAAATTAAATGTAACTAAATTCACACTTGTCTATTTTGTATTTTCATCTATGTTGTATTTAGTGAAATAATTCAAAACATTTCCTGAGTGAAATGATCTGTAGTTATTCCTTTAATTCATTTATTAGTTCTAAATGTTTTAAATCATTCATCATTTTGAATCCACAAATGTTTATAAAATTCTTGATAAGATGGCCCGTCCAGCAGGTCCAGTTATTCAGGGTTCCGAAGAGGTGCTACCTGAGGGTCAAAGGGGAACGGGGGGGGGGGGGTGCAGAGGAGAGAAGAAGGAGACCACGCAGGGTTCAATTGTCGAGGTCTTGTTTAATTTTCTGGGGTTCACAGGTTTTGAGCTTCCAGAGGAAGAGCTTGCCTCAAGGCAAGAACAAAGGAGGTAGGGGCATTCTTGGCAGTTTCAGCAGGAAGAGATAAGGGTCGCCCGGTGGAGACATCCAATGTTTGCACAAGCTGGAACATCCTGTGGTTATCTCAGAACTTCCGTTTAACTGGCAGTTCATGGGGAGAGGCTCTTCTTTGTTTTACTCAGGACCATTGCCCTGCCAGCCCTCCACGCTGTTAGTGAGGGTCCATTATGGCTTCCCACAATAAGACTCATTTTCGTGCTTTCTAGCATAGACCTATCAATGTTCTGTTCTAGACTGATTAAATCAACCTGCTATGTACTAAAGGGGTAAATCCTTCATAGGAAGCTCTTCTGAAGTAGATGTCCACTCAACATAGTCTATAGAGTTAATTTTGTTAGTGCTTAATACCATTAGCTATCAATAAAAGCTGCACAAATTATTTTGAGTTTTTATTTTCATGTATATAAGTATTCCATGATATATATGGGTTGGTTTTTGACTTTATAAAACTAATACTGAAGGACTAAGAGAGTACAAGGACCACACAGTATGCATACAGCCAGTATTTCGACCAGGTCCAGAAATCCTCTCTGCCTTAGCACCAACATTGAAAAAGTTCCTTAAAATATTTCTTCTATCACAGATTGTTCCCATAACCATGTTCACATTCCTTGAGGCCTGTTTAAAGTATATATTTTCTAATTCTGTATTTATATCTTTTCTCTTTCAGCTGTTCATGGTAACCAAGTTCATGCTTTCAGGACTCATGGTAACTATGGGCTTCCATTTACAATTGCAGCATCTGTCTGTGTACTTCATTGTCCTGGGCTCTGTTAGTCAAAAGAAGAAGAATTTTGTACAGTTTTAACAGAATGAACTAATTATGACACTGCTGTCATTTTTGTGTGCTTCATTCACCATCAAGCATCCCCGTGTTCATAGTCATTTCTGCCTTGACTGTACTACAATGTAGTCACACTTGATGAGATTCCTGTTATTCCTTCTTGATAATATTTTCAAACTGGTGACATCACCACAATGACAGTGGAAACAGGGAATACACTGTTGTGGTCTACTTAAGATTACAATTAGATACCACTTGAAGAGCTATTCAAAATCTAAAGACATGGAAGATGAATTTGTACAGAAATTACTGGTTTATAGATAAACACTGAGATGTTGAATTTCAGATGTCTAGAAAAAACATCTTTACAATTTTTAAAATGCACATAGGGACTTTGAAATGTTAAAAACTAGTAGTCTATGTATTAAGAATACAAGTAAAGAGTCTGTGCAGATACATTTTAACAACTTTATTAACAATAAACCTTACAAATAATAACAAAAATGGGAAGAAACTCTGTGTTCTGGTTAGTATTTTTACCAACTTGAAAAGGCTAGGGTCCTCTGGAAACAGCCCTACCAAGGAATTGCTTCTATTGGGGTTCATGGGAAAGTTTGTGGAGATGTTTGTTTTCTTGACTGCTGATTGAAATTTGTAATAACAATCTTAAAGGCTCAAAGTACAATGGTAGAGAATTGACAAAATGCAAAATCTGTATTCTCTTTAGGTTTTGTCGACCTAATACTAACTTGTCTCCATCAGACTCTACTGTGGGCAAGTCTCTGAAGCTATTTATTGATTGATGTAGGAAACCAAAACCCACAGTTACTGTGGCCATTTCTGGGTGGATGGTGATAGAGGGTTCCATAAGAAATCAGGTTGAGCAAGACACAGAAAGGAAGCCAATTAGATCCATTCCTCCATGACCTTTGCCACCATGGACCCTGAGTTCCTGTCTTGGCTTACAGTTTAGTCAGCATTGTATTGCTATGAAGAGACACCATGACCACAGCAACTCATATAAAAGAAAACATTTAAAAAGACAGTTTGGAGGAAATGTGACTCATAAACAGGTATTTTTTATTTTGCCTTTCAATTTCTTTCTTTCTTCCTTCCATTCTTTCTTTTTACTTTTTGAGTATTATATAGTCAAGGCTGACCTTGAACTCACTGTGTAATGAGACTGTTCTTTATTTCCTCACATTTTTGACTCCACCTCCTTGGTAACTGGATTACAGGTATGATCCATCACCCTAGATTGTGGGTATTTATGTGTGCATGTGTGGTCATATGAGTGTATATGCTATGCATGCATGTGCGAAGGTCAGAGTTTATTTTATTTTTTTTTCTATCTCCATCTAAAGTTTGTGGCAAGGACTCTCACTAATCCTGGCCCTCACAGACTAAATAGGCTGGGTAGTGAGATGCAGAGGTCCACCTGTCTAAATACACTCAGCTTTTACATGGATGAAAGGAATATCAACTCAGGTCTTAATGGTTGAACAGCAGTCACTTTACCTTCTCCCTTGCTCCTCTTTGCAACCTTTGAAAGTCTAAATTTGCTTCTAAATATAAAGCATTTTAAAGTGGAATTATACAAAACAAATAATAAGAAAAATAACTTATCATCTAGGGGGTTGAGACAAGATGATTAAAAATTCATTCCACACTATCTCTTTAGTGGTAGGAATAAAGGCATATAATACCATACCCAGCTTTATACTAGAAACTTGGAAGGTATACATGAAGGCCAGGAACATGGCTCAGTGGGTGAAGATGCATTCTGCCAAGCTGACATGAGTTCAATCACTTACACTATCTTGTGGGAGATGGCCCTCAAATTGTCTTCTGGTTTCCAAGTGTATAGTGTGCCATGAGTATGAACATATGCATTTAAAAATAAACAAAGAGTGATAAAATAATAATAAAAGAGAAAGATTCAGCCTGGACATGATAGCTGTAATATCACCACTTAAAAATGATCCTTGTCCTTTTAATTTCAAAGATCCTACCTTCTAAGTAGAACTTCCAGGACAGACTTGGCTGAACATTTGAATTGAAATGCAGCCTGGGATATATGAGACATTGTTTGAAATAATAAACATGTGGCCCTAGAACATAGTATGGTGATCTATGCCTGTAATCTCACCATTTGGAGAAAAGCTCGAAGGATCATAACTTTAAGACCAGTCTGAACATATCAAGTTCAAGGGTCACCTGAACTAGAGAGTAAGATCATGCCTCAACAACCAAACCAAATAAAACAAAACAAACTACCAAACCACCAAGGATCTGTTGAATATGTTTACATATCCCTGTAATCCTGGCACTCAGAAGGCAGAGACTAGAAATTTCTGTGATCAAGGCCAGCATGGTGTATGTATCCAGCTTCAGGACTACAGAAAGAGACCATGTCTCAAACAACATAAAACAAAAACAAGGGTTGATGAAGGGGGGGAAAGCAAGAAGGAATCAGAGATATTGCATATGCGTTAAGTTCTTTTCAATTATATGCGAGGTCCTGAATATATGATATCAGAACTGTAAAAAAAATAAATAGGTAAATGAATGAAAGTAAGCATTTAAAATAGGGAAGTTAAAGATACCATGATGCACCCTACATTTGGAATAATACAATAATATGTATCCATGAACATGAATGAAAATTTCTAAGCCAGACTTGTTGGCACATGCCTGTAACTCCAACGCTTGAGATGCAGCAACAAGATCAGAAATTCAAGGAAATCCTCAGTCAAATGTTGCAAGATATTTGATCACACTGTGAACCCCAAATTAGACAATGGAAAACCTATCTCTGATTGTGGTGTGGCTCAGCCCAGCACACACCTTTAATCCAAGACCTTTCTATTTATTTTAAACAATATTGAATAGAGTCAGCCAAAGGTTAAGAGGCAGAGCAGCCAACCAGTTGACAAGAAGTGAACCTAGGGAAATAAAAGCAAAGAATGAGAGGTAGTCAGGAGGATGGATAGAGAGATGCACAAGTCATGGAAATGTAGGACACTCAGAAGGGTTTGTAAGAAGTGTGGAGAAGGGGAACTGATTATTTTCCTTCTGGGATGAAGGTTGAGGAAGGTTGGTTGGATGCTTTCTCTGCCTTTGTGAATTACCAGGATTTGACTACAGCATCTAGCTCCTAAGTCTTCATTTGGTAAAATGGAATCTTTGATACTGAATTAGATGACAGCCTAATTGTGACAAGGCTACAGGAGATTGTCTCAAATACTAATAAATGAAACCTTCTTAGAGTAGCCTCAGTTATTTCAGTGACACACCTGTGAAACTTCAATCAAAATGTTGCTTTTACCTGAGTGGCCTGAAGGCATGCCGGGGGGGGGGGGGCATTTTCTTTGTTGCAATTGGTTTAGGATGCATGCCTCGTCACAATGAACCCACAGGGCCTTGGTTAGGTTTCCCATTGTTTAAGAAAGTTACAATCCCAGAGAGACTAACCTTCATTTGTGGTCATTGCTGCTTCATTTCCTGTTCTCGAGGTTTGTGCTATGACTCCCTGTTTACGGTGTTAAATGAGAGAAGAAATAAGCCCTTTCTTTCCCAGATAGTTTTGTTCATGGTGTTTCTATTAGTCAGGGTTCTCTCACAGAACTTATACAATGTCCCAATATAGTAAGGGAATTTTTGTAATGACTTACAGTTTGTATCCAGCTAACCCATCAATAAGCAGTTCTGAATAGGAAGTCCCAAACTCTAGTAGTTGCTCAGTCCCAAGAGACTAGTTGTTTCACCTGGTCTTCTGAATAAACTGGAATCCTGAAGAAGTAGGCTCCAACAAATGTGCTGGCTAGTAGGAGCTAGCAGGCAAAGAAAAGTGAGTCTAGCTTCTTACAAAGTCCTCACTTTAGCCTCCATGTGAAGGTGTGGACCATATTAAGTTGCTTTGTCCCAGGCTGTACTTGAACTCAGAGATCTGCTCGCCTCAGTCTCCTGGGATTGAAGACCTATACTGCCCATACATCAACCTAAACTTTTCATGGCCTCTATACCTCAAGATCTCCATGTCAATATACAGGTCAGAAGCCTGTGTCTTCCACCTTCAGGACCTGGATTACAGGTACGCCCTTCATATCTTGACTGTCTAGGTCATTCTAGATGTAGTCAAGTTGACAAGCAGAAATAACCATTACCGTGTTTATCACAGCAACAGAAATCTCACAATGGAAAGACCCTAAATGAGAATAAATCACTCACCTGCCTCAGTCCCTTAAGAGTGACCCTCCCATTGACTATAACTATAAAATCCAGTGTTTCCTAAAGGTCTAATTCTCCAAAGTGGTGCTACTACCTTAGACATACTGCTGTCAAGTCTAGTGAGGATTACCCCTTTTGGTCCTACTTGAAGGTGGCAAGGTTGTGCTGTGAGTCCAGGCTGCCTTGAGATCAAAGAAGCCTTCTTCAAGGCTACAATGTCTCAGCAGTGTCATCTATCCCTGAACTCACTTCACATGACAAATCTCCTCTGACATAAGCAGATGAAAACACTGACAAGAGTCAAAGGTCATTCTCCAGCAGAGACTCAGAGCTGGAAATGGGCAGTTGATCTTGTTGATTGGTCATCAGGTCATAGACGGCAGGACCTAACTGACATTAAAATATTAGAAAGAGGAGAGACTCTATGCCAGAGAGGGACTGGAAGTCAGATGGGACAACAAAGAGAATCTTAGTAGTGGGAGATAACATTGATGATGGCGGCAATGACTAGTAATTTAAAGGCAGTACCATGAGGATCTTAAGGACTTGGAATAAGGAAAGCCTAAACTGTACCAGGATTTATAATCCAGAGGGATCGAAGACACAAAATACAGCTAAAAATCATAAAAGGGGCCAAGGGAGCTAGAGTGGTCCAAACATGCCCAGAGAAGCCAATTAGTAGTGACATAAGCAAGGAAGTATGCACTGACCTTGAGCCAATCCTTCCTTGAGGAAAGAAAACAAAGAAAACCCATGAGTTAAACCCAGCCATTATTGGTCCATTTCAGCTCTGACCTCAAAAGGAACCATTGTGAGGTCTTTTACTTGCTAGTTACAGCTTTGGCTGAGAATGCCTCCTGTCCTTATAATACAGTTGCTGTTGGTTAGTTGGTTGGTCGATTGGTTGGTCGATTGGTTGGTTGGTTGGTTGGTTGGTTGGATGGATGGATGGATGGTTGGAAAGCAATTTGATTTCTATGCTGGTGAGCCACTGAACTTGGATCTTTGTGAATTGTTGAATGTGAACACAGTGAGTTTTCTTCTGTATTCTTATGTTTCATTTTAGAGAGTTTTGTTTTCTGGATTTAAACTAAGTTTCCCCCTCTTCCTGTATTTTCTTCATTTGAAGATTGAGTAGAGGAAATTTTTTTAGATTTTTTACTCTATTTTACATTGTCATATGTTGCATGTCTTTATTCCTTTCACTAATTTTGAACAGTAATTTATAATAATGATACAACATGAGCAATCTCACAGTGACATTTCCAGACATAAACTTGAAGAGCATTTCACACATTCCCCTTGCCTGCTCCTTATAAGTACCTCAGTGTTTCTTTTTTCTGTTCAGACACTTACTTTACAAGGACAGGCCCGGTGGTATCAAGTCCTCCTATTTAGAGGACTGACAGGCCATATTTGATGTACTTAAGGAAAGGCATCAATATGTCTTTGTGCTTTAGAAGAAAACTGCCTCCTGTCTTAGAATCTTCCTGGCCGTTCTAAAGTCAAGATTCCATGCAAGTGTCAAAGGAAATGTTCAGATCCCAATTATTTGATGCTAAATTTGGAAGTGGGCAAGTTAATAGAACTCAAGGATAGAATGAATATAACGATCCAGTTTTATACTTTCAGAAAGAACTTTCCATAGTGGGACATATCATACCATTTCCCTTCATCTACTTGGGTCACTTGGTCTGCAGCTGTCATTCCATTGAATAGTTATCTTCTATCTGAAGGAGAACAAATGTGGTTCTAAAGCTAGCGTGTTATCAGGCACAGGAGATGAGGGCAATAATGAATTTTGAAGCAAAGGATCAAGCGTGTGTCCTTGAGTCCTGCTGCCAAAAGAGCTCAAAGATCATGTACAGGAATAAAAGCTGCCCTTTGTTGGAATGGTCTGACCAGCACTCCTCAGGACCCACTCAAACATATGTCCATTTGGAGAAAGAGAGGGAATGTTTTTACTGACAAGGAGTCTCTCCAAATTTCCAAAACTAGGCTTGAATAGAACTCCTTCCTCCAATCCTAATCTTTTCATCTGTTAGTGGAGTGGCAGTAGAGAGCAGAATCTCTAATGTTCAGCAACAAAGACCTTTTCAGATTTTTTCTTGATTTTCAAGGTGTTGCTGAGGAAGGAGGGTCTATCCTCTGTGACTCTCAAAAAACAAATATCTGATTAGAGACCTGGCAAGTAGGGCTTTGGTGTCCATGGCTGGACAGTACCTGTGCCTCCTTTCATTGTGTGAAGGTTTAGCTTGTTAGAATAGACAAATGGATGGAACTAGAAAGTGTCATCCTGACAGAGGTAACCCAATCACATTGTATGCACTCACTGATAAGTAGATGTTAGCACAAAAGCTCAAAATAAACAAGTTAAAATTCACAGACCACAGGAAGCTCAAGGTGAAGGAGGACTGAAGTGAGGGTGCTTTGGTTCCTCTCAGAAAGGGGACAAAATGCACTCACAGGAGCAATAAAGGAGATAAAGCATGGAGAAAAAACTAAAAGAAAGGTCACAGAGACTGCCCTACCTGGGGTTTCATCCTATAAAGTCACCACAACTGGATACTATTATTTCCTACAAGAAGTGCATACCAAAACAAGCTTGTCATGCTTGTCTCTGGAGGACCCTGTCAGAGCCTTACACAAACAGAGGCAGATGCTAGCAGCCAATGGACTGGGTGTGAGGTCCACAATGGAGGAGTTGGTGGGTGGTCAGGAGGAGCTGAAGGGATTTAAAGCCCCATGGGAAGAACAATGATGAAGGCAACCCAGACACCCGAGATCTCCCAGGGACTAAACCATCAACCAAGGGGCACACCTTTCCTGCTAAAAATGTGGCATAGGAATGCCTTGTTGAGCATTAGTGAGAAGAGTGGTCCTTGGTCTGGTGAAGGCTCAATAGATGCCCCCCAACAAAGCAAAATCTTGGGGGGGAGCATAGAGTGGGTTGTGTGGAGGGACATATATTTGAAGGCTGGGGTTGGGAGGAGGGCTTAGGGGTTTTTGGTGAGGGGGGAAACCAGGAAAGGTTTTAGCATTTGAAATGTAAATGAAGATTTTTTCAATAAAAAATATTGCTAGCCAGTGCTTAGTATGGCTACATGTGCTTAATTTGTACACATGTGCTGCTTCCAGGTGACTATGAACATTTTATTAAGATAGAATGTCCTCCTTGACCTCTACTAAACTGTAGTTCGTTTCCTGTGGTATCTGTCATGTATGTGGTTCTGGGTGGGTCCTTTGTGGTTTCTTTAATGTGTAAAAGTGACATTTTCTGGTGAGAGGTGACAGTAGAATTTGTTCAAACACATGACACAATGAAATGGCTCACCACAACCCTTGCACCTCAATCACAGATGTCACACTCTCTTGGATCTATGCACAATGTGTCTAATGCTTACCATTAATTTTTAAAGCTTTGGGAACACAGATCATATAGAAAACCAAAGCATTCATTTCTCTTCCTTTTTCCCCTTGCTTTTGTGTTTTGGTTTCTTGAGACAGGGTCTCCTAGAGTATAGGCTGTCCTCATCATTTTTGAGTATACAGAGAAATATTACTTCAACTGTTAATCCTCCTGCCTCCACTTTCATACATTTTTTATTACCATGGGCTCATCTTTATGAGACATTCTTGACATTCACTATGTCTGATGTCTTTTAGAATACTCTGAAGGACTCTCCTCAGTCTGGGCACAGGTAACCTGATCATGACTAGATGTGTCCTGTGTGTTTGTGCCAATTCCCACTTCAAACTTCAATCCCAATTCAACATTGGTAAAGTGTGGGGACTCATAAACACTAGAGATTTGCTACCAAACAGAACATGTGGCCTTTACCAAAGGGCTTGATAGACTGATCTCATAGAATTTCTTGACCATCTTGTACAGTTAGACTTAGAAATCAGTCTTGGTACACAATCTGTTGGTTAAGTGTTCTTGCCCTGCTAACATCCTGATGCACAAACAAGCAGAAAAAAGTTTCTGTTGTTTATGAAGACAAAGACAAGGCTTTTTGTTTGAAATCAGAATGGCCTAGAGTGCTAGGATATGGCACCATCTACTACATCTGTTGTTTATAGGTTTCTGACTGACAGATGTTTTCTTGATAATTTGGAACATATCAGCTGACTGACTCTAGATCCTGAGCTTTGGTGAGAAGTCTCAGGCCTGAGGAGAACATGGAACCAATGGTGTCATCATTCTCTCAGACCCAAAGATATTTGTCTCATGCCCAGGAGTATCATGAAAAACAGTATTTTGTCACAACTACCAATATAGTCAGGAACTACCATCCTTAAGCATCCATCAGTCTGAGTTTAAAGAAAGGTAAATAGAATACATTGATTGTAGACATGAGTTATGACAAACTTATCATAAAGGCTGTGGTCCAAGCAAAAGCAAGACACTGTCCAACTACTTGCCAGTGAACATCAGAGTCCATAAACAAGGTAGGGCTAAAGCTCTGGACCCTTTTGTCACTCTTAGGATTCCTTCTCTGCTTATTGATGAGGAAGTGTCCTAGTTAAATTTTGGGTGTCTAAAGTCCCACAGATAGTCCAACATTTGAACACTGTTCCAACCAGGTGGTACCATTTGGAAGAAATTATGCCCCTTGGGCAGTGGTCATAGCAGGCAGAAGTGGGTCACTGGGCAACATTGGGGAGTCATTTGAATAAAACCGGTCCTCTAGTTCCCCAATGACCAAGACTAGCCTTCCTCTAATTAAAGACAGAAACAGAGGAAAACTAGTGGGCTATGCCCAGCCACTATAGTTCTGTTTCTTGCTCTGATCTCACAAGGAACCATTATGACAACTGATAGATACCTGTCCAATTACAGCCCTGATTGAGGCTGCCTTGTATCATTGCAGGTACAGAAGCTGTTGGTTGGTTGGAAACCAAGTGGAGTGTGAACATGCTGAGATTACGCTTGGACTTTCAAGAGCTGGTGCACCCTAACATAGTATCTCTCCCCTTTGGTGACTTGATTTGCACTTTTTGGTTTTGGAATCTGTATTTGCTGGCTTAATTTATGTGTTTACATTTCCATGTTCTTTCTTCCATTTTAAGTTTTATTAATAATTCTTATGTTATGTTTGCTATGTTAGAATATTTTATTGCTTTCATTTCATGTGTGTGACTGTTTTGCCTCCATGTCTAAGTACCACATCCCAGGTTACAACTGTGGAGGTCAGAATAAGGAGTCCAATTTCCTGGATCAAAACTGACAGGTAGTTGTAAGCCTCTTAAAACATACCTAGAATTAAAACAATAACATATTTACTTAGTATAACTAGGTTATTTATGTAAACAAACCCTCACTAGAACTCACTTAGCATAACTAGGTTATTCATGTAAACAAACTCTCACTAGAACAGCCTGTAGTTCTACTTTCAGGGAATCTGATTCCCTCTTCTGACCTGAAAGGTAATGTTAATAAAATTATATAGAAAGATTTGTATCAATATTGTAAATGTTGTATAGCAACTGTGAGTGTGCTCTATGGGAGCTCTTAGAGGCCAGAGGTAGAGTATCTCCTAGAGCTGAAGCTAGGGTAGTTGTGGGCCACCTGCCTGGTTCCTAGGAAACAAATGCTGGTCCACTGCAGAAGTAGCCAAACTTCTGGACTCCAGATCTGGCTCATCATCCTAGGGCTGATGATGGATTGTGTGGGATTTGGGGTATCGGTTTGTGTTAATAACTTCTCTTGAAGCTGACATTTTTGGTGCCTCTAATCACAGTACATGCTGAGATCAGGGGAGAGGATGGTTGTCCTTTGCAATAAGCTCTTAGTGCTTTTTTTTCTCCTTTCCATTTACAGTTGGTCCCTGTCAACCCAATCTATGTCATATTTTTCATCCACTGCCTTGGAAGGTTCTTTGTTCTTCCCTTCCCAAGCATTTAAAGTAGCTGGCTGAATTGTTTGACATATTTCTGACTTTTTTCTTATCATTTTCATGTAGAATTTGAGCCTATTCTCATACCTTGGGGTGATTTTAAATGTCTTTTTTTTTTTAATTTCTCCTTGCAAGTTTGGTTCTAGGCATATAAAGGAGGGCCTGATCATGGAACAGGACCTGGAGAGTTGTAATCTATTGAGAAATTTACCACTGACTATATGATGATGATGACCCTGGGTGAAGGACACTTTTCCATAGTCAAAATGGCCTACCATATACCAACACTGACCTGTGTGGCTATACAACACCTGAAAAATGTCAAAAAGTACAACCCATTTATCACTAGGGAAGTCAACATTATGAAATTTCTTACCCATCCTAATATTATCAAACTATTTCAAGTGATCCAGACAAGAAAGTTCACCTACCTGGTGATGGAGCACACCTCAGAGGGAAACTTTCTAGACCCGAATCATGGGATGTGGGTTTTCAGAGGACAGCAAAGCTCAAAGAATGTTTGGCCAGGTACTACAAACAGTGCAGTACTGCCATGACAATGACATTGTCCACTGAGACAAAAAGGCTATTAACATTGTAACTGACTGCAGGTGGAATGCCAAGCTGTGTGATTTTCGCCTGGATGCTAAAGTTTTCCCAGGGCAGAAGCTGATGGATTTCTGTAGCACACCACACTACTGTGTGCCAGTATTCTTTTAAGCTTAGGAATACGAGGGCTACCCAGTTGATATCTAGAGTTTAGGAGTCTTGCTCTTTGTCATGCTGACTGGACACTTTCCTTTCCAAGATAGGAAAGGAGGAGGAAGCTCCTCCTCCTTGCAGAGCTGAGGAGGAAGATCATTGATTGCAGCAATTTTCAGCATTCATCCTTCATCAATATTTTCAATGTTATAGTGGAAATTCTAATCATCAGTCCCAACAGGAGGCCCACAATCTGCCAAATCATGATGCGCCCAATGATCAGGGACAGGCAGGGATATTTACCACCTACATCCACATGGACATTCCCAGGCACACCAAGCCATTTCATTGAAAGGGCAATGAGTCATGGGTTATAAGCCTGAAGATATTATCACTGAGCCTCTGAGAGACCAAAAATTCAATGAAGTGATGGCATCCTACCTGATTCTATACCAGTCACCCAGGAGAGACTGCTCCCACCACCAAATGAAACTGATTAAATGCATGCAGTCAGGCTGGAAGATCTCCACTCTTTCCCTGGTTACCTAAGAAGAGCTGAGCCTCTTCTCACATCCTTCATTTTGTCCTCACATTCATCTAAACTCCAGGAGGGAGGATAGGAAGACTCTAAGGCCTGGTGTCAGAAGGCATGCTATGTGCTGCCAAACATGACCAACCCTCTCCAGCTCTCCCACCTGGACTGCCCTGTCGCTGATGACTTCATGAGCAGCAGGTTGGATATCAGGAAGACTTTCTCATAGTCCAAGACTGTGTTATCTTGTAGGCCAACTAAACATGTCCAGCCACATCTACTTCTATATACCTCTTCCCCTACAGCAGACAGAAATGTGTCTTCCTGCAGTCCCCAACACTATTTCTGGGGATTGCTGCTCTCTGCTAAGAGTATAACCCTTGCAGGCTCCTCCTCTGGGGATATCTTGCAGAAAGAGACTCTCATGGAGGAAAACCCTTTCATCCAAAAAGAGGCCATCATTCCTGAAGATACCATCACTAATGGCCAGAAACAGGGTGCAGGCCTAGTTTCCCCCTCATAACTGGCATCACCTCCTGAAGAAGGTGAAGAAGAAAAATATGAGCTACCTTCAAAACCTGTGCTGCTGTGTGCCACCACCACAGAGATATCAAGCCTCGTGTGAGAATCTGGCTCCTATGAAAGGGGATCATGGAGTCACCCACAGGAGCAGGTGGGTGCATGTTCTCATTTATTTCCTCCATAATTCCTCTTGTCCTTTGTGAAAAATGATGAGCGTTCCCCACCTCCACACCACAGCAAGGTCTCTCCAGGTAAAATCCCATGCAGGAAGGCCTGCCTGTTCCCTGTGTCTTGCTCAGAGGGGAAGACTGGGGTGCATAAGTGCCCTAAAACTGTAAGTGGAACAGTAGTCCTGTAGCCTCTCCCAGCCTGAGTAAACAACAGAAATTGTTCTATGGGAAGTAACTGTCCATTACTCCCTGTTTCTTGACTCCCTGTTTCTTGGCACAGCCGCCCCTCACACTAATTCTGCCCTGTAATTATTTACCTCCTGCCTCTCTGTGCTTGTTCCCTCAAGGCCAACTTTCAGATTGAAACAAGATTCCAACTGGCATCACAGTCACTCCTTGAAAGAGGAATGATAGATGTTGTGACAAGAGTCAATTTAGGACCAGTATGATGGAGCAGCAACCTCTGATAGCCCTACATCATTTAGCTAGAGAAATCAACAATGCTGCTAGCATTTATCTGAGAATTTGAACAGTGCTTGTTCTTGCTATGATAAGCAGCTGTGCACATCCTTTGAGAGAGCTACTGGGAAGCTTTCCTGTCCTTCCAATTGTTATATTTGTAAGATGTCATCTCCTGTGTTCTTTCTCCCAAGACTGTGTACTTGCATCCAACATTATAATTATTCACATAATATGTGACAATATATACTCTACGTTCATATATATGTCACAATGTATATGTGTGTGTGTGTGTGTGTGTACAGGTGTATGTATCTTGCCCAGCAAGAATTGCAAGAACTGAGTTTTCCTTACATATGCTGTGTCTGGCATCAGAATAACTGGGCAAAGAAATGGGCGTTGAACTAATAAGTTCAGGAAAGAAAGAAAGAAAGAAAGAAAGAAAGAAAGAAAGAAAGAAAGAAAGAAAGAAAGAAAGAAAGAATGAATGAATGAACACTGAGTTTGAAGGCCTCTCTAATAGGTAAACCATTGCTTATGATAAGATTTCTCTGGGAATTATCTGGCTTTGTGTGGTATGTGTACTGATCCTGGTTCTGAGGAGGCTAAGACAGGAAAATCATGACTTTCAGCCCAGGCTGGACAAAGGAGAAATAGGTCTTACTGTCCTCATCTTCAAGTTATTGCTTGAAATGTCAACTCTTTAATCACAATTTCTAGAATTATACCCTTTTATTTCTTTTTTAAGATAAAGGATCCACAACATTACCTTGGCTGGTCCTGAGATGTTGAACGCAAGCTATCCTCCAGCCTCAGTCCAAGTGCCAGGATTGCAGGCATGTGCCTTGCACTCAGGTGGGAACCTGGACATTTAAAAGCAGCTGATGAGTCTTTAGGACACAGAATTGAGTTGCTGATTTACTAGGAAATCTTGCATGGTTTGGTGATTTCTAAAATTATTAATTAGAAGAAACCATAAAGACTGTTCCTCTCTTTCAGTTTTTGTAGCTACACCCAATCTAGTAACCTTATGGTGCTCTTCGTGTAAGACATCACCTTTCCTTGCAGGACAGGATCTTCAGTTTTCAGGCAACTGAAATGGTGGGATGATGGGAACTTTGGTACAGTGTGACAGATGATGCTGATGCTGGTGCTGATGCTGATGCTGATGCGCCAAAAACACTGCCTCGTGATGCTCTTTTTTGTCTTCTTTCTGAAATGTCTCAGATTAGGTGATGGAACACCGAAGTGTGTGTGTGTGTGTGTGTGTGTGTGTGTGTGTGTGTGTGCGCGCGCGTGTTCCCCAGGGCTTCTTGCAGGGTAAGCACTCACTCTATCACTGAGCTATATGCCACCCCCAGTCCCCAGATGTGGCTTCTTTACTTAGCCTTGGGTTCCTCGGCCACATCAGATGGCACTGCGTGGCATTGTATTCTCCACCTTATCAGATGACGACATCTTTTTTCACATTTGAAGCAAGGTCTCATTCGGCAGCCGGTCTTGACCCTTATCTTCATCCTGCCTCTCCTCTGAATGCACTACTATTCCTGACCCACAGACTCACCAGTGAGTTTCCTGCCCAGTGTGGCCAGTCCCAGCTCTAGATTTGAGTCTCTTAATACAAATAACTCCACAGGATGGAGCTGAATTCAGGATGGTCCCTGAATGAGCTGGAGCCCCTCCCCCAATCTTCCATTTAGTCAGTATTCATCCAGGATAACTGGAAAAAACAGGTTTGAGTCATTTCTTTGGGGCTTCTAATGAATGTCTTCATATCAAGGCCTGGCTCTCATATTCACTTGAACTCTCTCTCTCTGTCTCTCCTCCAATATCTCTTCAGAAGTTCTTCTAAATATTGTTATGTCAGAACACAGTCCACAGAGTCAACTGAGGATAATTCTGTGAGAAAACTCCAAGAAAACTAGAGTCCTGTGACCTGTTTCTTCCTAACACAGACTTGTTCCTGAAATGTGTTTTCATGTCCCTCCCAAGTATAGTGGATAGGAGGGAGTTTACATCAGATTATTCATTTTACCTGGCTATTGTTGTTTATATGCCTGTGTAGACGAACATGTTTCTGTCACGTGTGGCTTGTCTTTGTGACTGTAAACTATACTCCTGTGGTTCTTCTTAACTCTCAGAGTATAGATTGTCTGATGCTCTAAGTGAAGCCAGAGGCTTTAGTCCGTCTCAGATCTTAGGCTCCATTATCCCAGGTTCTACTGCCTCAAGGGTGGTAAACAATCGTACCTTTGCCCTTTAAAAATATGTCAAACCTTCCATTCTTCATCTATTTTATTTTTTAATTTTACTCAAAAATAAAAAATATATATGCATACAGTCATACATACTTCCTGACCTCTGTTCCCATGAATCCACAATTTCACAATGGAGGCCATTTCCTTGTCTGATTTTATTTTGATACATATGTACTATTAAAATGGGCCAAATCAAAAGGTCTTAATCTGACAGAATGATTTCCATAAAAATGCTGACCTTGCATAGACTCAACTTGGATTTTTCCCTGAGAGGAACTGCCAATTGACTTCAGACAGTCGTTTGGCGCCATCTGCTGGTCATGGACAGTCTGAGCAAATCAGAACTGAAGAGCCCAGAATCCTCACTGAGTGCCTGTAACGTAATCCTGCTGAAACAGAGCTGTGTGTGGCTTCATTGCAAATCTGCTGGATCCTGTGTGTACCTCTGAGTTACCTCATCCTATCCTCTCTGAATTTCACAAAGCACCTTTGCTTTATTGCCTCGGCCAAGTCTGCTCACAATGGAGACCAGAAGCCACATCTTGCCGCTCTCACATCCCCAGGGTCCAGAATACAGTAGGAGCAGTGAAATATGTTTCTATTACTCTGTGGGTTTTGAATGGCACAATGACCAATGTGGGCCATGAGATATGATGAAGCACAGACAACATAAAGCTAGGGGTGGACGTGAACTCCTGATCCTTCTGCCTCTGCCTCCCCATGCCGCAATCACAGGCATGTACCACCTGCTTTATTTACACAGTGCTGGGCCTCATGCACACAAGCCAAGCACTCTCCCTACTGAGCCTCCTCCACAGCCCTGCTCCATCACTTCCCATGAGTCTGTGCATTAATTGGCTTGGCTCACCATCCTCCTGGATCCTGGTCACATGTGCTGCTGAGTTCTCCTGGAGCTCAGCTGGGAAGAACACCCATGGAAACATCGCTCAGAAGACAAGCAGCTGGTGCCAGCCTTTGCTTGGGCCTCTGGTTCTCCCCATCATGACCTTCCTCCTCCACAAACTAAAGAGGGTTTCTCAGGATGTGGCAGCTGGGCTCTGAGACAGTAGAAGTTCTGAAGGGATATTGATCTTTCAGAGAATTTTATTGTACTCAGACGTGCTGTGGGTAAGGGTTATGGTCTCACTAGAAAGAGAGCTTCCTTGGGTAATCGCACTTACTAGTAAATGAGGAAGGAGAGTAGAGGGGTTATGGCCAGTGCCGAAACAAATACAAAGCATTCTTTTGTTTTGTTTTGTTTTGTTTTGTTTTGTTTTGTTTTGTTTTTGAAGACAAGGTTTCTCTGTGTAGTGCTGGCTGTCCTGGAACTCACTCTGTAGACCAGGCTGGCCTGGAACTCAAAATCTGCCTACCTTTGCCTCCAAAGTACTGGGATTAATGGCATGAGCCACCACTGCCCAGGATACAGGACATTCTAAATGGTGAACTTCTTCCTGCCTCTATGGAGTCTGATGAACCTGAGAGGAATCCCCACCAAGAAGACAGAAGCATGAATTAGCAAGCGCTGTAAAGGGAGGCAGGCAGGAGCATGGTCACACTGATACATCCTCAGAAACAGGCTGAGGTTGGAGAAACACCAGCTGCTCCGTGTGCCTTTTCAATTTCTTTTTAAATTTTCTTCAAATTAAAAAAAATAATAAAAATAAGCTGTCTTGCCAGGTAACCCAGAGTTACCTCAGACTTGATCCTCCTGCCTCAGCCACTTAAGCCCTCCACAACCTTTAAAAACTGATAGGTTTTTCCTGGTGTGACAGCTAACTGTGTACACTGACTTGGCCAGACTAGGATGCCCAGAATTTAGGCAAATATGCTTTCATTTAGACCCATTCTAGATGTGACTGGTGTTCTGCGTCAAGCAGATGACTCTCTATATTGTGGGTGGGTCCTTTCGTTTTCAGTGTCTCAGCGAAACTGAATTTACTTTTTCAACCAGGTTGCATTAGAGAAACCCTGCCTCAGTTTCTCACCTCTGGGATTTGGTTTCTAGACATCAATAGTAATTCTTACCTGAAATTCCAGCCTGATGACATCAGAGAAAACATAGACATGCCTGCATTGTCCCCCCCTCTTCTCTCTCTCTCTCTCTCTCTCTCTCTCTCTCTCTCTCTCTCTCTCTCTCTCTCTCTCTCTCTCCTTTCTCCTGCCCTCCCTCTGTACCTTCTTTCCCCCTCTCTCCTATTGGCCCATTTTGCTGTAGAAGCCTAACACATGTGTCCTATACATTACATTAGTAAAATGTGATTTTTAAGTTCACTAAGAAGATGGATCTGTAAGTAGGATTTCCCCCAAGTTTAGACCCAGGCATATCTTAGAGCATCCTCCAAGATCTTGGTCCAGGAATGGGCTATCACCACCCCTGGCTTTGTGAGAAATGGACATGAGAACAGCAAAGCAGCCCACAAATAGAAATGTCACATTCCTGAGAACAATCAAGTTCATTCTTACAGAATAAACACTATGTTCCTGAACACATTGAGGAGGTAACTCACTCCCAGACACCTTCCTGAAGACCTGAATGTCTGTGGTGGGAATGGCTAACTGGGAGTCTAACCCAGGAGATGTTCTGCCTGGGACAGACATTCCTTACAGGTCAGACATTCCAGCAGTCTGGTTCTATCCAGTGAGTTCTGGATGGTGTAAGTGTCTGACCTGCTGCTTGCTGCTCTGTCCTGCTTACTGCAACCTTCCTCATCTCGCTGGAAACTGGAAGCATGGATGTCCTGGCTCATTCTCCACTTAGAACAAGGCCTGACTCACACTTCTCTGTATATTCTACCTCGCTGGCTCACAGACCTTACTATGCTGCATCAGATTAAGACAGTGTGATATACAGTGGGAGAACATTCCAGGGCATCTGCCTGGTGAGAAGTTCCATAGTCAGTACTCGGAATGGTGATTCTTGATTGCCAACTTGATTACATCTGGAATTAACTAAAATCCTAAACTGGAGGGCACACCTGGCAGGGACTTTTGCTTAATGTGAAGCAGATAAGTCCTTTTCTAGTCTGGATCTCTGAGATAGGAAGATGCATGGCTTTAATCCGGACCTTGAGACAGGAAGACCCACCTTTAATCTGGGCAGCACTTTCTGCTGGAAGTCTGCATACAGATATGGAAAAAGGAAGTGGAGACATCCAGCCTTGTGGACTGAGCAACTACAAGATTCTTGAACCTTCCATTCTCAGATAGCCACTGTTGGATTAACAATTGGCTAAAAGGTTTTTTGATCATTGAAAATTTATCAGACAAAATATGTGTCTCTGCATGTAGCCCAAAATATGGAATAGAAGTAATATTTCTTACACAGACCCTTTGTGCCACATACTGGACTAAACTTTTCCTAGAATGCAAAAAGCACTGGGTTTGATTCTCAGCACCTCATAAACAGCTTGTGATGGTGTAGATTTGTAATCACAGCCCCTGGGAAGCAGAGGAGGATGATTATAAATTCAAGGTCATCCTAGTCTACACAGCAAGTTTGAGGGCAGCCTGAGCTACTTGAGACCATGGCAGAGAAAGAGACAAAGAGACACACAGAAAGAGACTGGAAGGACAGGCAGATATAACCAGAGATCTTTTGTACAGCAACATTTGAGCAATCCGAGATTTGGTCTCATAGTTTACTGTAGTTAACTCCTTCTCTCTGACACTTGGGCTCCCTCTCAATTCCCCTGTGCCAGATTTCCATCCCTAAGGAGCCAAGGAGGTGGACTGTGGGGCTCCAGAAGAGCAACTGAGGGGCAGGGGAGTTGGGCGTGGCTTTGGGAGGCATGTCCGAGTGGGCGTGGTCTGGGAAATTCACCGGCTAGAACAGGAGAGGGCGCTGTGGTCAGCTGAGCAGGCCCTGGAGGGTGGAGAGGCTGGGCCTCACCTTCCAGCTGCCCAGTCACCAACCCTGGCTGTTCACTAACTGGCATCTGCATCCAGACCTTTGGGACAAAATGCCAAGGAAGCAGTGACCTGAGAGGAATGGTTTGCCTGTATCTGATGAGCTGGGCCAGGGGTGGCAGACACTGGCTGAGTGCAGCAGCGCACTCCACTCCACCCTGGCAGCGGTTCTCCCTGTCACCATCTCCAGGAGCCTGCCACAAGAAGGGTGGTGAAGCTGGGGTGGCCCTCCTGTAGGAAGGCTGTCCTAGGAAGGCTTCTGAGGCCCAGGCACACCCTGACCTGGGATCACAGGGCAGCAGGGATGGAGGTGGGGTGCTTTCCTGAAGTTTTGTTATAGAGACTTAGCATGTTGATGAATTCTTTGGATTTTCTGGAAAAAATCAAATACCAAAAGTCAAGAAGAGAAATTAAGCCCTTTAGATGTTATTATATGTATCAGTTCTGTGTGCTTTGTGTCAGTGTTTGTGCATGTGTGCATGTGCCTGTCATGGTGTTCCTGTGGACTGCAAGGGACAGTCTCTGGGAGATCCATGGGTCATCAGGGTTCCCAGGAAGAGGCTTTACCAACCGGGTCATCTCTCTGACCTGTGAAATCTTTTTTTGTTTTGATTTGGTTATGTCTACCTGGCTGGTCTGAAACTCATTTCATAGACCAAGCTGGCCTTGAACTCACAGAGATCTACTTTGCTTCTGCCCCTCGAGAGCTGAGATCAAAGGTGTGTACTACCAGCAAGCCTCCCAAAATCTTTTTTTTTTCTTAAATACATTTATTAAAGCTTTTCTTGCTTCTGATTTGGCATGTGTATGCTAAAAAAGATAATAAAATATAGATATAATCCAGATCCTTTGCAGTGGTAGAGAAAAACATTGACATTGATGTCTCTATAGCTAAGTAAGTCCCCAGAACCTGATTTTATAAAAGAGTTTTAAAAGATGCCTTCAAGAATCTGGATGTGAACATCATAGAACTGCAGGAAACTCATAACAGTTCTAATGTGTAAGGTTTTTGCTTGCACAGCAGAGAGCATTTTGCAGGTGTTAGACTTAAGTAGACCTTGGTAAGCTGTGTTTGTCATTTCAACACTTAACCCAGAGGCTGTTGTGTGCCAGTCTCTTGTAAGAAGAGTACTGAGAGAAAGTTGATGGTAGAAGACTGGCAGTAATTGCTAGGAGAGCTGAGGCACCAAAAATTCAAATGGTTCTTAGGTGTTTGAAAGCGTTGCTTCTCCAAAAAAATGTCATCTTTGAGCTGGATTTTGAAATTTCGCTATGGACATGCACCAGAGCAAGTGAGAGCCACACCTTGCCCAGACAGAGAGCAAGTGAGAGCCATACCTTGTCCTGCACAGAAGAGGCAAGGACACAAAGGTGAAGAATGCATTGAACTCTGAGCCCTTTGATGTGGTATTTGTGTCTTCCTGACAGGAGGTGACATGGATGTGTATGGATAAGTAAGCCCAGAACCTGAAAATAAATACAAAATAAGTTACTCTCATAAACCTCAACAGCAGTGCGGTTGAAATGGGAAGCCTGTAATGCTATTAAAATTCACTCAACAAGGACCTGGTGATTTTGTTCTTGTATGTACCAAAGTACTGGGGACAGAGCAGTAGACAAGATAGGCGAGAGTTGAACATTGCCAATCATAGGCCAAATAAAAGCCCAAGCATCAGCTTTTGAGGATGGAGAGGAGATGGAAGTACTTGGAAGGTAGAAGTGACCGGACTTGATGATTCCTTTAGATTTGGAGAAGGGGAATGGAAAGAAGGAAACTGTACTCCCATGTTCCTGCCTTCAAAACTGGGTTAAGTCTGTATTTTCCACGTATGGCATGGAGGAGCCTCACTAATAGCATTCCTAGTTAGCAACAGTGATACTTCTTTTGCTCTAGCAGTAAGATATGTGTGTCTCCCACCTTTCTTTTCCAAGCAGATAATGAGGTTTAGTCACCTGATCATGGAATCAACTCAACCTCCCATTAATTACATTTATATATTTATAATGTCAGTATGGGTGTGAATGCACACAGGGCATACCTGGCACCTATAAGAAGGACTCAGGACAGCTCGTAAGAGTCAGCTCTGTCCTTCTGACTGTGGATCCTGGGGATCAAACTGAGGTGATCAGGTTTGATGTCAAGTGCTTTACCAATGAGCCATCGCCCTAGCCCACTTTAACCCTTTGTGAATGGAAACTACAATCTACCATAGCCAGCTATTGGTTCTCTTTAGGAAACAGGTTTTCATTGTTTAAAACTAATGTGCCAGGGATGTAGAGATGGCTCAGCAGTAAAAGAACACTTTCTGCTTTTCCAGAGGGACCTAAGTTCTGTTGGTCCCAATACCTACTTCAGGCAGCCCCCCTCCAGGGAATTCAGTGCCTCTGGCACCCAAGGGTACCTGCATTTACATTCTCATACCCACAAGGGAACACACATGCCTTCACATAAATAAAGACTAAAAATGAATATTTTTTCATACTTTTTATATATTTATATATTCTTTATTTACATCTCAAATGATTTCCCATTTCCTAGATCCCTACTCCCCGAAAGTCCCATAAGTCCTTTTCCCTCCCCCTGTTTCCCAATCCACCCCTTCCTGCTTCCCTGTCCTGGTATTCCACTACACTGCTGCACTGAGCCTTTCCAGGACCAGGGGCCACTTCTCCCTTCTTCTTGGGCATCATTTGATATGTGAATTGTGTCTTGGGTATTCCAAGCTTTTAGGCTAATATCCACTTATCAGTGAGTGCATATTATGAGTGTTCTTTTGTGATTGGGTTACCTCACTTAGGATGATATTCTCCAGGTCCATCCATTTGTCTAAGAATTTCATGAATTCATTGTTTTTAATGGCTGAATAGTAGTACTCCATTGTGTATATATACCACATTTTCAGTATCCATTCCTACATTGAGGAACATCTGGGTTCTTTCCAGCTTCTGGCTATTATAAATAAGGCTGCTATGGACATAGTGGAGCATGTATCCTTATTACATGCTGGCGATTCCTCTGCTTCAACATCCTTAGACGTTACGGAAATGCAAATCAATAAAACCCTGAAATTTCACCTCACACCAGTCAGAATGGCTAAGATCAAAAACTCAGGAGAAAACAGGTGCTGGCGGGGACATGGCGAAAGAGGATGACTTCTCCACTGCTGGTGGGCTGCAAGCTGATACAACCACTCTGGAAATCAGTCTAGTGGTTCCTCATAAAACTGGGCATGATACTACCAAAGGACCCCACTATACCATTCCTGGGCAACATCCAGAGGATTCTCTAGCATGTAAAAATAAATATTAAAAAAAGAAAAAATTAATTTACCCTTGCAGGTATTAAACCTGATAATATTTCATGTGTAAATCTGCAAACTCATTTACACCAGGGAAAAAGGACTGAGTTCATTTTTGCATTCAGCATCCAGTGGATGGAAGTTGTTATAAGGCAGATAATGCTAGGCAGACAGCCTTCTGGCTGTCAGAGCCATCCTTGTAGTGGAAGAGACAGTGCCTGCTGGGGTGGGACTTGGCTCATGTGTCCTGTCACTCAAGTGTCTCTGCAACCATGTGTCATGGAAACCACACAGACATTCTTATAGTGGATACAAAGTCAGAGTGGATTAAGGCCAACTCAGGAATGAGATTATGCCCATGTCTGTAAGGTCAGGTCATTAATTACTTGACCTCTGCGTAAATACTGGTGTACATAGTTAGGGACTTGAGGACCAGATCAAGGGAAGAAAAGCTGGAGATTTCGTGCTTCTGACTTTCTACCTTGCTAGCTCCTGGTCTTTCTTGTTAATGAAATCTTGACAAATCCTGTGCTCAGTGTTAAGTGTCTTTTTTCTGTTTACTCTGAATCTGGATTAGCTATGTACCCCATGCTGGCCTAGAACTTCTGGCACCTAGAGCTGGGATTATAGGATTGCACCATCACGCATGCCTGGAATTTTTTGGCTTGCTAGTCTCATGCAAACTTCTCTCTCTCTCTCTCTCTCTCTCTCTCTCTCTCTCTCTCTCTCTCTCTCTCTCTCTCTGTGTGAGTGTGTGTGTGTGTCTGTCTGTCTCTCTCTGTCTCTGTCTCTGTCTCTCTGTCTCTCTCTGTCTCTGTCTCTCTGTCTCTGTCTCTCTCTGTCTCTGTCTCTCTGTCTCTCTCTATCTCTCTGTCTCTCTCTCTCTCTGTCTCTCTCTCTCCGTTTCTCTCTGTCTCTGTCTCTCTCTCTCTGTCTCTTTCTCTCTCTCTCTCATCTTATACTGTAGAGTTCAATGGTCTGGAACTCACCCCATGTGATTCTGATCTTTCTCTATAGACCAGAGAAGCCTGGCTTGGCCCATTTGGTCTGATAAATAGTTTACTGTAGTTAACTCCTCCTCTCTGACTCAGGCTCCCTCTCAATTCCCCTGTGCCAGATCTCTATCCCTAAAGAATCAAGGAGGTGGACTGTTGAGGGGCGGGGAGTTGGGTGTGGCTTTGGGAGGCATGTCCAGGTGGGCGTGGTCTGGGATATTCCCAGGCTGGGGCGGAAGAGGGCGCTGTGGTCAGTTGAGCGGCCCTCCGGTGGGTGGGGAGGCTGCACTTCACCTTCCAGCTGGTCACCACCCCTGTCTGGTCCCTGGCAGGCATCTGCATCCAGAGCTTTGGGACAAAACGCCAAAGAAACAGTGACACTAGAAGAGCAGATCCCTGTGGCAGGTGAGCTGGGCCTGGGGTGGCAGGTGCTGGTTTAGGGCAGTGACTCTCCCCAGCGGACTTCACGCCATCCTGGCAGTGGTTCTCCCTATCCCCATATCAAGGAACCTGCCATGGGAATGGTGATGAAGCTGGGGAGGCCCTCCTGTAGGAAGGCTGTCCTGGGAAGGCTTCAGAGGCCTAGGCACATCCTGACCAGGGTTCACAGGGCAGCAGGGATGGATGTGGGGGTGGGGAGTGGCGGCCAACCCCAGAGAACACCCTTATTTTACCAGGATAGAAAAACACAGGCTTAGCTGGCCTCAGGTGACTTCAAGTTTAAGCCACCTAGGTGGTTGGAAGGTGATGTCCCAGGTTGTGATTAAGCAATCAGTCAGTTCATTTTAAGGAAGAAGTGGTTAATATACTGTCTCAAGAAATGAAGGTACACTGAATGAGGTCACCCAGGAACAGTAAATTATAGAGAGGTCCCTTACCAAAGTGACAGGCTTACAGAAGGGAACATAAACTGTTGTGTGTATCTGAGTGTGCTATATTCATGCATGTATATACACTTGTGTGTGTGTGTGTTGGGGGGGTTACAGAGAGACCTGTGGGCAGGCTGGGGCTGGAATGTGAGATAAAGAGAATGAGTTTAAGAAAGCTGAGAAGTTTGAAGGAGGTGTTTTTGCCACAGGCAATGTGTAAATTGGAGGCAGTAAACAAGCCTCACAGGAAACTGAAACCCAGCCCCTGCTCTGCACTGTCAGAACTCCTGTGTAGGAAAGTATGCCAGAAGTATTTAAGGTTGAAATGGCAAATATTATGGAGAACATCAGGAAAATCACAAAAGGCAATACTTGGTCACTTGTGCTTTCAGAACAGAATCCAAAGCTGCCCTTTACTCTAAAGCAGCCACTTTGCTTTTTTGTGGGAGGGAAGTTAGGAGCCCATCGCCCCAGGGCTGATGATAATGGGGTAGATCTGGACAGAGCAGAGGCCACTGCCCGAGACTGCCTTGGATTTGATTGCACAGTACAAGTTTCACTGTGGATCGTCTTTAATAAATCTCTAATAAATCTCTTACTCAAAATGACAAACACAAAACTCTCTTCTGAATCCTTCTTTCTCCTCTCTCTCCTCCCCCCTTTCTCCTTTTCCCTCTCCTCTCTCCCCTCTCCTTTTTCCTCTCTCTTCTCTAGCTGCAACCCCCAACCAGGTATCTGAAAACCCACCTATCACTATTGCCTCCAGTAATTGGTTGTAGCCATTTTTATTCAACTAATAGTTTGGAATAAAATTAAGGAACAAGGTTTGCATAAGAGAAGCTGGTCCTCCTCAAAATATGCTTGTCCTGGTGTAACCATGTCTTGGGGTACGGAGTTCAGCATTTGAATACAAGCAACATCAGAGCAACCCACTGCATCCCAAAGGTCCTGGAACCTCTCAATACCAGCAGCAGATGGGGGATAAAGTACTCAAACACACAAGACTGTGGGGGACCCAACACTCCATAATACCCTGATAGTGATATTTACAGAGTGCTGATCTAACATCTAAAACACCAGCTCCTGTTGGGATCTGGCTTTTCAGGAATCCAGTCTTGGTATGTTTGCCTGAGCTACAGGTTGAATCCTTACTCAGAGCCTTTTACTAATTGTGATGGTTTGTATATGCTCATCCCAGGGAGTGGCACTATTAGGAGGTGTGGCTTTGTTGGAGTAGGTGTGTCACTGTGGGTGTGGGCTTTAAGACCTCATCCTAGCTGCCTGGGAGCCAGTATGCCACTAACAACCTTCAGATGAAGTTGTTCAACTCTCAACTCCTCCTGTACTGTGCCTGCCTGGATGCTACCATGCTTCCTCCTTGATGATAAAGGACTGAACCTCTGAACCTGTAAGCCAGCCTCAATTAAATGCTATCCTTTATAAGAATTGTCTTGGTAATAATGTCTGTTCACAGCAGTAAAACCCCAACTAAGACAATTGTTGCTGAAGCTATACCCTTTACTTCTCTAACAGAGACAATTACCACCATACAGAGTTTCTGGAGAAAAGAGAGCTACCAACCCGAGGCATATACACAGAGACACTTGTTTAAGTCCGTCTTTTCAATTTCTTTAGAATTGCTGGGCCAGATGCTAACCTGTTTAAGTTTCAGGAGAGCCTGCAAAATGTAGCTTAAGGCCATTTTCTGGGAACCTGGGAGTTGAGCTGGCCTGAGTTCATCTTCCTGATGAGTATTTAAGGAAAGCTTGCTTCAAATTTGTCAATACTGTAGTGATCTTGTGCTCAGCTGGTGGGATTAGCATCGAGTGGCTACGTGAGCCAGAATCTAATGATGAAGAGTTGGAATACTATGTGACAAGGGTGACCTTGGGCTACGAGACCATTGACATTTGCCTTAAAAATTGTATCTGGCCTAATATTCTGTTATAGGAATTTTTCAACTACATGGCTAAGCTTAGCATGCTTCTAGGCTCTACCAATTTGAAAACTCAGAATTATATGATATCTGAAATCCATCAAAGAGATTTCCTCCCACATTGCTGTATGTATCTCACCTCTCCAATGTCCCTACTAACAGAATCAGTAAATTAATTCATTTGTGATTTTTCTTTGTTCTGTGATTATAATGTTATTGGACATTTGTGGGAGCCCCACCTTGTATGCTACATTTTACTGGGGGAACTGGGATTCCCCTCTTAATTTTCTTAATCTTGCTAATAAAAGAATTTAAGAATGGACCCAGAAGAAAGCTTGAGAAGAATTTTATTAGTTTAAAAGAAAAACTCCAGGGCAGACAACCTGCAAATCTCTACCCTTGTGATTCAGTTAGGATTTCATTGCTGTGAAGAGACACCATGACCACAGCAACTCATCTAGAGGAAAGCATTTCATTGGGGCTGGCTAACAGTTTCAAAGGTTCAGTCCATTATCATCATGGCAGGAAGCATAGCAGCATCCAGGCAGACACAGTGCTGGAGGAGCTGAGAGTTCTTCATCTTGATCCACGGGCTGCAGGAGATTGTGTCCCACAGTGGGCGAAGCTTGAGCATATATGACATCATCACCCACCCCCACAGTGACACACTTCCTCCAACAAGGCCACACCTACTCCAGCAAGGTTGCTCATCAAGCATTCAAGCAGATGAGTCTATGGTGGCCATTCCTATCAAATCACCACACCCCGCCTGTGAGAGAGAACAATGGAGAAAAGGAAGAAAGAAATCCACAGTTTGAGGAGAGTCAAGGCAAAGACAGATAGCATGTCAAGGCCCATGTGGCAGAAGTGGAGTCTTTGTTGATACCTTCCTGAAGATGAAGGTGCTTTCATAACAGAAGTCTGAAAGGAGACAGGAAGGAGACAGGAAGCAGGGGCTTGTGGAGGGAGGATGTATAACCACCAACATCACTGTTGAAGTAAACTTACTTCCCCAGGTGAGAGATCCTGACATCTAAGAGCTTGTTGACTAGAGTAACAGTGTCTCAGTATGGTGCCTGTTGTTATCTGCAAGAGAAGGACCCACTGCAGACACTGTGGCCGAGGAACCACTGAATTCTAACTTTACACTCCACAAGTAACTGCACAGAGAACAGGGATTCTGGGAAATAAAAGCAGATTATCTCATTCGTGGGATAATTATTCCTCCCATCTATTTAGCATGGCTTGAGGGGAAATCAACCTTCTTGAATGCTGGTACTTGGTGTCTTTGTTATACTGCAATACTATTGCTGAAATGACAGAAAGAAAGTTGGGGAGGAAAAGATTTATTTGGCTTACACTTCTATGTTATAGCCCATCACTCAAGGAAGTCAGGACAGGAACTCAAACAGGGCAGGAACTGGAGGCAGGAGTTGACACAGAGGATGACATGGAGGAGTGCTTCTTTCTGACTTGCCCCTCATGACTTGCTCAGCCTGCTTTCCTATAGAACCCAGAACCTCCAACCCAGGGATGGTCCACTCACCACAGGCTGGTCCATCCCCCCTCAATCACTAATCATGAAAATGCCTAACAGCTGGATCTTAGGTAGGCATGTTCTCAGTTGAGTGCTTTGCCATGATGATGGGCTCTCAAGCATTTTTTCTGAACATTACCTTAGTTCTGACAGTTTGGAATGATCTATAAGAGACAGTTATTGAAAACCATGCTGATTAAGCTAACTAAACTGTTTGATCATTTTATTAATGCCCCAGACCAAGAGCAGACTGTCTCTGTCTCTCTTTGTCTCTCTCTATCTCTCTATCTCTCTGTCTCTCTGTCTCTGTCTCTGTCTCTCTCTGTCTCTCTGTCTCTCTCTGTCTCTGTCTGTCTCTCTCTGTCTCTCTCTCTCTCTCTCTGTCTCTCTCTCTCTCTCTCTCTCTCTCTCTCTCTCTCTCTCTCTCTCTCTCATCTTATACTGTAGACTTCAATGGTCTGGAACTCACCCTGTATCCCATGTTTTAGTCAAACTCAAGGCCTTCCTCCTGCTTCAGTTTGCCAATTGCTGTGTTATAGCATGAACCACCTTCCCCTTCTTAGTAAATATGTTTGCCTGGAAATGGTACTTCATACCCAGATCAGTTGGATTTTTGTGAGGAATAAAGTCTCCTTTCCAGCTGTAATCTTTGAAGGTACATTAAAAGATAGATAAGTATCTCTGGGTTTCCCCATTTAATGTCATTCAAGAACTTCCTGCTTCATACATTCAGGCACCCGTGAGTTGGCTTAAGACTTTTGCTGCTAAGCTTGATGATCTAATTTCCATCCTTGGAACCCAGATGGGGGAAGGAAAGAGAAAGATTCTCGTCTGAACTCCACATAGACTGCTGGCATGGTGCTTGTATTTGCTCATGCACTCTGTGTATATGTGTGTGTGTGTGTGTGTGTGTGTGTGTGTGTGTGTGTGTGTGTGTACAGATGATAGTGTATAGATGGATGAATACATGGATGAATAGATAGATAAATAGAGAGATAGATAGATCAATAGATATAGAGATAGATAGTCAGGATAAAAATGTTTGGTGACTTCAAAATTTAAGCATTCTCCTACTACAGTCTGCCAGTACATATTTTATGTGACCATATAGTGATAATTCATATTGTTACCTTTAAAACACTCAAAAATCCCAAAACATCCTTTGAGACTTCCACTCTTATATTATACATAGATATTCAGACTTCCACTATTACCAGAAACCACTTTTAGTAATACGGTGATAGTATTTGAACGTTCACATTTGCTGTTAATACTGGCTTCTTATTCACCATGACCTTTGAATTATGGAATTAATTTTTCTCACACCATTTGACAGCAGTGCAACTAGGTGAGTCTGTATTTGTGAGAATGATTAGGAGTAATGGCAGGCTGGCAGTGTAGGGGTCTAGGAATACTGAGAGTGCCTGTATTGAAGGGTAGAGGTGGGGCTGTGATTTTTCTAGAGAATTGAGCATACATTTTAGAGCTGGGAACCATGAGGAGTATTATCTACCGACCAGTCAGTAAATAGCCTGTAGATGTCAAGTGTCTCCCAAGGCCACTCACTTGGCTATTGGTACAAGTGATTCTTCCACTGTCTCCCCTAGCATGGCTCTGGTTTTGTTTTGTTTTGTTTTCACTGTCCTTGTAGAATCTGAGCAACCTGCATCAAGTATGGAAGGATTGCTGGAGCCATCAGGATCAGGGCCAGCATTACTGTGTCTGTGCCTGTAGGCTGAGGGAAGGTGCAGATGGGAGGTCAAGGAGCAGAGACAGCTAAGCAGTCTTCAGAAAGGCCTTCTCCCTCCCCATTCCCGTATACTCCCTTTGCCTCTTCCTCCTGTTCCTCCCCCTCCCTTCTTTTCTTTAATTTTGATAAAACCATAAAGAAATAATTTGTTGCTGGACCTAAGTGTGGTGACATGCCTATTATCCCAGCACTTAGGAGGCTAAGGCAGAAAGTTTACCAGTTTGAGGCTATCCTCCATCTCCAAAAAAAGAATAGAGATCCAGATGTTGATTTATACATATAATAAGATGGAAGTAAACACATCCTATAGATGTCTGTTTATTACATGTTTAACATCTGTTGAGATGGGTATAGTGGATTAATTTTGTAATCTCACCCAGTACTCTGCATGTGGAGGCAGGAGGACCACCATGAGTTCAGGGGCAATTGGATCTACATAATGAATCCTAGGCCAAACTGGGCTATAGAATGAGACCTTGTCTGAAAAAGCAAAGATAAAAACAAAAACAAATCAAATGACAATGTTGAGTATAGCTATAGCTCACTAGAGCACTTGCTAGTATTCATAACTCCCTAGGTTCTGTCCCTGGCATCAACTTCCCAACACACACAAATTTGTCAAATATTTCTATGGCTTTTTCAGATTAAATACTAAAGAAAATTTTACTATTGCACAAAAAGAAACACTTTTATTAACTGTTGTCACCAACATCATTATATACAAAAATAAAAATTTTAATGATTTTTCTATATGTATATATATGCATGCTCACAGATATGTCAGAATACATGTCTAGGTGCATGTCTGAAGTTGACATCAAGCATCTTCCTTGACTGCTGTCTACTTTATTTATTGAGGTAGGATCTCCTCACTGAACCTGGAACTCATAAATTCCAACTAGTCTAGCTGTGGAACTTGCCCTAAGGACCCCATTTTGCTTTCCAAATGCTGGGATTACGAGAGGCCAGCATGCCTTCCTGGATTTATATGAGTTCTGGGGAGCCAAACCCCAGTCCTTGTGCTTGCACAGTGGACTCTAGAGCCCCTGGACCATCTCCTCAGCTCCCTTCACTGATTTTGCAGTGGCAGGTTCTCACCATGTATGCCACAATGGTCTGAGACCTGTGATCCTCCTGCCTCAGCCTCCTAGGGCAATGAATATGTATGCATACTTTCACTGTAAAAATGAATTTTATGGAAAGTCAGAAACAAGGGCTTTGCCCAGAAAGGCTATAGGGATGGCATCTTAAATCATTTCAGTTAGGTAAAACCTATATCCACAGAAGAGGCTCACAAGTGAGCCATGCCTGGTTGGGGTCTCCCTCTGAAGTCACTGTCCTCCTTTGTACTTCTTGTGATGCTTTTCATCTAACCAGGTGCTTCCATAACACTTCATTCATCTACAAGTTCTTCAGCCTAGAAGCAGTGCACCAGACCCTTGATCTTAGAGAACCCGCAGAGAGTCCAGGATGACGCCTCCTGTGGGCATAGAAAGTAATTCTGTGCATTGGGTCTTATTTTTCTGTGTGGGCACGAAGCATGAACACTTCTATTATGATGTGGTTCCGTGGGAGGAGGGTGGTTCTCCTCTGCCAGAACAGGAACTGGCTTCATGATGGACTACAACTCAGTGGATTCATGAAGCACCTTAGTCTTTGAGCATTGGCAGTCTGAGAGCAACAGTTTCGCCTTCTCCCTCAGTCAGAGATAAGACAGTGTGCTGGGGCTGTAGCTCTCTGCTACATCACAGTTGTGGGGCAAGTACCATCTGTTGCATAGATTTGTTTTAAATTATCTTATAATTAATCATTAGAGCTGAAAAATTTTTAAAAAGATTTATGTGTCTGTCTTTGTGAGTTTGTGCCATGTGTATACATGTGTCTATGGAGGCCAGAAGAGGACATCAAATCCCCTAGAACTGCAGTAACAGGCAGTTTTGAGACATCTGACATGGGATGGGTACAAGGAGCCAAAGAGGAGTGAGTGCTTTAAAATACCGAGTCATCTTGCTGGGCCAAGAAATAATGCTTTTAAGTCATCTCTCAGGACTTCAGTGATTTACCTTTGTAGAATAGGACCATTCCTGATGGGAATATCTATTGATTTCATGAAGTGTAAATATTAAAATTTGTTTGCCTAGAATATGTGTGTAGCCAGTCATTGGCAAGATGCCTATGTTTGCCTGAGTGGTAGGTGATAAAAATGTGGAATTGGCATTCTTATTTATGTGTTCTCATTGACAATCTGTGAAATAAAGCCATATCAGTAGAGGTGTTTTCAGGATATGCAATAGGTAAAAAGCTGCTTCAGTGTCTTCTGTGTATGCACTGATGAATACCATATCAAAGCCTCAAGAAAAAGAACGCTACATTCACACCTTTTGTGTATTATAAGATGGTGTCTGCACACCAGCCTTGCTGTGTGCTGCTTCTGACCTTGGGCAGGATGCTGTACCTGCTTCCTCTTGGAATGATGCAGTCTGCAAGACTCGTGTTTCAGCATGCTGTGCCTAAGAATGGCCAAAAATAAACATTAGTTTCCATTCCTTTTTTAAAAAGATAAAATATGGAGATCCTAATGACTTTTAATAAATGCAAAATATGCAGGGTTTAATAGCTTTTGGTAAGTATAAACTATGGATATTTTAATAGCTTTATTGGGTTCCATTTTCCAAAAAATACAGTTCAGCATGGAGCTGCTGCCCTGCATATCAGTCAGTTTCAGATGTAGAAGATATCAGAGGGATATTGTGTGTGTGTGTGTGTGTGTGTGTGTGTGTGTGTGTGTGAGAGAGAGAGAGAGAGAGAGAGAGAGAGAGAGAGAGAGAGAGAGTGTGTAGAGTGTCAGGCAGGCTGTCAGGCCTCCGCCAACTGGCCTTTTGTTTGAACTTTTAATATTTTCTATAACTGTGTATGATGTTGGGGTGGGGTGTGTATCTGGGTGTCAGAGGACAATGGTGCAGAGTAAGGTCTCTCCTTCTACCTTCAAGACTCCTGCGGATAGGCCACAGGTCACCAGGATTACAAAGCCACTTCCTTTATCCCCAAGCCCAATCTGGGCTTGTCTTAAGTCCGCTCCCAGGAAACTGTTTCTGTGTCCATCTCTGACTTGTGGGATGTGCCAGGCCCATCTAGGACACCAGAATACTGTCCACAGTCATCTTGGCTGTTTTTCTTGTGGGACCTGAGGATGATCTTGTCCCTTGAATCTCGATTGGCTGAAATCTGAGAACCTCAGACTGTGAGCCTCTAGATTTTAATGGCTGCTTCTATTTCTTTAGGGGTTACAGAACTATTTAATTTGTTTCCCTGATTTAACTCTGGTAAGTATCTATCTAGAAAATCATCCATATCCTTAAGATTTTCTAAATTGTTGGAGAAGATGCTTTTCCAGTAAGACCTAATGACTTTTACGTTTCCTCGGGACCTGTTCTTAGGTTTCCCTTTTCATTTCTGATTTTGTTAGTGTGGATATTGTCTCTCTGATGTTTATTTAGTTTGGATAAGGTTTTGTCTATCTTGTTGATTTTCTAAAAGAACCAGCTCTTGGCTTGGCTGATTCATTGTCCTGTTGTCTTTGTTCCTAATGAATTGATTTCAGTCCTGAGTTTGATTATTTTCAGTGTCTACTCTTGGGTGTTTGCTTCTTTTTTCTAGAACTTTAAATATAGGTGTATATTTAAATTTTTATTATGAGAAATCTACTTTTTTTTAATGAACATACTTAGGGCTATGACCTTTCCTCTTAGCACTGATTTCATTGTGTTTCATAGAATTTGGTATGTTGTGCCTTCACTTGTATTTAATTTACAAAGGCTTTGATGCCTTTCTTTATTTCTTCTTTGACCTACTGTCCATGAAGTAGAGAGGAAGAAAAAAATATATTGCTCTTGTCCCTACTTCTGATGTCACCAAAATCATCTTCCTTGCCTGGTGACTCCAGCCAAATCCCCATAGATCATAGTGGGGGATCAGTGGATATTTTCCTTGGAGATGAAGGCAAACAGAGGGCAGGTTGACGGACATGTTTTAGGAAAGTGTTCTTGGAGACTAAACTAGTGCAGGCTTGAGGAGGCTCCAAGGAAGTCTTGGCCTATCAGATCGAAGACCATGATAAGTTCAGCTAGTAAAGCTAATTTCCCAGATCAGGTCCTGTGCATGCAAAGCAGGCATGCTGAGAACCTCTATAACAGCTGTTGGACCTCGGCTTTCCCATTGGTCAGAGTGCGCATGCCTGTGTTTAGATGCGTTGCTTGGCAACAGTTGGATAGAAGTCAGTTGACAGGAGTACCTGTTCTGGCTGGACTCTTTCCTACTGAGCTTGCCTGTGGGTGCTTTGTCCTGGTCTTGCTGGCAGTGGTGACAAGACTCACTTGCAGATCTATATCAGTGTGTTGGTTCTGAGGGTGGCCAAGAGCCAAGAGGGAGGGGAGGGGTCGGGGTGACTTGGGGTGACTGGGGTGACTCGGGGTGGGTGGGTGGGGCGCTCCACCATGAGCTCCTCGTGTTGCTGGAATCGAAGGCCATCTTCCCCTGGATCCTCCACCGGCCAGAGGGAGTCCTTCACAGGCCATGGGAGGCCATGTCAGAGTGGTACTGGCCTCTCTTCTGCCAGAGAGATCAAAAGCTACAAAGCCTTCAGCAAGATCCACAAGGCTGCTACCCGGGGTGATGTTGCCACAGTAGAGCGAAGACTCATACTTAGGAAAAATGACATCAATGACCGAGACAGCAATGACAGGTGTCTGGGGCTGGGGGTCAGGGGAAAGGGGCAGGCTGGGAGGCAGGTGGAGAAAGAAATGTGTCAGCTTCCCTAAGTGGCCCAGTGTCTAGGAGTAGGAGGAACTGCCAATGTTCGCAGGGCTACTGACTAGTATGCTGACCTTTGTCGCTGAGATTTCATGGTAATCTCAGTGCTTGGCAGTTATTCCAATGCTCTGGGAAGTGGGGTGGGGGAAGGGCAGAAGGCCCTGCTGACCTAGAGCTGTTCACCACAAAAAGCCCCTGGTTCTTGAATTCATTAATGTTGTTGTATCCAGACCTCCTCTTTTCTGTGACTGATGTACCTGTTTCTCTCCCAGGCACTATAGTAGGTTGGCCTCATTTTCATCCACATGTCCTTCAGTTTATTATATACACAAATAAATAGACATAATCATTTTAGTTGCAGTTTGCTGAAAATAAGATACAGACTGTGTATCTTTCAAATATGGGTTTTCTTTCCATTTATGCAAGTTTTCCTTAAAGAGGTTTCATGGCTGGAGTCATAATAGTGAGCAGGAAAATATAACTTTAAAAGTGAAAAGCTGTCCATTTAATTTGATATTGGCAGTTGGTTTGTTGCATGTTGATTTGATTATGTTTGGGTATGGGCCTTGAATTCCTGATCACTTCAATATTTTTAACATGAAGGGGTGATAAATTTTGTCAAATGTATTTTCAGAATCTATTGAAATGACCATTAATATTTTCTTTGACTTTCTTATATAGTTATTGAATTTTCATATATTGAACCAACCTTGCATCCCTGGGATGAAGCCTACTTGGTCATGCTGAATGATGACTTTGATGTGTTCTTAGATTCGGTTTACTAGTATTTTATTGAGTACTTTTTCATTGATGATCATAAGTCAAATTGATCTAATGTTCTCTTTCTTTCTTTGCGTCCTTGTTTCATTTATGTATCAGAATAATTTTGGCTCTACAGAATTAATTAGGTAGTGTTCTTTCTGTGTTAATTTTGTGGAATAGTCTGAAGAGTGTTGGCATTAACTTTTCTTTGAAGGTCTGATAGAATTCTGCCCAGAAGCCATCTGGCCTTAGGCTGTTTTTGTTTGCCAGTTTTTTAATGACATCTTCTATTTCCTTAGGAGATATGGGCCTGTTTAGTTAGTTTACATGCTCTTGATTTAACTTTAGTATGTAGTATCTGTTTAGAAAAATCATCCATATCATTTAGATGTTCCAGTTTTGTTGTGTATAGGCTTTTGCAGTATGATATGATCAGTTTTTATGGTGTTTTTATTAGATATTTTCTTTATTTACATTTCAATGTTAGCCCCTTTCCTGGTTTCCCCTCTGAAACCCCACCCAAATCCCCTCTTCCCCTGCTCACCAACACACCCACTCCTGCTTCCCTGTCCTGAAATTCCCCTATTCTTGGGCATCTAGCCTTCTAAGGACTAAGGGCCTCTCCTCCCTTTGATGTCCAATAAGGACATTCTCTGCTACATATTCAGGTAGAGCCATGGGTCCCTCAATGTGTAGTCCTTGATTAATAGTTTAGTCCCTGGAAGGTCTGTGGGGGTAGTGGTTGGTTAATATTGCTGTTCCTACTATGGGGCAGGAATCTCCTCTCAAGCTCCATTGGGGAATTTATGTTTAATCCAATGGTTGGCTAAGAGCACCAACCTGTATTTGTCAGGTGCTGGCAGAGACTCTCAGTACACAGCTATATCAGGCTCCTGTCAGCAAGTGCTTGTTGGCATCCACAATAGTGTCTCTGAATGGCCTTTCCTTCAGTCTCTGCTCCACAATTTGTCTCTCTGTATCTCCTACCATGGGTATTTTGTTCCCCTTTAAGAAGGACCAAAGTATCCACACTTTTGTCTTCTATCTTCTTGGGCTTCATTTTGTCTGTTAATTGCACATTGGGTATTCTAAGCTTCTGGGCTTAAGCTTCTAAGCTTATCAGTGAGTGCATGCAATGTGTGTTATTTTGTAATTGGGTTACCTCACTCAGGATGATATTTTCTACTTCTATCTATCTGCCTAAGAATTTCATGAATTCATTGTTTTTAATAGCTGAATAGTACTCCATTTTATAAATGTACCACATTTTCGGTATCCATTACTGTGTTGAGGTACATCTGGGTTCTTTTCAGCTTCTGGCTATTATAAATAAGGCTGCTATGAACATAGTGGGCATGTATCCTTATTATTTCTACTTCCATTTTTAGGTCCTGGATGGTTTTGTTCACTTCTTCACTTGTTTGTTAGTTTTTTCCTATAATTCTTTAAGGGATTTTTGTGTTTCTTCTTTAAGGGCTTCTACCTATTTACCCGTGTTCCCCGGCATGTCTTTATGGGAGTTATTCATGTCAATCTTGAAGTCCTCTATCAGCATCATGAGCTGAGACTTTAAATCCAAATCTTGTTTTTGCAGTGTGCTGAGTATCCAGGACTGGGGTCAGATAATGCCATATCGACTTGGTTTCTGTTGGTCATATTCTTGTGTTTGCATTTTGCCATATTGTTATCTCTCAAGTTAGCTGGTCTTGCTGTCTATGACTGTGGTTTGTATGTCTGCAAGCCTGTGTCAGTACTCCTGGGAGACCAGTTCTCTCTCTGGGGGAATTTAGGTCTGGAGAATTGTGGTACAGGTTTAACTCATGGGTAGAGACAGAAACCAGAATGATTCTGTCCATAGTTGATCCTTGGTTCCTGTGTCCTGATGGCTTTGAGCAGGCCGCTCTTTGGCCAGGAATTTGAAGAAAAGTAGTGGTCTTACCTGTTAACTCAGGTGGGTAGGCACTCCTAGGAGATTGGTTCTCTATTGCTGGGATTTGTGGATGTAGCTCTGTGGCCCAGGATCAGCTCTGGGCACAGACAGAAATCAGAAGACACCTGTCCTAGGCTGCCCCTAGGATCTTGTGTTGTAAGGGTTTCAGGCAGGCTCCTCTGAGCAGCATGGGTGGTCATACATGTGTCCCCAGTCATGTCTACACTTTTGGGAGTCTAGCTATCTCCCTGTGTCACCTGGGTATGGAACGCTATGGCAAAGGATGATCTGTTGATTTTTTGAATTTCCTCACTTTCTGTTTTTATGTCTCCCTTTTCATTTGGGTGCTGTCTCTGGGCCCTTTTGATAGCTTGGCTAGGTGTTTTTCTATCTTTTTGATTTTCTAAAAGAACCAGCTCTTGGTTTTGTTGATTATTTGTAACATTCAGACAGGGCTAATATTCAAAATATATAAAGAACTCAAGAAGCTAACCACCAAAAAAAAAAAAAAAAAAAAAAAAACAACCTAAACAAAAACAAACAACCTAAGTGAGGATGCTTCAATCCTACCTGTGAAGCAGAAGAAAGCATTCATGTGAGGTAAAGAACTAAACAGAATTCACAACAAAGATATCTCAAATGGCCAAGAAGAACTAACAGAAATGTTCAAATTCCTTAGTGATCAGGGAAATGCACATCAAAATGACCCTAAGATATTATAGTATACCAATCCGAATCGCTAAGATCAAAAACTCTTGTGACAGCACACATTGGTGAGGATGTAGACAGAGAGGAGCACTCCTCCATTGCTATGTGATGGCATACTGGTACAACAGCTTTGGAAATAAATCTGGAGGATCCTCAGAAAATCGTAAATATATCTACCTGAAGACCCAGCTATACCACTCTTGAGCACATATCCAAAAGATGCCCCACAGGGGCATGTGTTCCACTACGTTCATAATGGCCTTTTTGTGATAGCTGGAAGTTGGAAACTTGTGGTTTATTTACAAAATTTACAAAATTTACTTACTTAGCTATTAAGAATGAGAACCTCTTGAGTTTTATAGGTACTTGCACATACATGGAACTAGACATTATCCTACTGGATGAATTAACTCTGACCAAAAAGGACATGTATGGTATGTATTCACTAATAAATGGATATTAGCCAAAAAATGTACAGAATCCCCAGGATATAATCCTCAGAACTCAAGAATCTTAACAAGATAAGGGCCTAAGTGAGGGTGCTTCAATCCCACCTGTGAAGCAGAAGAAAGCATTCATATGGGGCAGAGAGAGGGAGAGACCTGGGTGGGAGAGGGGAGAAGGGAAAAGGGAACATGATCAGGTATTGTAGGTTGGGGTTGGGGGGAAGAAGACAGAAGCCCTGAGGGCTAGCAGAAAGAATGGAAAGAATTAATATGAGGAGGTAGGAGTGGGAAGTACTCCATTAATTTACCAGAGACCTGGGAGACAGGAGCCCAGCATGGCTGCTTTGTGAGAGGCACAGCAGCTGAGTCAGATGCAGATATTTACACCCAACCAATGAACAGGAGGAGCTGAGGGCCTCTGTGGTGGAATTAGAATAAAGCTGGAAGAAGCTGAGGAGGAGTAATACATCATAGGAAGACCAGCAGTCTAACCTGGTCTCATCTGATCTGGACCCCCAAGATCTCTCAGGTTCTGAGCCACCAACAATACACCAACTGATATGAAGCCCCTGACACATATTTACCTTTCATTGTGCTGGGTAAATGCCTAATTTTGTAAGTCCATATATGAATACCAGCAGTTTGAAAATCGAAATGGTATATTCAATCCAACTTTATTCTCTCTTATGGAGAGAGTACAATATATAATATTGTATATATTATTCATTGGCCATTGTGAAACTCATATTTCTGGTACAATTTGGATTTTATCCGTAAAATCAATTACTCATCATGAAACTTAAGTTTAAGGTTTAAAGTTCTAGCTTATAGTTCATTATAATGGGGAAATCAGAGACATGATCTGGTCATACCACATCCACAGTCAAGAAAGGAATGAAACAAAACCACCCAGTGTCTTCTTTTTATTGATTTTTTATTGGTTGTTTTATTTATGTGCATTTCAAATGTTATCCCCCTTCTCAGTGTTTCCTCCACAACTCCCTTATCCAACTCCCTCCCCTTCTTCTCTGAGGGTGCTCCCCCAGCCACCCACCCACTCCTGCCTCACAGTCCTGCCATTCCACTATGCTTGGCTATCTAATCTCGACAGAACCAAGGGCTTCTCCTTCCTTTGATAGCAATCCTCTGCTACATGTGCAGCTGGAGCCATGGGTCCTTCGATGTATAAGGGACAAAGATATGGGGAGAGACCAGAGGAAAAGCCATACCAAGACAGTCTCCACCTAGGGATCCATACCATCTACAGACACTAAACCCAGATATTTGCTAATTTAACATTTGTTGACAGGGGCCTCATTTATCTATCCTCCTGACAGTCTCTGCCAGAGCTTGACCAATACAGATGGTGAAGCTCTCAGCCAAGCATCAGAACACAGTGGTCTCCATTAGGTTAGGGGAAGAACTCACTGGAAGACACACACACACACACACACGACATATAAACACCCTCATACGACCCTGCTATACCACTCCTGGGCATATATCCAGAGGATTCCCCGGCATGCAATAAGGACACATGCTCCACTATGTTCATAGCAGCCTTATTTATAATAGCCAGAAGCTGGAAAGAACCTGGATGGCCCTCAATGGAGGAATGGATACAGAAAATGTGGTATATTTATACAATGGAATACTACTCAGCAATTAAAAACAATGGATTCATGAAATTTTTAGGCAAATGGTTGGAACTGGAAAATATCATCATAAGTGAGGTAAACCAGTCACAAAAGAAAACACATGGAATACAATCACTGAGAAGTGGATATTAATTAGCTCAGAAGCTCTGAATACTCAAGGTACAATTAGCATACCAAATGATTCCCAAGAAGAAGGAAGGAGAGGGCCCTTTCATGGAAAGGCTTGATCCAGCATTGTAGGGGAGGACCAGGACAGAGAAATGGGAGGGGGTGATTGGGGAATAGGTGGAGAGAAAAGAGCTTATGGGACATATAGGTAGGGGACAATGGGAAAGGGGAAAGCATTTGGAATGTAAACAAAGAATATAGAAAATAAAAAATAAACACCCTCATACACACTCAAAAACTCACACACACACGAAAATGATTTCAGTCCAAAGAATCAGACTAGAGTAGTACCAAATACTAAAGTAAAGGTTTGCAGTTAAGTTCATGTATTCTTTTGTTAATGTAATTTCCTCACATTATGGGAAGAGACTGATTACAGTGAAGTTATTAATTTATATCTCATATGACTTGCTAATAAAACAACTGTAAGTGCAGTCTTACTGATTTCTTGATTTATGTTTGTGAGTGATAATAAGATTGTTAATTAAATTTATTAAAATGCCCACAAATTTAAATATAAATGAATTCTTAAACTTTATTCTTTTTACTCAGTAGTTCACCAAATCACTTTGTTTCTCTTATTAAGCACACTCATTCTATGGGCTGTAAATGCCTCTCATCCTTAATGTGTGCAGATTTTCCTGTGCTGAGTAGAAAGTCTAGAGATATAGTACATTCAAACAATGTAACACCAGACAGATATTAAAAACAATGACTTCTTGAAATCTGAAGGCAATGGCTAAATCTAGAAAATAGCATCCTGAGTGAGGTTTCTCAGTCATAAAAGACCACACATGGTGTGTGTACTCACTGATCAGTGATATTAGGCAAAGAGCATGGAATACCCACGATACAGCTCATGGAACACATGAAGCTCAAGAGGAATGAAGACCAAAGAGGATAGATACTTCAGTCCTACTTAGAAGGGGGGTCTCAAGTCCACTAGAAACTTGACCTATTTATTTTTAAATAGCATTTCTGAAATTAGGAAGTTGTAACAAGTAACTACTTTGAAGAATTATGCCCTGTCTAAAACTATTATCAATTAATTGAAATATTAGCCAAGTGAAAGTTCTCATTTCTTCACATTGTACAAATCAAAATAATGAAAAAATTATCCTCATTTTAGTCCTGGTATTTCTTTTGCCAAAGATTTAGAAATTAACAAAATACTTTCAGATATAATTTGCTGTTGTCATATTTTTTCACATTTTGAATATTTAAATATTATAACTAGAACTCCCAGAATTCTTTTGAATATATCACATATGATTTACTGTAAGCACAGTTGGTTATGGTTCCTGCACACTTTATGAATTATGTAATCTAAAACCTGCTATCAGGTAAAGCGTAATACATCAGGAGTTATAATTCATATCCTAATGTAAAGTTCTCAAAGTGTGAGAAGAACAGGGTCATAAGCCAACCAGAGTGTGTTCACTTGTGTAGTCATGTACCAGTGGTCTACAGTGAGAAGATTGCAAGTTAGCAGCTCCTGAGACACATTGTGAATTCAAGACCAGCCTGAATTCTGTAACAAGACTATGCCTCAAAGAAAAACATCCAAACATCTGATTGCTGAGCAATTTCATGGTAGAAAAAGCTGTAAATCCTTTGCATGATGTTTTTCAATAATCCTACTATGACTTGTGAGATGAGCTTATTTTGATTCCCTTTTTATCGATGAGGGTCTTGGGTATGCAGAGAATAAAGCAGTGAGTAGCTACAGAGTTCAAAGAAGGAGACAAATCCAAATTGAGAGTTCTAATTTAGAAAGGTTACTTTGGCCAACTGTGCTGCACAGTTTATGTCAACTTGACACAAGCAAAAGTCATCTGAGAGGAGGGAAGGTCAACTGAAAAATTTCTCCATAAGATCTGGTTGTAGGCAATCTTCTAGGGCATTTTCTTAATTGGTGATTGATGGTGTAGGACCCTGCCCATTGTGGGTGATGCCATCCCTGGGCTGGTGGTTCTGGTTTCCACAAGAACTCAGTCTCAGGAAGAGATGGAGAACAGGCTAGTAAGCAGCACTCCTCCATGGCTTACCATAATCAGCTCCTGCCTACAGGTTTCTCCCTGTTTGAGTTTCTAACCTCACAGCTTTTACAGATGAACTGTTTTCTGGAACTGTGTGTGATATAAGCCCATTCATCCCCAAGTTGTCTTGATCATGATGTTTCATCACATAATGGAAATCCTAAATATGACAGCTTGGTACTAGCTTAGAGGGGCAGTGCTATGACATAGGTGACCATTTTTTGGGGTGGGGTGGGGAGGATTTTGGAAGGACATTGGAATATTGTGCAAGAAATACCACTGAGTTTTCAATGCTTGCTGAGCTGTTCTTTAGGAGCTTCCTAATTAAGAAGGTGGAAGGTAATTCCGGAGATGGAGGCCTGGCTTGGGAAGCTTCAGAGGAATGATGAAAGATTCTATCAGGGCCATTTCTATTTTCCTCTCCATGTTGCTTTGGTTATGTTGTTTCATTGCAACAATGGAAAAGTATTTAACATATTGGGTGTTCAACTCAGTGATAGCATCCTTGCCTCCCATACAGAAATATATATGTCATGATTCCAATATTGGAGGCAAAAACATTTCTTTGAATTGGATGCCCAAAGTTAGTGAGAATTACATGAACAACTGTGGCTTTTGACCTAGTTTTGTAAAAAAATTCTTAAAAAGTTTTCATTTTCACAGAACTATTCTGCACTATGCCTGTGCATACGGCCATCCCAATGTAGTTGCCCTCCTGATAGAGTGGAATTGTGACATTGATCTCCGTGACAGTGACAACAGAACAGCACTAATTAAGGTAGAAAGCAGCCAACAGTTTCAGTGTGACACATATTGGATGGGAATTCTTGGAATAAACATGATCTCAGATATATGCAAATAATTAGTGAAACCTATGACATTTTTGCTTTTCTCATCTTTCCAATCTGTTTCTTGATCCAATGCCCCAGGCTTCACAGTTCAAGCACGAAGACTGTGTGGCTATGTTATTAGAACACGGTGCTGACCCAAATGCTATGGACAATACTGGGAGCACCGCACTGCACTATGCTGTTTGGCATAACAGCACCTCAATGACAGCCAAACTGCTGGCACACAATGCCGACTTCAGTATAAAAAATGAGGTAAAGAAGACACAGCTTTGATTTACAGATTATTTCCTACATACTTTAAAATATTACATTGGGATCCTGATACAGCTTTGACCTAAGAATCTCTCAAACGCTAAATGTAATAAATGGATTTTATAAGACTTATCTAGATGAGCCAGCTTTGATGGGAGCTCCTTCTTCCCAAGCTTTCCTTCCCCCAAAACACTGCATGATCTCTCTCCTTTACTCTTCTGAGGAACAATCTAAAGAGAATTATTACCTCCATCCACAGCAATTCTGAAGAAATTTGCAATTTCCTTCAGGGTACTCTCTTAATTGTAGCCTTTTGGGAATCATGTTGTCTTATACTTCCAATATATCAGATAAACAAACTTCAATAAGATACAAGGTTTCTATATTATAAGTGTCTAAATTATGAATCTTTCTGTCAGTTTACTCCACATGGTATCTATCTCAGCATGTCAGTTCATTTCATAGATCTCTAATATCATGGGCCTTTCAGTTGTAATTAGGTAACCACAGAGTTGATTTGTCCCTTAGTTCATGAGACAGAATGTTGTACAGTCAAGGATGGCCTTGAACTTTTTATGTAATGAGGATGACATAAAACTTGTATATTCCTGGACCTCTGAAGTGATGGACTTTTGGTAATTCACCACTGTGCCTGACCTATAAAACCTCATATTTCACTTTGATATTCATTTCCAATGAAATACTTATTTCAGTGAAATAAAGCAAGTGTTGGAGAAGTTATTCAGGGGTGTTGTCCATTTACTACATTTTATGCTGATTGTCATTACAGCTTTATTATGAAGAACTTGCAAGGAGAAAAGCCTAATTCCACAAATTTAAATCATCGTAGAAAAGTTTTCAGTATTTTCCTTGAGAGATTACTTAAATTGCAACTCTAGCACAGGGCATAATATAATCCTTCATATTCTCCCAGAATATCAAGTCTAACATGAATTTCATGTTCATTTGTTATAGAAATAGTATTAACATTAGTGCAATATGTCCAGTATGGAAAAAATACTGTGACATGCCATCCTTTCTACACTGTGCTTTTGTAGCAAATATTCTCTGCCTCAGTGACTTGGAGTTCATGACATTTCAGAAGCATTTGCATTCCCACAGGCTCTGGAAGAAACTATTTAGACTCTACTCATGGTATCAGGAACCCATGGCAGACATTCTTTTTCACATGGTTCACTAAGATTTAAGTTATGAATTAAATGAGATAGGTATCAAAGGTACTCTGATGGCTTATGAAGAATGGATCTGTGTGAGAGCACTGTGTGTGAGAGTGTCAAGGATGTAGGTAACTGCACCTCAGACTATGTGAGCTCTACTGTGTCTTCCACATGATTGTCTGTTGATAAATAGGTTCTCAGAGTTAAAAGTTATTATTGTTTTATAGGATAGCTTTACACCACTTACACTGGCTCGAATGAAAAATGACAACCTGGCAAAACTTTTAGAAGACCAGAAAGAAAAGATAAAGGAACTTGATGAATTAGAAAGGTGAGGTTATTAATTCTTTTATTTTTTATATTTTTATGGGATTCTATAGTGTGTACCATCCCTGAAGCCCTGTTGCTGGAGTTTCTAATCCTATTAAATAGGTATAAACCCCCACATCATATAGATATTGTAATTATAAGCTGTATTCCTAGATTGGGCAGTTCTAGCACTGTACTATCTTATTCACAAGGTGTGAGAGTCCTTGCTTCTTGAGGTTTCTCCTGGCCAGGAGCTCCTGATTCATGGTGTCATCTCCTCTCTTCCTCCTCTTCCTCCATCCTCCCTTCTCCCTCACCTTCCTCTTGTCCTCCTACCTAACTTGCCCCAGTATTGAGTCTCCCTTCCTACCTTTCTCCTTCACTGCCCATTCACTGACTTAGCCTTTTTGTAAGTATAGATTTTGAAGTTTATGTTTTAATATTTCATTAAAAATTGAGATCTTAAACATTTATTTTTAAAAATATGTCTCTTATATTAATTTCTTTAAAAATGCTATATTAAATGAAAGTACATTTTGAAAAAAATTTCTTCCCTTCAGTGACTGGTTTCTTCAAATATTTTCATTATCTTTGCTAGTGAATCCCTAAAATTCTCAACATTCACAAGTTTGGCAAATGGGGATTGCCTTAAAACTTGATCAGCCTCAGTTAGTAAATAAGACAGTAAACAGGGCAGCCACAGACAAGACTACATAGAAACTCAAGTCTGTCTTCACACACATGCTCACACGCATACACACACACACACACACACACACATATACATACACACATACACTTGTATGTCTGCAATTACCCAGTCATGCATATTCAACACATGTAAATACACCCATGTGTGCCCCCCCACACACACACACATACACACACTCTATTGGTCATTGAACCTATCTTTATTTCAATAATGTGTGCCTTAATAGGTTGTATAAGTTGAGCATTTAAATATGAAAACTATTAGAGAAACATATTTAGTCCTGCTAAAAAAGAAGCAGGACTCTGCTTTTCCTCCAAGTATTTCTACTTCATTGTAGTCACATAGGAAGTTTTTAGTGTTTTCTAATTTATGTGGACTGGAATTAGTAGGTCATATATAGAAAAGCTGAATGCAGTTTGTAAATTTCATGTTTTGATAAACCCTATAGCTCCCCTAGAAAAATAACATATCCATTTATTCTTTTTTTTCACATTTTTTATTCGATATATTTTTTATTTACATTTCAAATGATTTCCCCTTTTCTAGCCCCTGACTCCCCAAAAGTCCCATAAGCCCCCTTCTCTCCCCCTGTCCTCCCTCCCACCCCTTCCCACTTCCCCGTTCTGGTTTTGCCAAATACTGCTTCACTGAGTCTTTCCAGAACAAGGGGCCACTCCTCCTTTCTTCTTGTACCTCATTTGATGTGTGGATTATGTTTTGGTACAACCACTCTGGAAATCAGTCTGGCGGTTCCTCCAAAAACTGGGCTCCTCACTTCCAGAAGATCGTGCTATACCACTCCTGGGCATATACCCAGAGGATTCCCCACCATGTAATTAGGGGAGGGAATACTATGTTCATAGCAGCCCTATTTATAATTGCCAGATGCTGGAAAGAACCCACATATCCATTTATTCTTAAATTTCCTATACTTTATCTTGCAGTTTGTTTCAACTGTTTCATGGGGCTCACTGTACCCTTTTGAGACCAAATGAAGGCATGAGTGCTTTTTAGATGCATGCTTGATTTGAAATGATGATGGCTAATTCTATGCTGCAAAGCTTAGTTCTGCACCAATGACAGGGATGGGTTTCAGACCATTTTCAGTTCAGGTATCAAAATTATGTGAGTCAGTAACTGGATACTAGTGCAGCCTACAGATGGTGATTTTGGAAAAGTTTTAGTCTTCCCTTCGGCCAGTGGACAGACAAGGGTTCCAGGCACCCTCCTGTTTCTGTCTCCCCTGTGCTGGATTTCTAGTGCACACCAGACCACCACATTTGGCTATGTTTTGTCCCCTACAACTTCTGACAAATCAAACTGAGAGCCTCACACTTGCAACTTAGGGACTTAACAACTGAACAGTTGTGTGAGTCCATGTCTTTTTAGATTTTGAAAATAAAAGTGATTTCTACAAGATTCCTCAGCACTGAAGATGCTGTGGTAAGAGAAACTGGGAATTTGGGCTGTGAGATACTTTCTCAAGTAAAACTAGTTGAAAATGTCACATGATTAGGTATAATTTTTACTAAAGTGAGATGGTAATTTATTGTCATCTTCTATTATTTCGTTTAAATCTACTTGAAGATGAAAAGTTATTTTCATAGTGTAGTATGAAATAAATTATGATTCTAGAATTTCTGAGTATGAATTCAAATCTGTCACATATTCACATGGTCTTTTCTATGTTTCTCAAAATTATCTGACATATATTGGAATTAAAACAAATTTACAGCAAGTCCAATGCTTAGAACAATGCACAGCAATTACATAGGAAGGCCTAAGAACAGCTAAGCCTTTACATTCTTAAAGGTATTTGACACATATAAAGAGCACAGTGGTGTTAATAAGGCAGGTTTTACTAAATATGAGACTCCGTTTTGCTGAGAATGACATTGGAAATGTTGGTATATTTACCTCTACGAAACAAAGCATACTATATTATATTGTCCCCTTATCTTAACTGTTACAATACTTGATCAAAATTTATTATTTTAAAAATTATTAATATCGTCATCATTATTTTAAAATGATGCAAATGTTTGTGCTTGTATTTGAGTATGCACACATGAGTGCAGGTGGCTGAAGAATGCACAGGCATTGTATGTCTCTGGATCTGGAGTTAGTTGGTTATGAGTCACACAGCATGGGTTCTGGCTGTTGAGCTCAACTCCTGTGCAGAAGCAGTATCTGCTGTTAATTGGAGCCGTGTCTCCAGTTGTAATTTCCATCTTTTATGATTTTACTAGTGGTATAAATTGTATATCAATGTTCCTCTTCTTGTCTACAGCTTCTTTCCTTTGCAGAAAATCATTTTATTTGTAATACCTGGTAAGTTTTATGGATAGGGAAAATAAACATTTTTTGTGTTTTATTTTACAAGTTTAATATTCATCTGAAAGTATTTCATTTTTTGTAGGTCTTCAAAGAAAACTTCCAATGAAAAAGAAGAGGTATGCAAAAATTAATTTCAAATCATATTTATTAAGATACAGTATAAAAATCAAAGTAATACATAATAAATGGACTTAGAAATATAGTATAAAATAAAATAAAACTTAAGATTCTTTTGTTATATTCAAATATTTCTTTCCAAAATAGTTTTAAAAGTCACCAATAGTAAAGGTGTCTTTCCTTTCAAACTCTGGTCTTTCAGAAGCATTTTGCTTGTTACTTATGTAAAACACGGGTCTCTTCTTTATAGTGTATGGGGTACCCAACATGACAATATCTGAAATTGCTATTATTCATTTTATAGGTCAAAGAACAAGGAAATCATATGCTTGACCTTAAGGAACTAATATCATGTGAGGGAAACTCAAAGGACTGTGAGCAGTACAGTTGTGACACTATTTTGCATTTTATTGAAGAGCTCATGAGGCAGAGAAAAGGTAGGAGTTCTGCATGCAGCCCCTGTGTGTGCTATTGATGAGGGTGAATTGCCCAAACATAGGCATGCTTGATATCAACGAACAGAAAACTAGTCTCAGCAGAAGCTGCCAGCAAGCCTTCAGAGCTTCAGTGAGCGAGCTTGACACCATGGCCTTGGGGTTGTTACATTAGACTCATGTGTTTCAACAAAATGGAACAGGCCAGTCAGCCAATACATTAAATTGGTGGGGTGTGCCTTTTTGTTACTTCTTTTTGGTTTGTTTGATTTTTTTGGGGAGGGAGCGTGATTTTCTTTCTCTCTCTCTCTCTCTCTTCCTTCCTTCCTTTCTTTCTCTCTCTCTCTTTCTTTTTCTTTTATTATTTGTATTTTCCTTAATTTTTTATTAGATATTTTCTATATTTACATTTCAAATGTTACTCCTTTTCCAGGTCTCCCCTCTGAAACCCCCTATCCCATCCCCCTCCCTCTGTGCATTAACTTACCACTCCCAGTTCCTCTCCTGGAATTCCCCTACACTGGGGCAATGAGCCTTCACAGGTCCAAAGGCCTCTCTTCTTATTGATGTCTTACCAGGCTATCCTTTGCTACTCATGTGGCTGGAGCCATGGGTCCCCTCCTTGTGTACTCTTTGGTTGGTGGTTAAGTCCCTGGGAGCTTTGGGGGTGCTGGCTGGTTCATATTGTTCTTCCTCCTGTGGGGCTGTAAAACCCTTCAGCTCCTTGGTTCCTTTCTCTAGCTCCTCCATTGGGAACCCTGTGCTCAGTTCAATGGTTGACTGAGAGCATCCCCCTCTGTACTTGTCAGGCACTGGCAGGGCCTCTCATGAGACAGATACATCAGGCTCCTGTCAGCTAACACTTGGTGGCATCCACAATAGTGTCTGGATTTGGTAACTGTATATGGGGTGGATCCCCAGGTGGGGCAGTCTCTGGATGGTCTTTCCTTCAGTCTCCGCTCCACTCTTTGTCTTTGTATTTCCCCTCATGTATATTTTGTACCTATTCTAAGGAGGACCAAAGTATCCACACTTTGGTCTTCCATCTTATTAAGCTGCATATGGTCTCTGAATTATATCTTGGGTATTCCGAGCTTCTGGGATAATATTCATTTATCACTTAGTGCATGCAATGTGTTTTCTTTTGTAATTGGATTACCTCACTCAGGATATTTTCTAGTTCCATCCATTTGCCTAAGAAATTCATGAATTTATTGTTTTTATAGCTGCTTCTTCATGTGACTGGAGGATTGACGCAGCTCTCTGGAGTCACTTTGGTAAAGGATGCTGAATCCTTTCATGATGACTCTGCCATATGATATTTTGAGTAGACACTCTTAGACTACTGCTCTTTTTTTATTGGCTCCTCTCTTCTACTTGGTATTAGCATTGTCTTCTAAAATTCAAAAAAATATTTTATTTTTATTAAGTGTGTGAGTGTGTGTGTGTGTGTGTGTGTGTGTGTAACTGGGTGTGAGCATCGCTTTGTATGCACAGACTGAAGGAGGAGTTGAGGTATCCTGCTCTAAGATTATCCTCCTAATTCCTTGAGATGGTACCTCACTGAGTTTGAAGGTAGGTTGGCACATGAGCACCAATGGTCTTGTCTGCAGCTCTCAAAGGCTGGGCTTACAAGCACATGTGTAGTCATATGTGTTTTCTGTATGGAGGTTTGGTCTCAGGTTCTCATGCTTGTGCAGCCAACACCCATATACACTTAGCTAGCTCCCTTAAGGTTGATGGATCTAATTTTTAATCTGCTAAGATGTTTTACAATATTATGGAGTGTGCGTGTTAATGTATTTTTGTATGTGTGTTTATATGCACATGCATGCATGTATGTATATCTATGTGTGTGTGCCTGTAATGCATCTTCCTAAATTGCTCTCAACCTCATTTCTTTTGAAAGAGCAACTCTCACTGATGTCAAAGCTAATCAATTCAGTTAGGTTGGCAGTCCAGTGAGCTCCAGGTATCCTCCTGTCTATGCCTCCCATGCATTAAGATGACAGAATGTACCATCATGCATAGCTTAAAAAAGGAACACAACAACAAAACAAAACAAAACAAAACAAAACACACCCCCAAACCTGCTAAGTTATGGGTACTGGAGTTCAAATTCAATTTAGAATAGCTTGCATAGCAAACACTTTAATGACTGAGAAATCTTGTCATTCCTCATCATTTCAAATCATGTCACAACATTGTGTAAGCTTAGATTTTTTAATATGTACATTAATACAGCTTATCAACCATTTCAATAAACTTTCTAGCCCACCATCCAAAGGCAGGGGAAAAATTGGAAATAGGACAAGTGGTATGTGTACCTGTTTAAAAGTAGGTCTTTGGATGGTGATTCTAATCTCCTTACTCAGGATAACATCAGACAAGTTCAGTAGTCTCCGGATACCAACAGGGCAGTACAAAAGTGTCACCAAACAAGAGTCAGCAATGGTGGCACAATTCAGCAGAAGATACTAGGCCTCCCCTGAGTTGGCATAAGTCAGCAGGGGCTAGGAATAAGTCAGACCAGCTGGAATGCCAGGAGTTTTCTGCCTTGTCTCTTTCAGCAAACTGAAGATCAGTATAGAGGCAATACCAAAGCAGAGTTGCATAGCTAGCTATGCAAGCTCCTTATCACTGTCTTTGTGTTCTACTTATAATCTCTCCAAATATGACTTGACCTCCCTTGGGTCTTGCTTCAGCAAAACACCATGTGAGTTTGTATCATATGACAAAACCAGAAAGTCACACTTCAACATTTTAAATATACACAAATATTTTCTTTCTCACAAAACATAACTTTCCAACACACTGGTTGAGTGCAGGTTGTACCAATACTCTAAAGAGTTGTTAAGACCGATTTTGTGTGCTTGCTGTACCATATATTTTGGTAAAGTTTCATAAAAATTATGAGAAGCCACTTAATATAGAGAGAAATTTATTGAAAGCAAAAGCTGCCCCTGTAGGATTTATCCACATATGGCATTTTCCTCACAGTTGTATGAGCCTTGAGCTTACCATAGTGGCACCCAGTAATGCCATGAAATGTGATCAGTTTATATTATGCATCTTCACATTTATTTATATTCTTGCCTTATGCAACATTTTGTCGCTTAAGTTTTTTAAATTTAAATTAATACCCATATCTGTGTCCTTATAGTAATGTAAGTTTTTTTTAATTTAAATTAATACCCATATCTGTGTGTCCATATAATAATAAATGAAAACTATTTAAGTATGACACATGACCTCATGACATTCATATATGTATTTTATTATTCTATTTTTATTTATTATTTATCAACACTTATATGTAACTAATATGTGCTTAATATATTTAACTATGTTTATGATTTTGTTTTATCTTATTTGATGTCAAAACTTAGTTTCATTTCTTTATCATTTTAGTCTGTAATAATGATTTTATCTTTCTTCTCCATTCCATTCTATACAGTTTTCTGAATTCTATATATGCATTATATATTTCTTATAATCAGTTTGGTCCTTCTTTTGTAGTTTGTATAATTATTAGGTAAACCACAACAAATGCACCCAGCATATTGTTTTTTCTCCATTCCTAAAGCATGCCAATGCTTTTTGCTAACTATAGTCCTGTAAATTATTCCTTGTTTACTCTAGCCTATGGGAAGACATGCCCTTTTCCTGGCATTGTGTGAACACTGGTGGTCTCCTCTAATTGTGTGGGATGTTGTGTCCCTCAGCCCCAGGATATTTCCTGGAATTCCAATGTTGTTATGTGCTCTATAGTATGTTTCAGACGGCCTAGTAACATGCCCAGAGCATCCCCTCTTCTTTGTGTCTATTTTCCAGACTTCTGGCCTGTGATTTCTGGCTGCTTTCTTCACCAAATAGCTTATCTGCACAGCTCCAGGAGTCTAGGAGAGTCAGAATAGCTTTGTCCTCATGATATTCTAACCTAGTCTGTACTATCTCAGCACAGAGATAGAAAATTGGGATAATATCATCAAACTATTTTAGTGCTTATTAGCTAACAATTTATGTCATGTCTGAAGCATTTAATCTTCAGTGTCTAAAACATGTTTTTTTCTGATTTGTGTTGTTTGAGGTAGGAATCAAAATCAGTACTTTTTACTTGACCTTGTTTAGATTTAGAGGGCAGTAGCATCTCCACTTCTAGTCTGCTGTAGAATACTGGCAATGTGCCTCTTCACACTCTGACCAACTACTTCTTGTTCTTACTTCATGCCTACTCATCCCTTCCATTAGGGCATATTCCTGCATGCTTATTCAACATTAAAACTTTGTTTGACTTCAGTATCATCTGAGTCTGTAATATCTGGTTTTATGTCTTTTTTTGTCTTCTCTACTAGTTCTTAAACTAAACACCTTAACTGTCTTCTTTTCATATCTTCAGAATGTACCATGTCTTCCACTGTGTGGGTCCTCAGGATACATTTCTACAGTGCATCATGTTTAGGTAAAACTCTAGTCTGTTTTATTTATCAAAAATGCTGCTGTACTGTAATTGTGCTTTTTCTCCAATACAGATATAAATTCTGAGATCCTAGTGAAAATCTGGGGTGCAGTTTATACATATAAAAGATCAATAGACTTTGAAAAACATAACTGTGAACTAATTGAAGAAGATTGTGAACGTATAAGTAATGAAATTATTGCACTGCGAGAGGAGTGGTCTCAACTAGAGATTGAAAATGCTGAACTGCAAGATGAGCTATGCAGTTTGAGGTAGGATGTCCCAATTTTAGAGAAATATTTTAACTGTTTTCATTAGAGCATAAATAGAACATTTGTAGTTTGTCACTAACTTTGTAAGTGTTCTGAAAGGGAAGAACTTTTCATATTTGGGTTTTATTATTATTACTTTTGATAGATATCTTTATGTAGTCTAGGGAAACCCCAAATTTGTGATCTTCTGGCCTCAGTTGTTTGATTTTGGGGTGACTGGTTGGGTGCTTCAATTGTTAAGTGGGAGAATTGTTAGCCTTGTAGAATGTGAAAATAATTAAATTACAAATATCATTATTACTATTTCCATAATTATGTACATATGCGTATATGAGATATATGTATGTGGCCCATGCAATCACACTCTTGATATCTACAGAGAAACCTCATTTTCATGAGGCATCAATTAAAGTTTTAAAAAATATTTTACAATTATGCTACAAAGAATACACTTTCTTAAAAGCTTCTCTAAATATTGAATTATTTTTATTTGAATACAAATTTGAATATATTCTTTAATATTGATTCCTTTAGCTAAAGGATGTAAATCATATTAAAGGACTTGGCTGATGTAATTGTTCCAAACAAAATTTATATTAATTTCAAATTTCACCGATGGAATATGAAACAATAGTTTTCTTAATTAAGACAAATTCTTTTAATATTATATTGCTTTATAGTGAACCAAGAATTTTAAATAAAGTAGTAAAGTATCACCCTTCCATAGAGATAAACTTAGATCTTATTTCATTCTCATATGCACAAGGCAAATATATGATTTCTAAATAGATTATTCAACATTAATTCACAGAAAAAATTCAAATTTGTATGTTGAGAGACATTTGATACTTTGTAATTGATTACTAAATTTATCAAGTAAATTGTATGATTTATATAATTGATAGAGTAAATTGAAAGAAAATAAAATAGAAATAAAAAATTGTAAGAATGCATTTGAGATGATCTGTATGATGTTGGATTCTAATAATGAACAAAATGCTTGAACATATTTTAACATTCTTTATTCCTTTGTGAAACATCCTTGTGGCTAATTATATTTTATGAAGATTATAGTTTAGTTGTATAAAATTTATAAACTTTAGTGAACAGAATAACTTGAAACCTAATATTTTTATTAATTTTTTTGGTAATTTTAGATAAGATATTGTAATTATTCATTCTCTACCCCACTGGTTCTTCTCAACCTGTGTGTTGTTACTAAGTTAGGGGTTAAATGACCCTTTCACAGGTGTCATATAAGACCCTTAGGAAATATTTACATTGCAAAACATATAATACATTGAAAGATATACATTACAATACACAAAATAGCAAAATTACAATCATGAAGTAGAAATAAAAGTAATTTTCTACTCGGGGTCACTACAATAGCAGTAACTATATTAAAGGGTCACAGTATTAGGAAGTTTAGAATTTAGGACCTGCCCAGCCAGAGGCCCATGCTCCTTCCAATTTGCACCTGTTCCCAGAGCTGAGCCTGTGCTCTGGATTCCCACCCATTCAGGCCCCACCCAGATGCAGCTTGACCCCAAGGAGTTCTGACACATCCAGGATCAGAGAATCCCAGGATCACTGTAGCAGTTATTTATAAAAAGTACTGCACAACCAGGCCTTTGCACCAGTCCTTCCATGTATCCGGTATAGAGTGACCCTCAAACTTGAATAGTTAACCAAATATATTTATATATAAGAAAGTTCCAATTTCATAATGCCAATTTACAATGATAAAGTTCTGTCCCAATATTTCTAACCTCTCAGTACAGGAGAAACCCATCTGACACCATCTGGATCTGTGCATCCCCTCCTGCACTCCCTCGTGCAGCTCCCATGCTCCTTCTCTTTCTAACCCTCCTTTTCTTAGCTCCTCCTCCTCCTCTCTCCCCTGTCATCTCTGGCCTCTCACAGCCTCAATGTGAATGGATAGGAAATATCTTGCATCAAATCACAGGTTTCAAGAAGGCACAGGCTCTGGTCAGAGACAGTGAGGCCAGTTAACACCAGAGATAACCAGATGGCAAGAGGCAAGCACAAGAACATAAGTAACAGAAACCAATACTACTTAGCAACATCAGAACCCAGTTCTTCCACCACATCAAGCCATGGATACCCCAACACACCTGAAAAGCAATATTCAGATCTAAATTCTCATCTCATGAAAATGATAGAAGTCTTGAGAAGGCCATAAATTACTCCCTTAAAGAAATATAAGAGAACACAGGTAAACAAGTAGAAGTCTTTAAAGAGGAAACACATTAATCCCTGAAACAAATACAGGAAAACACAAGCAGATAAAGAAAGTGAACAAAACTGCCTCATAGTTTGAGGAACTGCAGTTGTAGGTATTTCCTACCATTTCCCACCATAGATGTGAAAATACTACTGCATGAGAACTGATGTTAATTGACTAGAGAATATTGATTCCACTTTGCTATTTTCATATCAGTGCTTGTGATGCCTCCCATAGTCTTATCTGCTACGTTCTGCTTAAGCTGGGAGATACTGAGTGTAATGTAACATGATCATTCCAGCCAAGCAGTACTAAGAACATAACCTATGCATTATTACAAATGTACAAAATGGCTTGTTCAATGTAATTTGTGAACATACATGATGTAGTGTGATGTGTTCAGGGCCTCAAGCTCCTCATATTCTGCCACTTTCAGTAGTATGGTAAAGGACTCAGTGAAACTTATGTAAACTTACTGTCATACCACCTAGAGGATGATCAGTTGCAATCATATTAATGCACAACACAGTTATTGTATGTAGCTCACATTGTGATGAGTATTCTTTGAAGGCTTTTATTCAAAGTTGTTCATTTGAGTTGGAAACTTCATGTTCATTTTCAAATGAAAAATTCAACAACACAAATATGACCTTATATGAGCCACAGTACTTAATGTGTGTTTAAACCATAGTAAAAATGCATATATAAACAAAAGTCACAACAAAATGGAATTTCCTGCTTATCAAACTTGGCAAATTTATTCAGGGACTGTGCAGTAGTCCTTGACTATGTGTCTTTAAATATCACTGAATTACCTGGATGAAGTGACATGAAGCATTATGGACAATGGCATTCCTACTACAGTTGATGTGACATTAGAGGTGTAGTTTACATAGCCACAGCAACATGCAAATGAAGTGCTGGCTGTGTTCTAATTCAACATCAGCACAATATGCAGGGTAGACATTTTGATTCATAATGAAACAAAAGTTATTTTTCCTGGTTCTTTACAAAAGGTCATTGGGGTTCACAGTGCATGAGACATTCACTTCATCATGTTGGGCAAGTCAATGGAATGGTAAAGCTTTAAAACACTAAAACATGGTGACTATATGAAATTTAAACTATAGCACTCTTCTTTTGACCCCCCCCAGAAGCTTGTGGCTATCTGACAATGCAAAATTTGCTTAGTCCAAGTTCAAAGGCCAAATAGATAATCTTAATAGTTTCTACATTACTCATAATGCCATTTTTCTCTGACACTAAAGTCCAATTCCTTTCATAAATTATGAAAATTACATAGGTTTTTATGTCAATTACCTAATATATACCAAAAGATAATAATAGGAAAATATTAATGAATATTATACCAAGTACAGCCTGAAACCCAGCAGGACAAACATAAAAAACATACCCACAGTCTGTGGTACATGGTGGTGCCACATACACTCCACCAGGATTGGGCAGCCCTGCCTCTGCAGTGCCATATAGTACATGTGGTCTGATTTTGGGCCAGTTCCATTCATTTACTGGTACTTCCATCACTTAAAATCTTCTATTTCTGACATCTGCAACATCCTATTACTTCTTTGCATCTTGACAATTTAGGTGTTACCTTCACTCCTTTACACATAAACCACTCAGACATTCTGTATATGGACTTTAACAGATTCACATCGTCTTGTCTAACTGGCGTTTCTATGCAATACTGCTTTATCGCACCATTGCCAAGTTATGCTTGCATTTTGACATACACTGCAAGACTATCACCAGAATGGTTACTACTTAGTGATTTTGCAGCTTAAGTAACACCCAGGCCTGTGGACACAGGGCAGCCAAACTTCAAGACTCAAATCCCCATCTGGCTTTTAGTAGGAGAGTATAACTGAGGCTGTATTCAAGGTTGAGAGTCACTGCTATCCTAAAGAATGCATTCCCTCTTTGTTTTCATTTTATGCATGTACTTTTGAAGTTTGGGCCTGTCTCAAAGGCAGCCCTGTTAATGCAAAGTACTCTAAGCTGTTTTCAGGGTTGATGAGCCTTTTACTTTGCTAGCCATCTTGTCGAAAGTTTGTCTATTTCCACCAGGATGATGTCACATTTCTAAATAACCTGTATACTTTTCAACTCACTTGGTTGCCCTAAGCAAAGTTAAAACCATGAGCATTAACAATGTGATAGCACAAAGTATAATGACTTCTGGAATATTTCCTCCACTAAATAAACTTACTGACTACTTTTAAATTCCATATCACTGAGATTTTCAGGGATGGATACAGATTATAGGACAGAATCTAATGTGTATGGCCTTGGGCCAACTCTGTAGAAGAGTTCTTTATTCCACCTGCAAGCTCATGATCTGCATTCATGTAAGTGAGTTTTCTGGTCTCATGAACTCATGCAAGAGTGATTCATTAGTCCAGCCTTATTTTGAGCCAAATGTAAACCACAGTTCCCACGTTTTCCAAATGCCCACTATTCAAGTCTCCAAAGTCTAAGAAACACATTGGCAGTATCATTACAGAAGTGATTAAATGACTCCATTTCCTTTTTAATCACTTCCCTCACTATGGAGGTGATCGCTCAGAAGTCAGCTTGATAGAGAAAAATATATCGGCTCAGCATTTCAGAGAATCTCTAGTCTATCATGTCAGGAAAGACCTGAGGGCAGTGTTTTGTTTTTGCAACAGGAACACAGGGCACAGTCTACCTAGTGCTTCTTTTAGTTGCATGAGGTACTTTATGAACACGCAAACTGCGTCATGATCTTGGGACATGAGGGTCACTCACAGAGGTCTATAATGTAAGCACTGTGCTGAATAGCTCTAGTGTTTTCAAGGAAAGAATGAAGAAAGAGAAATTGCATCATTCATAGTAATTACACACTTTTGAAATCAGGAAACATTCTGGTCTTAGTTACTTAAAATTCATAGTTTGTTGGTGGGTGGTACTCACTCAATGTGTGTATGCTTTGTATGTGTGAAAGTTTGATATGCACTAAGACAAAAAAAGAAAATGCATATTTCTTCAAATTACATCTAAAGTTTATAGAGACAAAGGGGCACAGAGAGAGTGATAGTTTCCAAATCACTATCTTTCAAATTTTTCAGAATTTGTGTAATCATTTGAATGTTTCTTCAGAAACTAATTTGGTATTTTCCAATGTGGCCAGTTATGCACAATCATTTTAAAACATATTTTTAGGGCCACCCTTGAAAGTTTAGAATTAAATGATGCAGCAAGCCTCCAAGCAGAGGAGAATGAAGAGCTTTCAAGAACCCCGGTAAGTATAGACTTATGAAGTCCATTTTGTTTTAATTCTCTAATACTTGAAAGAAATTTTCCTGTGTTCAGAAACAGCATATAACCACATTTTAGGAGAGTCAGATATTCTCCCTGTTCAAATATTTGATAGCTTCACATTGTTACTATTTGTTAGTAATTATAGGAGTCAGGTTAATTGTCTGCCCATGAGGTAGTGCAGTAGTAGGTTCTCCACTAAGGATAGGATATATTTAGTCACAGGTTCTTGGCTCAGACAACAGTTCAAGGTATGGGTTTAACATATAAAAGGGGCCTTACATCCAATTAGAAAACAGTAGATTAAGAGTCTTTTTTACCACCAGTGATGGCTGGCAATGGTAGTCATAGTTGCAGGCAGCAGGGTTCATATCTACATATGTGTTGATTTCTTTTCTCCTCTAGCAGCTTCTAGCACTATGAAAGCTAGCTAAGGGGAATAATGTTTCCAGGTTATATTGTAGATTCCCACATGTTATAGCTCAAGGAGTGAGGTCTCCAGGAATAATTTCTTTCCATCAGGTTTTAGAGGGTAACCAAGAGCATTAGGAAGTACCTGAATATCGTATGACCTCGCTTGTCAAAAACTGTAGAAGAAGAAAACCATTCCTGGGATAGCATTTATTACCACTGCGGTATTGAATAGGGCCAGCATCACCCCATTGTAGAAACGCTTTTTTCACTCATTTTATACATGTGTATATGAATATTCTTTAGAAAGCTTCTATAGTATCAGGTCTCCATATGACATTTTGAAAGATCTTTAGTATTTGTTATTTTATTTTTATATTATTTTATTTATTTGCATTTCAAATGTTATTCCTCTTCCTGGGAGCCCCTCCACAAACACCCCACCTTTTTCCCCTACCGTTTTAACCTCTAATTGTGCTCCCACACCAACTCATCCATTCCTACATCATCCCTTTAGCATCTTGATTCTCTAGGGCATCAAGCATTCACAAGAACAAGCACATCCCCTCCCCCTGAGGCCAGACAAGGCAATCCTGTAGCAGGGACCATGGACCAACCCTTGTATGCTCTTTGGTTGGTTGCTTAGTTGTTGGGAGCTCTGAGGTATCCAGTTATTGGATACTGTTATTTATCCTATGGGGTTGCAATACCCTTTACCTCCTTCAGTCCTTTCCCTCACTCTTTCCATAGGGTTCCCCATGCCCAGGCCAATGGTTTGGTGTAAGTATTTGTATCTGTCTCAGTCAGGTGTTGGTAGAGCTTCTCAGAGTACACCCATGCCAGGCTTCTTCCACATCTTGGTTTCAGCAACAGAGTTAGGGATTTGACATCTGTATATGGTATAAATCCCAAGTTGAGGTGGTCTCTGCATGGCCTTTACTTCAGTCTCTGCTCCAGTGTTGTCCCTGCATTTCCATTAGACAGGAACAATCCTGGGACCATATTTTGAGATGGGTAGATTGCCAAATCCTTCAACTCGGGACATGTCTATCTACTGGAGGTGGTCTCTTCAGGTTCCATTTCCACGCTGTTGGTCATTTTGACTAAAGACCTCCCCGTTAGGACCGGGTACCCTCTCACACCCTTGGTGTTTTTATTTTCTATGAGAAATGAAAGAGAAAGGAGGCAAGCCTAAAGAGACTTGAGGTGGGAAGTCCGGGCTAGTAGTGTGGATTGGCTTGAACTCATATTTTCAGTCACTCAGTGCCAGTTGTGGACAGGATACCTGAGTGATGCATATTCTGCCAGAGAAAGGCATGGCTTCTTCCTTCACCAGCAGGTGCTATTAGGGGTGAGTTAGATGAGAACATGTCTTGATGAAATGAATAATGTACCAAGAAGAGAGTTGGCAAAGCCATTTTTTTTGTGTGTGTGTATGTCTTAGGCTTTCTATTGCTGGGAACAGATTCCATGATATAAAGGACAAAATTGATTTGTGACTAGCTTATAGGTTCAGAGGTCCAGTACAATACCAAGACAGGAAGCATTTTAGTTTTTAGGCAGGCATAGTGCTGGAGAATGAACTAAGAGTTCTCCATCATGATCCAACCTCTGTCAATAGATTGGCATTCTCAGGAAGGTAGGAGAAAGCACTCTTCAGAAATGGGTGGAGCTTCAAAGCCCACTGCCACAGTGGGGTACTTCCTGCAACAACACCACACCTACTCTCAGCAGGCCTTATCTCTTAAGAGTGTCTCTTCCCAAGAACCATGCATATCCCAACCATCACACTGTGAGTAAAGAACATCCTCCCCAAAGGTCCTCCAATGTCAGGAATAGAGTGAGTTACTGAGGGGAAACAAGGGCTTGACCAGACCAGCAGAGCAAGTTTGCCATTCAAGAGGGTCATAGGATTCTTAGCCCCAAGTAGCATAGGGATGGGAATATGAATATTCTTTCTGCTGAGGGAGGGAGGCTATTCATGTATGTCCACAGATGATGAGGTGAAAAAGACAGATGGAAAGGTAAGAACACAGCAAACCGAGGAGAAGAGTTCTGCCTGTGACTCCTCTTAAGTGAGTGTCATAAGTCCTGGGAAGGTGAGTGTTGGAAGTTTGAAATATCTCCTTTTGATAATTGTTGGTGGCATTGAGTTCTTCAATGTGCATGGTAATGGTCTTGGAGACTTGGTAGGGTTGGAATACCAAAGGAAAGAGGAGTAATTATGACCATTAATTATAGTAGTTGTTACTATTGAAGGGTGTACTGAGGAAGTATGAGAGTTAGGGTAAGGAAGACAGAGTTCAGACTGGTACTGGCCATATCTTGGGTCATGGAAGAGTTCTATTAGAGACTCATAAGATCCTCCCAGGGACTGACTTCTACAGGTTAAAGTTAGGAATGGAATATTTACCTAGGGAAGAAATATAGAATTCTGGAACCACAGGATAGATTTCAGAGTACATGTGTGGTCTCTATTTATGATAGTATGATGTAATGTTACTGTGGCAAGCATGGAAGATGACATTTCTAATAGCAGAAAAATGGTGAGTCCTGAGGGAGAGAGGGTTAGAGTGGGAAGAGTGGGGACTTCAACCTTGGAGGTGCTGTCAGAATCATAGACTGAAGGTGTATAATAGACAGTAGAGAAACAAGGAGACCGTTACTGAGGAAGAGTCAGAAGAAGAGTCCCAGAAAGAGGGCTACATTAGTGAGCTAGGAAAAAAAAACCTTCCCATGTTTAACAAATAATATTTATAAATTTATATATCAGAAAAATGTCACAATGAAAATGTCACATAGCTGAGGTCTTCTATAAAGTGTTATCTGGGGGCCAATGAGATGACTAAGTGTGTAAGAGCACTTGCTGCTGTTGCAGAAACCTGGGTTAAGGTCCCAGCATCCATGTGTCAATGCCTAGTTTTTGGAACTCTAGCTCTTTTGGAAACTGGTAACATTTCCTCCTCAGATCTGGCAATAGGTAGGCCTAAGCCTACAAAAAATACAATCTTGCCAAACACCCAAATCCATAAGACAATTTTAAAAATTATTATTTTGAAATCTATGCTCACATGTATCAATTTCAGAAAATATGTTCTGAATTATCTAAGAATATTATGCTTGGTAAATAATATTTCTAAGAAAGAAAAGTGGATCTCTACAGTTAAAATTGTATTCATATATTTTTTTTCAACGTCTGAAAAGGCTCAAGAAGAACAGTTTAAGTTGTACCTGTCACTGACACAGAGTTTGCATGAAATGAGAAGGAGAAATAGGGAACTAGAAGAAGAAATAGACAGGTATGACATTTATTTATCAAAGCATTCACCCACAACTAAAGAGTGATTTTACCAAAACCTAAATATAAATTCCTATCTTGTCTACAAGTTTATAATAAAACAAATAGTTCTATTTTTAAACTCATATAAGAAACCTACAACACAATTTCAAATTTTGGAAGAACAGTATTAATTGCTAACTTCTGTGATGATTTTGACCATAATAAGTGACAGTGAAAGCATTCTCTGATGTCAACTGTAATCTTCCTAATATATTTTCAATTTCTACTTTGAAATATGCTTTTATTTTTTTCCTCCTACATTTCAGATATTAATACCCATATCTTGTTTGTGTGCTTGTTATAAAAGATCAAAATTTACATGGATAAAATTGGGTTTTCTTCTACTTTTAAATATTTAACCATGATATGTTATTCATGTGGACCCATAAAAAGATATACTAATATTCCATGATCATAATCCATATACACATGAAATATAAACATTTTCAAACCTGAGTTTCCTTTAAGAAATTTACATGTATGTGTACATAAACTAACATACAGATTGATGTCTTATATTTTATATAGGAATTGTTCTATAGTATCAAACAGAGCTCAGAATCCAAAAATATTTAATTTTCATTTAAGGCCACTGACATGTCTTTTTATTTTAAGGCATCTATAAATTATATGTAATCATTAATTGTGCTGGTTGATTTTGTCAACTTGACACAATCCAGACATATCTGAGAAGCAAGAACCACAATTGAGAAAATGCCTCTATGAAGAATTGCTTATAAGAAACATGTGCAGATATTTTCTTAATGACCATGGAATGTGGGGTAACAAGATCATTGTGTATAGGTTCCATCCCTGGCAGATGATTCTGGGGTGTAGGAGAAATCAGGTCAGGCAAAATATGAGCGGCAATCCATTAAGCAGCCTTCCTCTCTGGCCTCTGTGCTGCCTAGTTTTGTGAACCAAGTTATATTCATCTAAGAGAAGGGAGCCTCAATTGATAACTAATATATTGCTGAATAACTATAATACTCTATTACTTTTTGGAACATTGTCAAATGCCTGTGCATGCATAGCACAGGTGCATTCTAAGTACTTTTTGACATCCTGAATACAGAATCTTCAGGCTTAGAATGCCTCTCTCTCTCTCTCTCTCTCTCTCTCTCTCTCTCTCTCTCTCTCTCTCTCTCTCTCTCTCTCTCTCTCCCTCGATTCCTTCCCCTCCCCCTCTCTCTCCTCTTTCCCTTGCTTCATCTCCCTCCCTTGCTGCCATGCTCCAGCCCTTTCTGTTTCTATTTTAATGAGTACACAGAATGATAGATAACATGAAAACTTTCAGACTTGTAATGCATGAAAGATGTCATTATTCTATCACCTGAAATAAAATAATACAAAATTTCTCGTAACTTTTGAGTCTCCCAACATGGCTGGCCTCTTTTGTTTTTATTTTTTATTTTAATTTTGATTTCTCTAAAGTGTGACTAGTGTTTTCCTGTGATTTAACATTCTGCATATGATATTGCATCTTCTGCATTTTGTGAAAACCACATTAGGAGGTTCTCTAGATTTCTTCTTAAAAGGTTGCATTAGTTACACATCTGGTGCTATGATAAATTCAATGACCAAAGAAAACTTAAGGAATAAACGGGCTGTGTTTACAGAGGGACAGATTCCACAGTAGTTGGGAAAGCAGCAAGCCTCTGCCTCCTGACGTTTCCATAACCTGCCCAAGCATCATCAGTAACTGGAGCCCAAGTGTTCAAATACTTCTCCTACAAAGGGCCATAGAATCTTTTCAAGTCTTTCCCCATATTTCTATATTTGATCCCCTATGTCTTAACGCACTGATTGTCCTCTTTTCTTTTCCCAATTATCCTTCAAAGGCTTTATTTGTCTTCATTCTAAATTTTAATTTTGATTGGAATTCAACCAAGGTACTTACACACACCACACATACTTGGTACTACTATGTGGAATGAATCGTTGTTTATTTGCATGTGTTTGTGTGTCTTGAACATATGTATTCATTTGTGTGTATACATGATTTAAGCCTCTTCCCCATCCAGAGGTAATTAAGAAAATGTTCCCACAGGCATGTCTCTAGAATGGTATAATCAATAATTTTGTCAGTAAAGTTTCTTTCTTTTCAAATTAAACTTGTGTCTGTCAAGTTGATAATAATAAACAACACCAACAAAACAAAACAAAGTTAACCAACAGAATAATAGTATCTAATTTCAGTTACCAGCATCTACCTTCAAGTAGCATCTAACTCCCTGTAACAACAACTTCTGAAGTATCAGTACTTGTACCTATGAGGATACTTGCATTCCTGTGTACGTATACACAGTGAGACAAAGTCCACACATGCACACAAACACACACACACACACACATTCACACACACACACACACACACACACACACACACACATACAAACAATCCTGGAAATTAAAAACAAAATTATAAGTAAATCATTTATTTTGATATATGAAAATATATGTTGACATATGATATTTATAACATTCAGTTCCTGATTTCAATATTAATACTTTATTTACCATTTTTATTTCAACCATTTTATTTTATTTTTTCGAACTTTTTATTTTCAATTTTCTTTGTTTACATTCAAAATGATTTTCCTTTCCTGGTTCCCCCCTCTCCATAATTTCCCTAAGCCTTCTTCCCTCTGCCCATTCTCCTATCACCCCCTCCTACTTCTCTGTCCTGGTATTTATTTTAAAATTCAAAAATTAAAATTATTTCAATCTCATACTTTTAAAATAGTCACAGAATCACACTTTTGATTATTATTAATTTTGCTTTAGTATTATAAACCATATTACTATTCATAATGTATTAAATGATTATAATTTAAAATCTTCAGTTACTAACCAGGCTTATTCTTATATCTGTAATGCAAATACTTGTAAAATACAGTCTGGAAGATCCAATGTTTAAAGCCAGATTTCATAAAAAACAACACAAATATACAAACATACAATGGTGATAATAGTTTACTTAATTGTTTTGCATATTTGTCTAGGTATATGGACCTGTGCACAATGATGGAGGAGGACTCAGATGGACATCAAAATGGAGAGTTTTCAGGTTATAATGCTTCAAGTACAAGTCACTGCGAAGAGGATACGGTACTGAAACTAAGAGAGAAGGTGAATTTAAATTAATTTTTCAAATAAAAATTGCATCTAATTTAGTACAATGTAAATATAAAGAGTTTGCCAATTTTTGAAAACTTGAGTTCATATTCAAAAGAACTTTCCTTTTAGATTGAAAATGTGTCATATTTGTGTCTTGAAATTTCTATGCTGTTCTAAACCCATTTGGCATGTATGCCCCTGCCTAAATTTGAGTCACAGGAACCACGTCCCAGACTCTATATGTTCAGGAAAAACAATTTCATGTTAGTTTCCTCTATTGAACACAGTGTGGTTCAGGCTGGATTTTATTGATCATAATTCAAGAAAAAAATTTAAACTCATATGAAGATGTTATTGTGTATACCTTTAAACTTCAGAGATTTGAAGTACTTTATCAAAGATAAGTAATTGTTTAAATATTAGTTGGAATCATTAACTTTCAAAAGTAGTTTGTATGTTTGAAAAAAATTCAGTCTAGAAGGAAATGAGATGGAGTTCTCCATAGAAGGAAGCAGGGAGAAGTAAACATTAGAAACTTTGAAAAAGAGAAAATGCATCCAATTTTTAAAATTAAAATAAAAGCTTGTATTTTCTTCATTTCTTGGAAGGGATATATATATATTTTCTTCATTTCTTGAAAGGGGCATATACTTTAGCTTTATTTTTCTCATTTTCTATTTTTTTTGTTCATTTCACATGAGACTTCTAGTTAAATTCCTTTTATTATCTGTGAAGAAGAAATGTCTGTAGTTACTGACATGATGATTTGACAGTCGTTCCAATATTAAATTAGTTAAAAGACATATGAGAACCTCACTTATGTACCTAATAATGTTTAGAGAGTTTTCCTGATCTGAAAACAGCTTATGGCTTCTCTCTCTCTCTCTCTCTCTCTCTCTCTCTCTCTCTCTCTCTCTCTCTCTCTCTCTCTCTCTCCCTCCCTCCCTCTCTCTCTCCCTCTCTCTCCATATGTGTGTGTGTGTGTGTGTGTTATATTTGTTGTATATATGAGTTTGTGTTGTTTGTTTGATTTGGTTGGATTTTTTAAATTTAAGTTTATCAATAATTCATTAATGTGTGAAGTGGAAAACCAGGTGTAAAGCCTGGGTTCATGCTGAAATTGTTGAAATTCATGGTGAATCCATGCCAAAATTCATGTTGAATTCAATTGGAATCATGCTGAAATTGCTATTAGTGTTATGTTAACCTTTTTTCTGCCTACTGCATTACTAGACAATATTAATTGTTTTCACTCAGCTTGAAAGTATGGAAACAAAACTACAACAAGAATTAATCCGCTGCCAATGCAAGGAAGATGAAAATAATCTTTTGGAGCAGAAAATAGCAGAAAGGAAAGCAGCCCGGGAGAACCGTGAAGCGGAAGAGGGTAGAATAAAGCAGCTTGAAGAGAAAATACTCAGCCTCAAAGCCGATATGGACAAGAACATGGTAGAGCGAAGTGAGGTAGAAAATCATAAGAAAGCCATTGAAGAGCAAGCTAGGAGTCAAGTCATGGAAAAAATAAACCAAGAGAACCAAGTCTTACGGGTAACTATAGTCATTTGTCCTGTGCTGTAATTCACTCCACCTCAAAATTCATATTCAATTATATTTTTTGTATGATTGTGTGTGTTTCTTCTGTGTTTCACAGCAGTTTCTTTTGTTGATTTCTGGAAAAAGAAGCCATACCCTTCTATTGATAATCCTGTTAGTTTTGACATTAATGCTAAAAGAATTCATCTTTCAGAATTCCAGTTTTCAATAGGAAATGTTGTGATTTATGAGATAGATTGAAACATGGTGGGAAAGAAAATCATTGTGATGTGGATATGATAATGTACTTCGGTTGTTTATAAGTTCCATGGCTTACTCTGAAATTATATTATTAATTTTTGAATTGTTATATGAATACCTCAGGGATGAGACTGTAGTCCTATGGTTGTATATCTCTTTGTCATCCACAAGTCCCTGGGTTCTGACTACAGCACCACAGAAAGAAATTATTAAAACAATTCTGCTTAAATCCACTGGAAGTTGTTGATAAAGAATTTGAACTCCAACTCCTTTCTCTTTCATTTAACACATTCTCTGCCTTGTGGAGCCAAATGCAGAGAAAATTACACAATAATTTGTTGGATGATTAGGTTTTAAATAAGTGTTTCCTTTATTTGGAATATATACATTGATATTTGTAATTTAAACAGAATCTTTCTGTGAGTTGAAGTTATTTATTTAATTTCATCTTGGTAATTTCATCATGAATACAAGATTTTGATAACACCAACCACTCCTCCTAATACATTTGAAATCTCCTTGGTTGTCCTCCTTTAAAATGTTTCTTTTTAATATTCTTAAGGAACTAGCTGCCTCTGAGCAACAGAAAGATCAGGAAAGACAGGATTACATCATGTCACTGGAGCATAGATATAAGGAAATTGAACTTGAGATTGTGGAAACAAAATCTCGTGCAATTTCTGTGAAAGCACAACGGAGAACATTTGAAGAAAAATATAGAGCAGAATTGCAACTTGGAGAACGATTGAAATATGAACTTGAAAAGTAAGTCAGACTTTGGAAGCCTAGTAAGCCAGTGCACTGAATTTAAACTCTAGTGAAATGACTCATGTGGCTATTAGAGCCTGAAAGAACATTACCTTCCCGAAATAATATCCATACGTGTACTTCCCTTTAAATCACTTGTGTAGGACAGATAGCATTCCTCCACAGCTGTTGTAGGTTGGATGCAACTTTCGTCCTGCCATTATTATTATTATTTTATTTAATATATTCTTCATTTACATTTCAAATGAACCGTTTCCTGGTTCCCCCCCCCGAAAACTCCCAACCCATACTTCCCCCCTCTGCCTCCAAGAATATGACCTTACACCCAACCCACTCCCACCACCACACCCCATCCATTTCCCCTTACTGGGGCATCTATTGAGCCTTCACAGGACAAAGGACCGCTTTCCCCACAGATGCCCAATAAGGTATTCCTCTGCCACTCCTTTGGCTGGAGCCATGTGTACCCTTTGGTTGATGGCTTAGTCCCTGGGAGCCCTGAGGCATCTCTTTGGCTGACATCATCAGTCTTCCTATAGGGCTGCAAACCCCTTCAGCTCCTCCAGTCTGCCCTCCAACTCCTCCATTGGGGACCACGTGCTCAGTCCAATGATTGCCATTAGCACCTTCCTCTGTATTTGTAAGGCTCTGGCAGGGCCTCTCCAGAAACAACCATAACACTCTCCTTTCAGTATGCTCTTCTTTTCATCCATAACAGTTTTGGGATTTGATGACTTTATAGGATGAATCCTGAGGTAGGACAGTCTCTGGGTGGCCTTTCCTTCATTCTCTGCTCCACACTTTGTCTCCATAATTGCTCCTGTGAGTATTTTGTTCCCTTTCTCAGAGGAACCAAAGCACCCCCACTTTTGGTCTTCCTTCTTGAGCTTCCTGTGGTCTGTGAATTGTAACTTGTTTATTTTGAGATTTTGGGCTAATATACTCTTATCAATGAGTGCATACCATGTGTCTTCTTTTGTGATTGGGTTATCTCACTCAGGATGACACTTTCTAGTTCCATCCATTTCCCTAAGTATTTCATGAATTTATTGTTTTTAATTGCTGAATAGTACTTCATTGTGTCTATATGCCACAATGTCTGTATCCATTCTTCTGTTGAAGGACATCTGGGTTCTTTCCAGCTTCTGCCTATTATAAATAAGGCTGCTATGAACATAGTGGAACATGTATCTTTATTATATGTTGGAAGAGGATGTATCTTTATTATATGTTGGATAGCAAGGTCCTCATGTAGTACTATGTCTAATTTTCTGAGGAACCACCAAACTGATTTCCAGAGTGGTTTTACCAGCTTGCAATCCCACTAGCAATGAAGAAGTGTTCCTCTTTCTCCACATCCTCTCCAGCATCTGCTGGCCCCAGGAGTTTTCAACTTAGCCATTCTGACTGGAGTGAGGTGGACTCTCAGGGTTCTTTTGATTTGCATTTCCCTGATGACAGAGTATGATGAACATTTCATTAGAGCCATTCGAGTTTTCTCAGTTGAGATTTCTCTACTTAGCTCTGTACCCATTTTAGTAGAGTTATTTGACTCCCTAGAGTCTAACTTCTTGAGTTCTTTGTATATATTGGATATTAACCCTGTCCAAGATGTAGGAATGGTAAAGATCTTTTCCCAATCTGTTGGTTGCCATTTTGTCCTATTGACAGTGTCCTTTGCCTTACATAAGGTTTGTGGTTTTATGAGATCCCATTTATTGATTCTTGTTCTTAGAGCATAAGCCATTGGTGGTCTATTCAGGAAAATTTCCCCTGTGCCCATGTGTTTAAGGTTCTTCCCCACTTTCTCCTCTATAAGCTTCAGTGTATCTTGTTTTTATTTATTTATTTATTTATTTTATTTTTTATTCGATATATTTTTTATTTACATTTCAAATGTTTTCTGCTTTTCTGGACCTCCACTCCCCGAAAATCCCATAAGTCCCCTTCCTTCCCCCTGTTCTCCCACCCACCCCTTCCCACTTCCTGGTTCTGGTTTTTCCCTATACTACTTCACTGAGTCTTTCCAGAACAAGGGGCCACCCCTCCATTCTTCTTGTACTTCATTTGATGTGTGTATTATCTTTTGGGTATTCCCATTTTCTAGGTTAATATCCACTTATTAGTGAGTGCATACCATGATTGATCTTTTGAGACTGGGTTACCTCACTTAGTATGATGTTCTTCAGCTCCATCCATTTGCCTAAGAATTTCATGAATTCATTGTTTCTAATGGCTGAATAGTACTCCATTGTGTATATATACAACATTTTTTGCATCCATTCTTCTGTTGAGGGATACCTGGGTTCTTTCCAGCTTCTGGCTATTATAAATAGGGCTGCTATTAACATAGTGGAGCATGTATCCTCATTTCATGCTGGAGAATCCTCTGGGTATATGCCCAGTGTGAAGATCCTTGATCCACTTGGACTTGAGCTTTGTACAAGGAGGTAAGAATGGATCAATTTGCATTTTTCTTTATGCTGACCTCCAGTTGATACAGCACCATTTGTTAAAAATGCTGTCTCTTTTCCACTGGATGTTTTTAGCTCCTTTGTCGAATATCCAGTGACTGTAGGTGTGTGGGTTCATATCTGCGACACTTTCTTCCCTTTCCATAAAAAAAGTTTACTTGAGGTGTGGACATTCAGCTAAGTACATATGCATGCTAGTTATTTCGAATTGCTAATTCATATAGCTGTAATTTTGGAACTCTCCTCATCAAATGTTCACTTAAGTAGAAGTGTTTAAAGGAAGGTTATAATAGAAACTCAAAGAATGTAGCACACACCACAGAGTCTATTATTCTGGCTATTGGAATGTTATGTCTCTGTAATAGGAAATTTGTATGTTACCTGGAGAGACTCTGGTACATTAATGCTTTTCTAATTTACAAAAGGAACTATCCTTGCTGTTGACCTTAAGGTCTACTGCAGGTGTGAACAGAAATATAGATTATGAAGTTACTAAACATAATTGCTCATTCAGTATGGGAGGGAGGGCTGCATGAATGGCTAAAAGGGCAGGCCCCACAACTAATAACTCGACGAAGATCTTATAGTTTACCGGCCTCAGGGGTAGCCTGACTTACCAAATTCATGAAGGAAATGTTTCACTTTGCCATTTAATTCTATATCTGGAGTATATATGTTTTATAGATTTATGCATATTTAAATGCCTATGAGTATGACACAAAAAATGTATCAACCAACTAAACATTTCTTAACTTGTTGCACTTTAATACAGGGGCATCAACAATTTTTTTAAGTACAACCCTTCTAGACAGCAGTAGATTTGGTTATAAAATTGTGCCTCTTTGCTTACCTGTTCAACCTCTCTGAAGCTCTTTTTTTTTTTTAATTTTTTTTTATTATTCGATATAATTTATTTACATTTCAAATGATTTCCCCTTTTCTAGCCCCCCCCCACTCCCCGAAAGTCCCGCAAGCCCCCTTCTCTTCCCCTGTCCTCCCACCCACCCCTTCCCACTTCTCCGTTCTGGTTTTGCTGAAGGTTTTGCTGAATACTGTTTCACTGAGTCTTTCCAGAACCAGGGGCCACTCCTCCTTTCTTCTTGTACCTCATTTGATGTGTGGATTATGTTTTGGGTATTCCAGTTTTCTAGGTTAATATCCACTTATTAGTGAGTGCATACCATGATTCACCTTTTGAGTCTGGGTTACCTCACTTAGTATGATATTCTCTAGCTCCATCCATTTGCCTAAGAATTTCATGAATTCATTGTTTCTAATGGCTGAATAGTACTCCATTGTGTAGATATACCACATTTTTTGCATCCACTCTTCTGTTGAGGGATACCTGGGTTCTTTCCAGCATCTGGCAATTACAAATAGGGCTGCTATGAACATAGTAGAACATGTATCCTTATTACATGGTGGGGAGTCTTCTGGGTATATGCCCAGGAGTGGTATAGCAGGATCTTCTGGAAGTAAGGTGCCCAGTTTTCGGAGGAACCGCCAGACTGATTTCCAGAGTGGTTGTACCAATTTGCAACCCCACCAGCAGTGGAGGAGTGTTCCTCTTTCTCCACACCCTCTCCAACACCTGCTGTCTCCTGAATTTTTAATCTTAGCCATTCTGACTGGTGTAAGATGAAATCTTAGGGTTGTTTTGATTTGCATTTCCCTAATGACTAATGAAGTTGAGCATTTTTTAAGATGCTTCTCCGCCATCCGAAGTTCTTCAGGTGAGAATTCTTTGTTTAACTCTGTACCCCATTTTTTAATAGGGTTGTTTGGTTTTCTGGAGTCTAACTTCTTGAGTTCTTTATATATATTGGATATTAGCCCTCTATCTGATGTAGGATTAGTGAAGATCTTTTCCCAATTTGTTGGTTGCCGATTTGTCCTCTTGATGGTGTCCTTTGCCTTACAGAAACTTTGTAATTTTATGAGGTCCCATTTGTCAATTCTTGCTCTTAGAGCATACGCTATTGGTGTTCTGTTCAGAAACTTTCTCCCTGTACCGATGTCCTCAAGGGTCTTCCCCAGTTTTTTTTCTATTAGCTTCAGAGTGTCTGGCTTTATGTGGAGGTCCTTGATCCATTTGGATTTGAGCTTAGTACAAGGAGACAAGGATGGATCAATTCGCATTCTTCTGCATGCTGACCTCCAGTTGAACCAGCACCATTTGTTGAAAAGGCTATCTTTTTTCCATTGGATGTTTTCAGCCTCTTTGTCGAGGATCAAGTGGCCATAGGTGTGTGGGTTCATTTCTGGATCTTCAATCCTGTTCCATTGATCCTCCTGCCTGTCACTGTACCAATACCATGCAGTTTTTAACACTATTGCTCTGTAGTATTGCTTGAGGTCAGGGATACTGATTCCCCCAGATTTCCTTTTGTTGCTGAGAATAGTTTTAGCTATCCTGGGTTTTTTGTTGTTCCAGATGAATTTGATAATTGCTCTTTCTAACTCTGTGAAGAATTGAGTTGGGATTTTGATGGGTATTGCATTGAATCTGTATAGTGCTTTAGGCAAAATGGCCATTTTAACTATATTGATTCTACCGATCCATGAGCATGGGAGGTTTTCCCATTTTTTGAGGTCTTCTTCCATTTCCTTCTTCAGAGTCTTGAAGTTCTTGTCATACAGATCTTTCACATGTTTGGTAAGAGTCACCCCAAGATACTTTATACTGTTTGTGGCTATTGTGAAGGGGGTCATTTCCCTAATTTCTTTCTCAGCCTGCTTATCCTTTGAGTATAGGAAGGCCACTGATTTGCTTGAGTTGACTTTATAACCTGCCACTTTGCTGAAGTTGTTTATCAGCTGTAGGAGCTCTCTAGTGGAGTTCTTTGGGTCACTTAGGTAGACGATCATGTTGCTGCAAATAATGATAGTTTGACTTCTTCCTTTCCAATTTGTATCCCTTTGACCTCCTTATGTTGTCGAATTGCCGGAGCTAGTACCTCAAGTACAATATTGAAAAGATAAGGAGAAAGGGGGCAGCCTTGTCTGGTCCCTGATTTCAGTGGGATTGCTTCAAGTTTCTCTCCATTTAGTTTGATGCTGGCTACCGGTTTGCTGTATATTGCTTTTACTATGTTTAGGTATGGGCCTTGAATTCCTGTTCTCTCCAAGACTTTAAGCATGAAGGGATGCTGAATTTTGTCAAATGCTTTTTCAGCATCCAATGAAATGACCATGTGGTTTTGTTCTTTGAGTTTGTTTATGTAGTGGATTGTATTGATGGATTTCCGTATATTGAACCAACCCTGCATTCCCGGGATAAAGCCTACTTGATCATGGTGGATGATCGTTTTGATGTGTTCTTGGATTCGGTTGGCAAGAATTTTATTGAGTATTTTTGCATCGATGTTCATAAGGGAAATTGGTCTGAAGTTCTCTTTCTTTGTTGGATCTTTGTGTGGCTTTGGTATCAGCGTAATTGTAGCTTCGTAGAAGGAATTGGGTAGTGTTCCTTCTGTTTCTATTTTGTGGAATAGTTTGAAGAGTATTGGTGTTAACTCTTCTTTGACGGTCTGGTAGAATTCTGCACTGAAGCCATCTGGTCCTGTGCTTTTTTTGGTTGGAAGACTTTCTATGACTCCTTCTATTTCTTTAGGCATTATGGGACTGTTTAGATGGTCTAGTTGGTCCTGATTTAATTTTGGTATTTGGTATCTGTCAAGGAAATTGTCCATTTCCTCCAGATTCTCCAGTTGTGTTGAGTATAGGCTCTTGTAGTAGGATCTGATGATTTTTTGGATTTCCTCAGTTTCCGTTGTTATGTCTCCCTTTTCATTTCTAAGTTTGTTAATTTGGATACTTTCTCTGTGCCCTTTGGTCATTCTGGCTAAGGGTTTATCTATCTTGTTGATTTTCTCAAAGAACCAGCTCCTGGTATTGTTGATTTTTTGTATGGTTCTCTTTGTTTCTACTTGATTGATTTCGGCCCTGAGTTTGATGATTTCCTGCCTTCTACTCCTCCTGGGCGAAATAGCTTCTTTTTGTTCCAGGGCTTTCAGGTGTGTCATTAAGCTGGTAATGTGTGCTCTCTCCATTTTCTTTTTGGAGGCACTCAGGGCTATGAGTTTTCCTCTTAGCACTGCTTTCATTGTGTCCCATAGATTTGGGTATGTTGTGTTTTCATTTTCATTGTGTTCTAAAAAGTCTTTAATTTCTTTCTTTATTTCTTCCTTGACCAAGGTATCATTGAGTAGAGTATTGTTCAGTTTCCACGTGTATGTGGGCTTTCTGTTGTTTCTGTTGCTATTGAAGACCACTTTTACTCCATAGTGATCAGATAGGAGGCATGGGATTAGTTCGATCTTCTTATATTTGTTGAGGTCTGTCTTGTGACCAATTATATGGTCGATTTTGGAGAAGGTACCATGAGGTGCTGAGAAAAAGGTATATTCTTTTGTTTTAGGATAGAATGTTCTATATATATCTGTTAAATCTAATTGGTCCAAAGCTTCAATTAGTTTCATTGTGTCCCTGTTTAGTTTCTGTTTTCCTGATCGGTCCATTGAGGAAAGTGCAGTGTTGAAGTCACCCACAATTATTGTGTTAGGTGCAATGTGTGCTTTTAGTTTTAATAAAGTTTCTTTTACGAAAGAGGGTACCCTTGCATTTGGGGCATAGATGTTCAGGATTGACAGTTCTTCTTTTTGTATTTTTCCTTTGACCAGCAAGAAGTGTCCCTCAGGGTCTCTTTTGATGACTTTGGGTTGAAAGTCAATTTTATCTGATATTAAAATGGCTACTCCAGCTTGTTTCCTGAGACCATTTGCTTGTAAAATTGTCTTCCAGCCTTTTACTCTAAGGTAGTGTTTGTCTTTGACCCTGAGGTGTGTTTCCTGTAAGCAGCAAAATGTAGGGTCCTGTTTACGTATCCATTCAGTTAGTCTGTGTCTTTTTATTGGGGCATTAAGTCCATTGATGTTAAGAGATATTAAGGAATAGTGATTGTTACTTCCTATCATTTTTGACGTTATTTTTTAAATTTGAATGCTTAACTTCTTTTGGGTTTGATGAAAGGTTACTATCTTGCTTTTTCCAGGGTGAAGTTTCCCTCCTTGTATTGGTGTTGTCCTCCTATTATCCTTTTTAGGGCCGGGTTTGTGGATAGATATTGGGTAAACTTGGTTTTGTCATGAAATATCTTAGTTTCTCCATCTATGGTGATTGAGAGTTTTGCTGGATATAGTAGTTTTGGTTGGCATTTGTGTTCTCTTAGAGTCTGCATGAGATCTGCCCAGGACCTTCTAGCCTTCATAGTCTCAGGTGAAAAGTCTGCTGTGATTCTGATAGGTCTTCCTTTATATGTTACTTGGCCTTTTTCTCTTACTGCCTTTAGGATTCTTTCTTTGTTTAGAACATTTGGTGTTTTGATTATTATGTGACGGGAAGTATTTCTGTTCTGGTCCAGTCTGTTTGGAGTTCTGTAGGCTTCTTGTATATTCATGGGCATCTCTCTCTTTAGGTTAGGGAAGTTTTCTTCCATAATTTTATTGAAGATATTTGCTGGCCCTTTAAGTTGTAAATCTTCACTCTCATCTATGCCTATAATCCTTAGGTTTGGTCTTCTCATTGTGTCCTGGATTTCCTGGATATTTTGGGTTACAAGCTTTTTGCATTTTGCATTTTCTTTAACTGTTGAGTCCATGGTTTCTATGGAATCTTCAGATCTGAGATTCTTTCTTCTATCTCTTGTATTCTGTTGTTGATATTTGTATCTCTGTCCCCTGACTTCTTCCCAAGGCTTTCTATCTCCAAAGTTGTCTCCCTTTGAGTTTTCTTAGTTGTTTCTACTTCTGATTTTAGATCCTGGATGGTTTTGCTTAGCTCCTTCACTTGCATGTTTGTGTTTTCCTGTAATTCTTTAAGAGATTTTTGTGTTTCCTCTTTCATGACCTCAGCCTGTTGACCAAAGTTCTCCTGTATTTCTTTAAGAGATTTTTGTGTTTCGTCTTTCATGACCTCAGCCTGTTGAGCAAAGTTCTCCTGTATTTCTTTAAGTGTTTTTTGCATTTCCTCCTTGTTGGCTTTTGTATTCTCCTGGATTTCTTTCAATGATTTTTGTGTTTCCCTTGCAAGGGCTTCTAACTTTTGATCCATTTTCTCCTGAATTTCTTTATGTATGACCTTCATGTGTTCCTGTACCAGCATCATGACCAGTGATTTTAAATCCAAATCTTGTTTTACTGGTGTGATGGGGTATCCAGGACATGTTGGTAGAGGAGAATTGGGTTCGGATGTTGCCATATTGCCTTGATTTCTGTTAGTGACGTTCCTGCGTTTGCCTTTTGCCATCTAGATCTCACTGGTGTTAGTTTATCTTGTCAGTGCTGGACTCACCAGTGCAAGCTGCCCCTTCCCAGTTGGCCTCTGGTGCACAGCTTACCTCCTGCACTGCTTGTAGACAGTGTGCTGCTGCCCAGGCTGTTCTGATCCCAAAGCAGGCACCCGAAGGCTCCCGCTGGGGCCCGCTGGATTCACTGGAGCACACTGACTTCTCCCAGCTGGCCGCCCGGAAGCCCAGCTAGCCACTTGCAGGACTTGGAGATGTAATGCTGCCGCCCAGACTGATCTGGATCCGGAAGCGGAGAGAGTAGAGCTAAGGGCTTCTGCCTGAGGCCTTGCCCCAGATTGTGTCTGTGGAGCTGATGGAGCCCGTGTGCACTCCCAGGGAGTGCCGACGGTGTATGCTACTGTGACCTCCCCTGTGTTCCGCTCACTCCGCTGGGCAGCCGATCTGCCAACCGGGCTGTCGCACACAAGGTTAGCCTGGCCGCCCAGTCCCTGAGTCCAGGCAAAAGCCTGGAAGGCCAAGGTCCGAGCAAAGTTCCCCTAGGGCTATGACTGTTAATTGGGTTTGCCAGGTGACTAGGATGGCGGGCGGGCGCGCCCGCGCTCCCTGAAAGCGCCGGGAGAGTCTGCTTTGCTAACAATCACCTGGGCGGGTTGACTCACAGATGGCCCACCAAGCCGCCCAGTTCTTGGGGTCAGTCCTGTGCCTTTTGGGGCCTGGACCCCCGCTTTGTTAGCCTTAGGCTATGCCTGTTACAGGTCTGCCCGCCTGAGCTCTCTGTCGTCCTGCAGGCAAAATGGCGGCGGCGCGCTCGCAGGCCTGGGCAAAAAACCTCCTGGTTGGGTTGGCACCCCGATGGCCCCCCGACCCGCCCAGGGCCTGGGTGCAGGCCAACGCCCGTCGGGCTCAGACCACCGCGGTGTTGGCCTCGGATTATGTTTGTGTACCTCAGTCTGTCCGATTCCTGGAGTACGGAACCAAGATGGATGCTCCTCTCCTGACTGGTGGGAGGCCGAGTTCTGAAGTGGCCTCCGTGCAGGAAAGGCGCCGCACAACTGCAGCTGCTTGCTGCCCGGCTGGTCAGCGAAGGTCAGTGGTCGTGGGCGCAGGGCCTAACTGGTCCCTGTGACGCCTTGGTTCCACTGCTGATGGCCCTTCAGCTGGAGCAGCCACTGCTGCCGCTGCTGCCGCCGCTCGATCCCCTCTCTGAAGCTCTTGAATCACCATAATTTAGGGTAGTCCACATGATAAGTAGCTGGTTAGCACAAAACACAATGAATGACATTTTTGTAGTTTTTTTAATATTGATTTGTTCAGGCTTTTTTAATTTAATGTTTACTTATTCAGTTTATATCCTACTCACTGCTGCCCCCCACCTGTCATCCCTTCTCACAATCAATCCCTCCTTTCCCACTCTCCTTGACCTATGAGTGGATGGGGGCACACTGGCTTTCTGCCTCCCTGGCACTTCAAGGCTCTGCAGGGCTATGACCTTCCTTTTCTACTGGGACCAGACAAGGCTGCCCAGCTACATGAATATATCCCAAGTATATAACATAGCTTTTGGGATAGATCCCGCTCCAGTTGTTCAGGACATACAAAATAACCAAGCTGCACATCTGCTACATATGTGCAGGGAGGCGCCCAGGTCCTGTTTGTTTAAGTTATCTGGTTGGTGGTTCAGTCTCTGAGATTCCCAAAGGTCCACCTTAGTTGAATTGTTGGTATTACTATCCCCCTATGAGCTACAACCATTCCTTTTATTCTTTCTGAAGAGGCCCCAAATCCTTCCACTATTTGGCTGAAGGTGTGGGCATCTGTGTGTGTGAGTTGGCTGTTGGAGCCTTATAATGCACAGCCATGCTAGATTCTAGCCTGCAAGTATAACAGAGTATCATTAATAATGTCAGGGTTTAGTGCTTGTCAATGGGATGCATTTCAAGTTGGGATAGTTATTGGTTAGCTGTTCTCTCAAACTCTGCTTCATCCACAGTCCCTCTATTTCTTGGAAAAAGAACAAGATTTCTCTCAAAAATTTTGTGAGTTGGTTGTGTCCCTATTGCCAGACTGAAGATCCTGCCTGGCCACAGGAGGCTGCCTAATAAGGCTCCATATCCTAAATGTTGTGAGTCACTGCTAAGGACACCCCCATTGATTTAGAGCTCCTCCCCTACCCCATTTCTTTGTCTCTCCTGGAGATCCATCCTACCTTCCCGCTACCCAGTAATTTTCATTTTCCATAATTCTTATGGCAATCCTGACATCCCCCATCCCCCTCCACACTCCTCAACACACCAACCCCCTCTCTCCTTCAATTATTCTCTCCCACAATGTTCCCTCTCTCCATCTACCTTCCACCACTACTCCATTCTTCCTTCTAATTGAGTCTCAAGCATCCTTGTTTGTGCCATCTTTCTGCCTAACCTTCTTGGATTTGTGGAATGCAGCATGAGTGTCCTTTATTTTATGGCAAATCTTCAATTATATGCGTATACATACTGTTCGTGTCCTTTTGGGAATCTTGATATTCTCAAGATTCATCTCTACCTGAAAAATTCAAAATGTCTTTAGTTTTCATGGCAGAATAGTATTTCAATTTTAGATATATCACATATTTTTTGTCCATTCTTAAGTTAAGGAACACCTAGGTTGTATCTAGTTTCTAGTTATTACAAATTAAATTGTTATGAACATAGCTTTGGAAATGTCTTTGTGGAATGGTGGAACATGTTTGGGTATATGCCTAGAAGTAGTAAATTTGGGTCTTGAGGTATTCCTAGTATTCGGAGAAACCACCAAATTGTTTTCCAGAGTGGTTGTACCAAGTCTTTGAGTAGATACCATGTAGCCATACTTTTGTTTCTATACCAATACCAGGCAGTTTTATCCTTATTGCTCTGCAGTACAGTTTGAGGTCACAGATATTGATTTCTTCTGAAGTTATTTTATTTTTCAAGATTGTGTTTACTAGCCTGAATTTATTATTTTCCATATGGAGTTGAGATTTGCTCTTTCAAGTTCCATAAAAATGGGATTTTTGATGAGAATTGCATTGAACCTGAAGACTGCTTGGTAAAATATCCATTTTTACAAAATTAAAGCTACCTATCCATGAGCATGGGAAGATTCTTTTATCTCCTGATACCTTCTTAAATTTCTTTCTACAGGCACTTTAATTTCTTGCCATACTGATCTTTAAGTTGCTTCATTAGAGAGTTACACCAAGATATTTTATATTTTTGTGGTTATCACAAAGGGTGTTTTTCTTAATTTTTTTCTTGGCCCATTTATTCATTTTGTAAAGGAAGACTACTAATTGCTTTCAGTTTATTTTGTATCCATCTAATTTTCTGAAGTTGTTTATCAACAGGTGATGTTCTCTGGTAGAATTTGGGGGGTCAGTTATATATAGAATCATATTATCCAGTAATAAGAATACTTTGACTTTTTCTTTTCTAATTTTAATCACCTTGATCTCCTTTGATTGTTTTATTGCTATGACCTGAACTTCAAGCTCTGTAATGAATTGGTAAGGAAAGAGTGAGCAGCTTTTTCATGTTCCGGATTTTCATCGAATTGCTTTAAGTTTCTCTCCCTGTATCCTGATGTTGGCTACTGGGTTGTTGTATATTTCTTTGAGAATGTTTAGGTATGTGTCATGTATCTCTGATATTCCTAATACTTTTAAAATGAAGGAGTGTTGTATTTTGTCAAAGACTTTTTCAGCATCTGATGAGATTATCATGCCATTTTTCCCAGTTTCTTTATATTGTGGTTTAACTCGATGGATTTTCATTTAGTGAACCCTTCCTGAATCTTTGGGATAAAGCCTATTTGATCATAATGGGTGATGTTTGTGATGTGTTCCTCAGTTAAATTTAGAAGTAATATATAGAGTATTTTTTCACCAATATTCATAATAGAAACAGGTTTGAAGTCCTTTTGCTTTGTTGAGTCTTTGTGTGGTTTAGGTATCAGGCTGACTGTGGCCTCATAGAATAAGGTTGACAGTGTTCCTTTTGCTTCTCTTTTGTGGACTGTTTGAGGAGTATTGGGGTTAGCTATGCCTTGAAAATCAGCTGTAATTATGCATAAAAATCATCATTTCATCCCATTTCTTTGTTTGTTTTGGGAGACTCTTGAAGAATGCTTCTATTTCCTTAATTTTCATAGGATTATTTAGATAGTTAACGTGATCTTTATTTAAGCCCTAAGTGGTATTTGTCTGGGCAATCAGCCACTTAGTTTAGATTTTAATTTTGTGTAGTACAGGTGTTTAAGTAGGAGCTTATGATTGTTTGAATTTCCTCAGTTTCTGTTATGTATTTATTTTTTACCACTGATTTTTTTTTAATTTTGGTACTGTCTCTCTGCCTTTAAATACTTCAGATAAGGATCTGTTATTTTGCTGATATTCTCAACAAACCAGATATAGTTTTTGTTGAATCATTGTATTATTCTCTTTGTTTCAAATTCATTTATTTCAACATTGAGTTTGACTATTTCCTGCCATCTACGTCACTTTGGTGTGTTTGCTTCCTTTTCTTCTCCATCTTTCAAGTGTGCTATTAAGATATTAGTATGTGATGTCTACATTTTTTAATGAAGGCATTTAGTATTATGGGCTTTCCTCTTAGCACTACCCTCATTTTGCCCTATATGATTGGATATGTTGTGCCTCTATTTTTACTGAATTCTGGAAAGTCTTTAATTTTCTTTCTTTTTCTTCCCTGACAAAGTGATTGTTGGGTAGAGAGTTCTTCTCTTTCCATGAATATTTGGTCTTTCTCATCTTTCTATTGTTGACGTCCAGCTTTAATCCATGGGGAGCTCATAAGTTTCAAGTGTTTAGTTCAATCTTCTTGAATCTGTTGAGGCTTGCTTTCTGCTTGATTATATTATCAATTTTGGAGAAGGTTCTGTGAAGTGCTGGGATTAAAATATATCCTTTTGTGTTTTGGAGAAAGGTTCTGTAGATGGCTGTTAGATTCAGTTGTTTCCTGTATCATCTGTTAATTTCATGATTTCTGTGTCTAATTTCTGTCTTGGTGACCTTTCCATACCTGAGATTGGGGTTTTGAATTCTCCCACTATTAATGTGTGGGGTTTGATGTGATATTTAAGCTTCAGCAGTGTTTGTTTTATACATGTATGTACTCATGTGTTTGGGGCATAGCTGTTCAGAAGTGATATATCTTCTTGGTAGATTTTTTGCTTTCATTAGTGTAAAGTGTCCTTCTCTGTCTCTTCGATTAATTTTGGTTCGGAGTCTATTTTACTTCATATTATAATTGATGCTCCAGTACTCTTTTTAGGTATATTTGCTTGGAAAACTTTGTTCCAGCCCTTTACTCTGAGATAATGTTTGCCTTTATTGCTGAGATTTGTTTATTGTATGCAACATAGTGATGGATCCTATTTTGCATCACTTTTTAAAGCTTTTTTTAAGCCATTGAGGAAATTCTTCCATTGATATTGAGAGGAATTAATGACCAGTTGTTGGGATTTTCTTTTATTTGCTGGCTTGTAATTATTTATTTTCTCTGTGTGTTCTTGATTGTAGGTATCGTTCTTGCATGAAAATTTTTCTTCTTGTATTTTTTTGTAGGACTGAATTTGTAGATAAATATAGTTTCAATTTGTATTTGCTTGCAAACATCTTTTTTCCTCTGTCTATAGTGATTTAGAAGTTTGCTGAGTAGAAAAGTCTAGGTAGGAGTATTTGTGACATTGCAAGATATGTCACCGTGCCCTTCTACTGCTTTTAGAACTTCTGTTGAGAAGTCTTGTGTGAATATAATAGGTATGCTTCTGTATATTATCTGACCTCTTTACCTTGGGAAATTTAGTATTCTTTTTTTTTCAATAAATTTTCTGTTTTGATTATTCTGTGTTGGTAGGATGTTCATTTCTGGTCCAGTCTATTTGGTGTTCTATAGGTTTGCTTTATAGGTTGTTTCTCCTTCTTTAGATTGAGAAAGTGTTTTGTTATTTTGTTCAGAATATTTTCAGGGCCTTGAAGGTGAGACTCTTCTTCTTCTTCTATTCCAGTTATTCTTAAGTTAGGTCATTTAATGATATCACAGATTTCCAGGATATTTTGTGTCAGGAAATTTTTAGATTTACCATTTTTTGACAGATTTATTTCTTGTATTGTAGCTTCTATGCCTGAGATTCTTTCTTCCATCTCCTGTATTCTTTTAGTTATGCTTGCATCCATTGTTCCTATTCTCTTCCCCAGGTTTTCCAACTCCAGGATTCCATCAGTTTGTGTTTTCTTTATTGCTCCTATTTCGACTTCCTGGTCTTTCATGGTTTTATTTACTTCTTTCACCTGTTTATTTGTATTACTCTGTATATTTTTAAAGGATTTATTTTTTTCCACTTTAAAGACCTCTACCTGTTGGGCTTATGTCCTGTATTTCTTCACAGGATTTATTCATTTCCTCTTTAAAGTCCTGTATCATTTCTATAAGATTGAATGAAAGGCCATTTTCTTGTGCTTAAGTTGTAATAAGATATCCTGGGCTTAAAAAAAAAAAAAAAAAAAAAAAGATATCCTGGGCTTGCTCTAGAAGTTTATCTGTGCTCTCCGAAGGTGTCATATTGGCCTGACTTTTTAAATTATGTTCTTTTTTTTTTTTTTGTCTTTTTTTTTATTTGATATAATTTATTTACATTTCAAATGATTTCCCCTTTTCTAGCCCCCCCCCCACTCCCCGAAAGTCCCGTAAGCCCCCTTCTCTTCCCCTGTCCTCCCTCCCACCCCTTCCCAGTTCCCCGTTCTGGTTTTGCCAAATACTGTTTCACTGAGTCTTTCCAGAACCAGGGACCACTTAGGACGTGTTTCCATCTGTATGACTTTGGTCCCTTGATGTATCTTTTATAGTAGGTATGGCGGGGGGATCTTAAATACAATGGTCCTCCTATGGCAGGCCTCTGATCGATATCCCTAGATTGTGTGGTAATAGATCTGAAGGTCTCTGTGGTTAAGTAGCTGCAGACCTATTGAAGGTTGAAAGAGAGAATAGGGGGAGAATGGAGGTTCCCCTGGGACATCTGGCTGCTCAGAGCAGCTGGGCTTGCTCCAGAGGACTCAGAAAGCAGGGAAGATGGGTTGGGGACTGGAAGCTTACCTGTGTGTTTCAGGCTCAGCAGAAGAAGGTGGGCAGACAGGGAGAAGGAGAGTGGAGGTCCAGCTGGAATATGAGGCTGCTCAGGCTGTTTAGACATTTTTTGTCTTATTGATTTTTGCCTGTATTTTTTGATTTCTGATTTTGTGAATATGTGTGTGTGTGTGCTTCTTGGTCTCTTTTGCTTCTTGCCAGTCACAAAGAAATACAAAGAAAATGCATGGAGTTGGGTTTGTAGGGAGGGAGTAAAACCTTGGAGAATTTGACAGAGGTGAAAATTATGATCAGATTATAATGCTTTTTAATAAAAAAATAAAATTATGTATCATATATCATTGTTATACACTTAAATTATAAATAGAATAATCGCCAGATGGTGGTGGCACACTCCCTTAATCCCAGCACTCTGGGAGGCAGAGGCAGGTAGATTTCTGAGTTTGAGGCCAGCCTGGTCTACAGAGTGAGTTCCAGGACATCCAGGGCTATGCAGAGAAACCCTGTCTCAAAAAACCAAAAAAAAAAGTGATAAATGGAATAATCATGTTAAGTTTTCTAAAATTTTCTGTACATCTATGAACACCAAAATTAATCATTCAATATTATGCCAATATATAATAAAAGTATATGCCTCCTGGGAAAAACAAATCACCTTTGAATTGTCTGAAGTAATTATAGTAATTTAAACTTTCAATTGTTATAGTAGTCATTCTCTGAAATATTTTGACTGGTAAAAGAATGTTTAAACAGAAATCACATTTCTTCTTACAGCAATTGTCAAAATACAATTTTGGGAGTCATTTAGGAAAAGTATGTGACATGAAATGTTTTCCTCTGCAGTATTTACAGCAGTATTGTGGCGTTACAGAACACCAAGTCCAGGCTTGCCTCTGAGAGAAGGATGAACAGGCTGTCGCACATCCACACTCACCACAGATCTGTCTCAGAGGGAACCAGTGACAGCAGTCTTCAGAATATCTTTGGGTTCAACAGCATAGGGGCCACGATTTAAGTCCACATTCAAGAAGGAGAGCTTGGTGGGATAGCTTAATAAGGTTAGTTATGCTTTTGTCTCTCTAAGTGTTTCAGGTTTCTGATAGTATTGTATTTTAAGTTTGATGAACCACTGAATTGGATAGCAGACACAAAATTCTCATTTTTCAGATATGCTCCTTTGTTAACCTGAGTCAGTAACTAGAACAAATTTGGAATATTTTAAATTTCTTTCCAGTTGGAACTTGAATGAGATTTCCAACAAAACCTGAATGTTTGTTGACAAGACACAGTGGGTAGAGGTTCTTGCCACCATTTGACCACAATGTTCATTCCCTGGACCCCATGTAGTATGAGGAGTGAACCTCTTTACTGTTGTCCTCTGGCTATAACAGAGGAGGTGTGGCATGCGCATTAAAATAACTTAAGGTATATTCCAATTACATCCGTTTTTTACCTTTTAGGTGACACAGTTTTATCTGGGACTCAAGTATTTAGTGGTTTTATAAACATTTTTTTTGGGTCAATATCCACCATTTTCACTTAAAGATTGAAAGTTAAACTCTTAACTGCATGTGCATAGTGGAATTTAAGAATACCTTCCCTCCTCTGACCTAGGCAAATCCATATTTTCTCTCTTTAGAAAGCAAATGGCCCAACAAATGAACAAACATACCAAATATAAACAAAGCAAACTGATAAACCAACAATACATCACCCCAAGACCCTAACATCCAGGAAAAATCACAAGAAACACACAAAACTCATTCATTGTTAAGCGTTTTAACTATTTATATATATAAGAAAGCAAATCAGTAATCTTGCTTAATTATCCTTTCTTTAGTAAAAGGGTTCTGAAATGTAACTCAGAAAATATTTTAAGTGAAAAAGTCTTTCTGGAAAGCAGCAGAAACTTTTCATATTATCCACTAATAATATTAATTTCTCTCCATCCCATTTATTTGAAAAATTTCTTATTTGAAATTTCCCTAAAACTATCATGGCTTTTAGCAGCACCCAGTAAGTATGTTCTGTCATAGTTTTATTGCAAAGACACAGTGAATAGAGATAATATTAATGCTGATAAATATAATTGTTGAGATGGTGGAATTACGTACGAAAATAAAACAGTGCAATTACATGAATTGTAAATCTGTTGCAGTTTTATTTTTAGTGTGTATCTCTACTATTAAAATGTTCATTTCAAAAACCTCTTTTTTTGTTTTGTTTTGTTTTGTTTTGTTTTTTAAGGCAGAATTTCTGTGTGTAGCCTTGGCTGTCCTGGAACTCACTCTGTAGACCAGGCTGGCCTCAAACAAACTCTGAACAAACACGGAACAGCAGGTTATATTTGTGTAGAGAGAAGCCCGTTGCTTCATATTTTTATTGGCTTTATGTATACAATGTAAAACCCACAGGGGGAAATCAAAAGGTGTCTAGGACAGCATTACACTGAAATTACATCTTTAAATGTATTACTTACATTATTGTGTACTTTAAAAAAGAGAACTAGCTGAGTTTTCATCAGAGCTTTTTCATATTTTTGAAGGCAGGGCAATGGTCTAAGCATTTCCAAGGCATAAAGTTGGTCCACTTCAAACAAACCTTGAATGAATGTGAAATTGTTAAATATGTCATAATACAGGCAATTCTCATCAGTCATTACTGCAAAATTCAGGTAATGTATCCTTTTACAAGAGCATGATGAATTCTGACATAAGCAAAGATGGGATCCAAGCTATTTTGAAGGGATAATTCTCTTAATATTTTCAAGGACAAAGGAGGTCTGTGGCACTTGCAGTTTTCTTGGATTAGTTAGATCACGCTGGACTTCATAAGGAAGATTGAAAATGTCCTTCTGTCCATGTGCAAGACACAACTCCATAATGTGACCTCTGCTGCATGGCCTGCATAAGATACTGAGCTGTTGTTCATCAAAATCTTAGGGTTAAGCAAGAACGCAATAACACAGGTCCTAAAATTCTGTGGATGTGGCTATTTCAGCTAGCAATGCAAATATTATCGTAACGTACAGCATCTAGCTCTCTAAATTTATAGCAAATGATGCAAAGGTCAGATAAGATATGGTATACCTGGAACTAGTACTGAGTTTATTATCTCTGGCCCTTAGCGTGTCTCTTTGAATGTTTTTATGGTCAAGGTCTCTTTGAATTTTGTCTAAATATAAGGAGAAATTTTTATCAAAGTTTAGAACTCTACGTCCAGATTTCCTTTTCACCTTTATTAAGTGAGCTTTCCCAGACCATTAAATCTCATGGCTTTGGTTACTGACATGGAGGATAGAGTCTTAGTGTCTGTGCTGTGATCATTGGCTATAACACTCATGTTCACTTGCAAATTTCAAATTCTGGATTACACACTCAATTCTATGTCGCAAAGCTTATTCTGTATTTGTTATTTTTAGAGTTTGTAGATAAATAATAAAATTATCCTTAGCTAGTTTATAAATTTTATGGCTAATATTGTAAGTTATATATATATTTACCATGTAGAATTCTTTTTAATAACTAGAGTTATTTTTTCCTTTTTTTCTGGAATGAAATATGTGAATTCCTGCAAAATTTACACAAGCTCCACTCCTGAGTTACCCTACCTTCTCTGAGATCAAGTCTTAAAAATGCTCTACAGTTTCATCAAAGGTAAAATTGGCTCACTTCATGTTTTGATCAAGTAGTACTTCAAATAGGCATAACTTAAATTGCTGTGACAATCAACAAGTACCCTTTTGTGCTTGAGCCTATAACCAGACTCAGGACCTCATAGGTCCCCCACAACTGCAGTGACTCACATCCTTGCAAAACATTCATGTCTACATTGATACATTTGTTTGCTTTTGACCAAGGACCTTGTTCAGTGTATTCTCAAATCTACTGTCTTTCAGTATCAGTCTTCTGATCATGCTTTGGGATTTGGGATTGTTGTTATATACCAAGCATTTTTTAAATCAAAATAATTTCTTTAATTCTGTGCTTTTCAAATATCTGTTCAGTTTGTCAACTATTACTCTAAATATTTCATTCAAATATGTCAAACACCCAATAGCCAGAAAACTAAGTTGTTTCCTAAGGTAATACTGACTTTGAACAAAATGTTGATTTAATTTACTTATGAACCAACAGCTGGCCAGGTGCATTGCCAGTGGAGCACCTGTCTATTCTGAATTCTAAGTCTAATTACTATTCTAGTTCTTGGGCCCTAAGGGCACACTTGCATGGGACTGTTTGTTGCCTCAGGCCAGTGCCTCATACCTGCTTGCTTTGCTTTCTTTTATCTCATATATAAACCACATAGTCAATCATCATGGAGCATATGTTAGATAAGCTGTTGGTGAGACATTCCTGTCTCCAGCCATCTAAGGCTTAGGCTAATAGTAGAGCACTTCGAGCTAGATGTCATGATAACCAGAGAGACTGCATGCTTTAGCATGAAAAATATTAGATAAAACTTTATGAAGTTCATGGACATATTTTACTTATTTTCTTATGTCTCTCACAAAGTCTTTCATATATTTTTCTCATCTGTAACTAATACTTGAGTGTCTCAGTCACACAATGCCTCAATTTTAATTGGAAAAATCAGGATACTTTTTATTCTGATTGGACACATTACACTAAGACACTTGGAATTTCTCTTTTTGAGTTAGTATAGTGAGAGTGGGTCTAACACCTTAAACGTCATAGTTTTGCTGTTGCAAATATGTACATAGCTTTTAGGCAGACATCTTTGGGATTTATACATTCTGTTGTGAGTCATCTTTTCTTCCAAAAATGATGTACACACATGATCCAAAAATGTGCTTGTGTTGTCATTTTATATAGGGATCTTGTCAGACTGTGTGGGGCAGTGGTGCAAATCATCAGTTCTGTATTCTTGGTTCTCTGTATTCCTATTGCTACTCTGTGAACTCTATCAACTTGGACAGCTTATTTTCATTTGCCTTCATTTAATTTTATTTTTTAAAAGATTTATTTATTTATTTTATGTATAGGTTTGCACTGTCACAGTTTTCAGACATATCAAAAGAGAGCATCGGATCTCCATTTCAGGTGGTGGTGAGTCAGTCCCTGGTTTCTGGCAACTGAACTCAGGACCTCTGGAAGAAGAGTGAGTGCTCTTAACTGGTGACTCATCTCTCCAGCACTCTTCTTCATGTTAAACAAGGAACTTTGTTGACTAATTCAGAATGTTGTGTGGAGGTGAGTGGATGATATTGTCTCCAGGTATCCTATCTATAGCTTACCTCACGCAATTCAGCACAGGGCTGGGGACAACCAAATCTGGAAGTCATGGGTTCACAAGTGTAGCCACACCCCATCCTTGTCTCACAGCAGAGAGAGTTTTCAAGGGGAAGAAAAGGAAGACCTCCAGTTGCCTTGCAGAGAGAGAGATCCTTGAGATTGGATTCTTAATGATAAGTCTGGGAGATAGTGGAGAAATCTGGGACTAGAGTAATATGTTTTATTTGTAGAGCAGAAGGGCCCAAAGTTCCTCTGCTCCACCCCAAATGCCCTTTGTTTCTATCACAGGTACCTTTTTGTAACTGGTATTCTTAGACACTGTTGTCTCCTACATATGCTGCTATGTCTTTAAGTTTGTTTTTGAGGAACAAATCTCCAAAAACAGAAGTTTGAAAACAAATAAGAGATTGAGTTTATCTCAGCTGTAGAATTATGGTCTTTTGTATTTTCCCTGACAATTGCCCCCGTAATGATAGCCCATCTGGGCCACCCAAATGAGCAATATGATTCTGTGACAGTGGCTGGTTAAATATGAATTTACCAAAAAGAAAGGCAAAAGGCATAAGTCAAGAAACTATACTATGGGAAGCTGTTCTAGGCAAGTTCTGCAAGATCATACAAATCTATGGAAAGGGAAGTCTTTATTTTTAAGTTTGTTAGGTTACTCTAAATGGATTTCATTGTAGCATTTTCATATGTGTCTGTCATACTTGGTTCTTATGCATCCCCAATCCCCACTGGCTTTCCCCATACACACAGCAGTAGTATTCTGATCTGAACAAAGCCTGAGCTGAGTGAGACTCACAACATGACAGGATCATTGCATCACCATCCCCATCACCAAGCACCTCTTAGATTGCAGATCTCTTGGCACTACCCTGATGTATTAGAATAAAACAACCTGTGGGAAATTTTAAATATACAATCTGTTAGTGAAGGTATTTATGGAAATTCATAATGAGATTACTAGAGGAGTTGCGATTTATTTAATCTATGTAATTTTATTTATTTGCATTCTAGTAATTTCCCCCACTCAGTCCTCCTCTTATGCTTCATTCCATTCCTCCTCCCTCTTGCCTCAGAGAGGGTGGTTCCCCCCACCAGGCCTCACCTTTTCCTGGGGCCTCAAGTCCATCAAGGTTTCAGCACATCATCTCCCACTGATATTAGACCAGGCAGACCCCTGTTACATATGTGTCAGGGGCCTTGGACCAGCTTTTCTGTGCTCCTGGTTGGTGACTCAGGTTCTGGTAGCTCCTTGGGATCTGGGTTAGTTGAGAATGGTGATCTTCATAAAGGTTGCTCTCCCTTCCAGTTTCTTCAATACTTCCCTAATTAAACCATTGGGGTTCCAAACATCAGTCCAATTGTTGGGTGTAAGTATCTGCTTCTGTGTCAGTCAGCTGCTGGTTGGGCCTCTCAGAGGGCAGCTGCACCTGCCTCTTTTCTGTAAACACATCAGAGCATGGCAGTGTCAGCCCTTGGTGGCCTCCCATGATATGGATCCAAAGTTGCCTTTCCTTCAGTTTCTTCTCCATTTTTGTCCCTGACATTCTTTTAAACAGGCAAAAGTCTGGGTCAGGTATTTTAACTGGGTTAGTAACCCTATCCCACCATGTAAGTCTATGTCTATCTCCTGGAGGTAAACTCTTCAAGTTCCTTTTCCCCAAAAGGTTAGGTGCCCCCAATAAGTGCTGAGAATGTCTAACTTACAGGAACTCTGGAACTTTCTACAGGGTCCTCACACCTCTCACTCCCCTTATTTACATTCCTTCCCTTGATCCTCTGGGCTTCTCTCCAGACACTTCTTGCATACCTGTTTATGTTTACCCCCACCTCGATCCCTGCCTCCCTTTACCTCCTGTGAGTATTTCCTCCCTGCTTCCATGTGGGATCGAAGCCTCCTCATTTGGGCATTTCTGCTTGTTACAACCTGATTCTGTAGGCTGAAACTGTACTTTTTGGCTAATATCCACCTATGGATAGCATGCATGTCCTTTTGGGTCTGAGTTACCTAATTTAGCATATTTTCTAGTTCCATTCATTTGTCTGCCAAATTCATGAATGTCATCATTTTTATTAATAGTACTCCAATGTGTAAATGAACTACATTTTCTGAATCCATTCTTTAGTTGAAGGAAATTTGTGTTGTTTCTAGCTTCTGGCTATTACAAATAGGCCTGCTATGAACATGATGCAGTATGTGTCCTAGTAGTGTGGTGGGGAGTCCTTTGGGTATGTTCTCAAAAGTGGTATAGCTAGATCATCAGGTAGAACTATTTCCAATTTTCTGAAGAATCACCAGATTGATTTCCAGAGTAGTTGTGCTGGTTTGCAACCCCACCAGCAATGGACAAGTGTTCCTCTTTCTTCACATCTTTCTCAGCAAGTGCTGTCACTTGAGGTGTGGGTCTTCAACATTCTGACTGGAATGAGGTAGGAACTCAGGATCATTTTGTTTTATACTTTCTAAAACCAATAGTGATATTAATCACATGGTATTGTTACAGGGACCGAGAAATCAATAGAATAAATTGAAGACAAATTGAAGAATCAATATGAAGAGAAAACTCATAGACTTATGGACACTTGATCTTTGATAAAGAAACAAAAAAATACAGTGGAAAAAAGAAGGAATCTACAATAACTAGTGCTGGTCCAACTTATATTCTGTATTTAGGAGACCAAATATATATATCCATACTTATCACCTTGCAAAAATCTCAAGTCCAAGTGGATGGTGTTCCTCAATATCAAACCAGATACACTGAGTCTAATCGAAGAGAACTTGTAAAAGAGTTTCAAACTCACTTGCACTTGCACAGGGGGAAAATTCCAGAACAGAACACTAATGGCTCAGGATCTAAAATCAACAATTGATAAATGGGACCTAATGAAACTGAAATGATTCTGTAAGACAAAAGGTGGCATCATTAGCACAACTAGGCATCTAAGGATTGGGAAAAATTCTTCACTAACTGTACATCCACTGGAGGCTAATATCTAAAATATATAAAGAACTCAACAAGTTAATCTTCAAAAACCCAAATAACCTAATTAAAAAATGTGGTACAGAGCAAAACAGAGAATTTACAACAGAAGAATCTTGAAAGGCAAAGAAACACTTAAAAATATTCAAAGTCCTTTGTTATCAGGAGTTGTGATTTTGATGTTAAGTGAAACTTGAAGAATGATATTTCCTTGAATCATCACAAGATATTCTGGATACTTATAAGGGAAGATAAATTAATTCAACAGACTAAAGAAGTATTACAGGATGCGTAGCATTCTTACTTTTGTTTAATCTTACAATTGTCATAAATATGTGTACATCAAATAAATCTTCATAATATAACCATCAGATTGGAAATAAAAGCCTGCACGCTCCTTACGGTTCTACATTAGAAAGAGGGGACAAAAATAGTACACATGATGTGTTTCCTAGTGATTCATAATTTTGGGACTTCCATAAATGATTCCCATGACTTGCTTTCTGTTGGGGAAATGGTCTCCTCTCCTTCTTTTCCATTATCATAAGTTCACAATTAATGTTCATCTTCTAGAGTGCCTAAATTTTAAAACTCTCCTACAAGTTAAGTGTCTATACTGCTGTGCTCTTCCTCACCTGATGTAAGCATCCCGTCCCGTGGCATATATGAGATTAGGGAAATCACTATTTTTATAGTGTCATGTGTTTTGCCAAAATATCCACTTTCTCTGCATCATATCTCTCAAGAAAAACATCCGAGGAACACTTATGTCCAGAAATGTTGCAAACATTTAGTAAAGCATTTCCCATTCTTCACAGGCAATACAGAATATGTAGCATACTCTTTGAATTTGAATGAAGTCTTAATTCACCATGTTTTTTTGAATGTTTCAAAATTATTCCTATTGGTTTCTCAAATAATGTTGAGATGAATATATATTAATGAGTCTAGTTATATAAAATGTCTAGCCCCATTCTTGTTCTTATTGACAGGGTCAGATTGTTCTTGCATTTGACCCCCATTATAATCCAGAATAAAGCACCCTGTGTTGTAAGGAGCCATAACAACAGGGATGATTTGGTTTCTGGTTCATTTCTCAGATTTGTTCAAGGTTTCTAGGATAGCTAATTTATACTGAAAGCATCACTGAGTTCATGGCAATTAGGGTAGGTTGTTAAGCTTCCAGTGGTGAAGCAAAGTATTTCAGTTATAAGAGGATATTTAGAATCAGAATCAAGGAAAACCAGCCTAGTGGCTGGTCCAGGGCTCACGGGGTCAGGGTGACATAGGCAGATTGGGCCTAGTGGGGCAAGTGGATGGATCTGCATGTGACATGGATCCAATAGGAGCAGAAGGGGCTGGTCAATGCCCTGTGGATGTAGATTTTGAAGACCTCTCAGGGTGTGGCCTGTCTATGGTATTTGAGAGTCTTGCTAGTTACAGTTGCCTGCATGGGAATTTATATTCTCTTAGGGTGTGTATGACATCTGCCCAGGATCTTGATGCTTTCATAGTTTCTGTTGAGAACTCTTGTGTAATTGTGATAGGTCTGCCTTTATATTTTCTTGACATTTTCTGTTAATACTTTTAATGTTCTTTCTGTGTTTAGTGTATTTGGTGTTTTGACTGTTATGTGACTGGAGGATTTTCTGTTCTGGTCCAATCTATTTGAAGTTCTGTAATCTTCTTGTATGTTCATGGGCATCTCTTTCTTTGGGTTAGGGAAGTTTTCTTCTATAATTTTGTTGAAGATATTTACTGGCCTTAAGACTGGAAATCTTCACTCTCTTCTATACCAATCATCCTTAAGTTTGGTCTTTGCATTGTGTCCTGAATTTCCTGGATGGTTTGGGTTAGGAGCTTTTAACATTTTGCCTTTTTTTTTTTTTTTTTACTTTAGTGTTAATGTTTTCTATGGTATCTTCTGAACCTGAGATTCTCTCTTCTATCTCTTATATTCTGATGGTAATGATTGCATCTATGACTCTTGATCTATTTCCTATGTTCTCTATGTCCAGAGTTGTTTACTTTTGTGATTTTTTTATTGTTACTCCCTCTATTTTAGAAGTTGTGCTTTCCTATAAGTCTTTAAGGACCTCAACCTGTTTACCTGTATTTCTTTGTGTTTTTTTTTTATTCCATATATTCTTTATTTACATTCCAAGTGACTTCCCCTCTCCTGGATGCCCATGAACCCTCTTCCCTCCCCCTGTTCCCCAATCCACCACTTCCTCATTCCCTGTCCTGGTATTCTCCTACACTGCTCTACTGAGCCTTTCCTGGACCAGGGGCCACCCCTTCCTTCTTCTTGGGCATCATTTGATATGTGAATTGTGCCTTGGGTATTCCAAGCTTCTAGGCTAATATCCACTTATCAGTGAGTGCATACCACAAGTATTCTTTTCTGACAGGGTTACCTCACTTAGTATGTTCTCCAGCTCTATCCATTTGACTAAGAATTTCATGAATTCATTATTTTTAATGGCTGAATAGTACTCCATTGTGTATATATACCACATTTTCTGTATCCATTCCTCCATTGAGGGACATCTGGGTTCTTTCCAGCTTCTGGCTATTGTACATAGGACTGCTATGAACATAGTGGAGCATGTATCCTTATTACATGCTGGGGAATCCTCTGGGTATATGCCCAGGAGTGGTATAGCAGGGTCCTCCGAAGTATCATTTGCTGTTTTCTGAGGAACCTCCAGACTGATTTCCTGAGTGGTAGTACCTGCTTGCAATCCCACAAGCAGTGGAGGAGTGTTCCTCTTTCTCCACATCCTCGCCAGCACCTGTTTTCTCCTGAATTTTTGATCTTAGCCATTGTGACTGTTGTGACATGAAATCTCAGGGTTGTTTTGATTTGTATTTCCCTGATGACTAAGGATGTTGAACATTTCTTTAGGCGCTTCTCACCATTCAATATTCTTCAGGTAGAAATTCCTTCTTGAGCTCGGTTCCCCATTTTTAAGGGGGGTGTTTAGCTCTCTATAGTCTACCTTCTTGAGTTCTTTGTATATCTTGGATATAAGCCCTCTGTCAGATGTAGTGTTGGTAAAGATCTTTTCCCAGGTTGTTGGTTGCTGTTTTGTCCTTTTGACAATGTCCTTTGCTTTACAGAAACTTTGTAATTTTATGAAGTCCATTTGTCAATTCTTGATCTTAGAGCACAAGCTATTGGTGTTCTGTTGTGGAAATTTTCCCCTGTGCCCATGTCCTAAGGGTCTTCCCCGGTTCCTTTTTTATTAGTTTCAGTGTGTCTGGATTTATGTGGAGGTTCTTGATCCACTTGGACTTGAGCTTAGTACAAGGAAATAAGAATGGATCAATTTGCATTCTTTTGCATGCTGACCTCCAGTTGAACCAGCACCATTTGTTGAAAAGGCTATCTTTGTTTCCACTGGATGATTGTAGCTCTCTTGTCAAAGATCAAGGGACCGTAATTCTGTGGGTTCATTTCTGGGTCTTCAATTAAATTCCACTGATCTACTTGCCTGTCACTGTACCAATACCATGTAGTTTTTAACTCAATTGCTCTGTAGTACTGCTTGAGGTCAGGGATACTGATTCCCCCAGAAGATCTGTTACTGTTGAGGATAGTTTTAGATATCCTGGGGGTTTTTTTGTTTGTTTGTTTTTGTTTTTTTTTTTTTTGTTATTCCAGATGAATTTGAGAATTGCTCTTTCTAAGTCTATGAAGAATTGTGTTGGGATTTTGATGGGGATTTCTTTCTTAGCCTGTTTATCCTTTGAGTATAGGAAGGCTACTGATTTGCTTGAGTTAATTTAATATCCTTTGCTGTTAATTTAAAAACACTTTGCTGAAGTTGTTTATCAGCTGTAGGTGTTCTCTGGTGGAGTTTTTTGGGTCACTTAAGTATCTTATCATATCATCTGCAAATAGTGATAGTTTGACTTCTTCCTTTCCAATTTGTATCCCTTTTGTCTAGTCCTTGATTTTAGTGGGATTGCTTCAAGGGGGTTATTTATGTCCTTCTTGAAGCCCTCTGTTAGCATCATGAGCCGTGATTTTAAATCCAATTCTTGCTTTTCTGGTGCGTTGGAGTATCCAAGACTTTCTGTTGTGGGAGAATTATGTTCAGATGGTGTCATGTCGCCTTAATTTCTGTGGATAATGTTCCTACATTTGCCTTTTTGTCATCTGGTTATCTCTGGTGTTAGTTGGTTCTGCTGTCTCTGGCTTGTCTCTCCTGTGTGCATGGAAGCCTGTATCAGCACCCCTGGGTGACTGGTTCTTCCCTGGCATAGAGTGTTGTGGCATTGCCCAGATCCTAAGTGCAGGTGGGGCTCTGGCCAACCCTATCCCAGCTGTTTCTCTCTGTTCTTCCATAGTTCTAAGATGCTCTCATTATTCCTGTCATTCATAGGATAGACAACCTGAATACTGAACTTCATCTTGTTTTGCCTCGACTTGTAGACATTGGTATTCCTAGACTGTCAAGTAGGGCAGATCCCCTGGTGATCATGGCACTCCCTCAGCCAGAAGCTTTTCTGTGCATGACAAACAGCATTCTCCTTGCTATCACTAGGCAGAAACCCATCTGTTGCATTTATTTTGACTTCTGAAATCCACCTGTCTGGAAGACACTTATGGGAGAGGTCCTAAAACATTCAGCTGACAGTTATGTGCAATTCAAAAACAGAGCGAGGGAGGAGGAGCCACTTGCACAGAGCCCTTATGAAAACTGTAGATGAAGTCAGAATTGCACCCCCAAGTCTGACTGCTTTTTCACCTTTGAAAGGCAGGAAACTTAGTTGTATGTAACCTATGCTTGTGAGATGCTTTAAGGTGCTAGACAAAAGACACTAAATAACATCCCAAATTATTTACATTTGTTGATACCTCAAGGGACTACCAATCTAAATGTAGACAATCAGTTGTTAAAGTATAATTGACTGACAGCTTTACTTGGTCAAGAGATAACCTAGGGTATATCTGTAATATGAAGATGCTCCCAGAGACAAATAGGTCCTAGGGGCTCTGACCTAATGAATGGTTTAATCCATTGATGGGTTGAGAAAATTGAACAGATTATGTGCAGCTGTGGGAAGTATGGTCCAGTTAGAGGAAGTAGGTCACTGAAGGCTCTGTGTTACCCTGCCCTGTGTTGTCATGGTTCCTATCTGCTTCCTGCCTGGCATGAGGTGAGCAACTACCGCCCCTACTTTCTTACACTGCCAGGATACTTTGTCTCACTCAGAAACCCAAAGCAAGTGACCGTGGGCTGAAACCATGAGCAAAATCAACCCTTCCTCTTTTAAGTTGTTACTGCAGGGCATTCTGGTGCAGATCCTTATGCTGGCTGACCAATCAGCTCTCTGATGTCAGGATATTGGCAGGGAAAGCTTGTTCTAGACTTTTCCTATTGCTACTGATTTCTTGCTGGTAATCTCTGGATACCCTTGTCTGATATAAGAATCATTTTTGCACACCAGGCTCCCAGGGCAAGTCCTACTATGTCTTATAGTCCTGGTTCATAAGGATGCTAGTCAGTAGATTAGGAGCCAAACTCAACAAACTGTGAACTGTGGGGGAGCACAGTTTAGAAGAAGTACAGGGGACTGGGACTGTGAATTATCCAAACTCCACAAAGCTGGTTAGGAATGAAAGGGATGTTATCAACAGGCAGTGTCTGGTCTTTCATAGTGTCTCCTTTGATGATTCCTTCCTTCCTTCCTTCCTTCCTTCCTTCCTTCCTTCCTTCCTTTCCTTCCTTCCTTCCTCCTTTCTGTTCCCTTCCTCTCTCCATCCCTCTCCCTTCTTCCTATCTTTTCTTTCTTCCTGAATGGGATCTTACTATGTAGATCAGGGTAGCCTTGAATTCAAGATCCCCCTGCCTCAGTCAAGTTTTGGGATTGCAGATGCCTAACACCACACCCTGCTATTAGCCACATACAAATAAAAACACAACCCTATGCAGACATCAGCATCTGAACTACATCTTACTTCTTTTTTAAGTTTCATACTGCTGTGCCCACCTGCTTTCCTGGAGTCTCCACTGTAACAAATCATGGATTGCTCAAGTGTTGCTGTACAAAAGAGCTCAGGTTATATCCAGCTGTCCTCCCTGTCTCTTTCTGTGTGTCTCTTTGTCTCTTTTTCTTCCTGTCTCTTTCTCATGTAGCCCAGGCTGCCCTCAAACTTGCTGTATAGCCCAGAATGACCTTAAATTTATAATCCTGCTCCTCTGCTTCCCTTAGACAGACTCATGGGAAGTGATGGAGCAGGGCTGTGGAGGAGGCTCAGTAGGTTGAGTGCTTGGCTTGTGTGCATGAGGCCCAGCACTGTGTAAATAAAGCAGGTGGTACATGCCTGTGATTCAGCATGGGGAGGCAGAGGCAGAAGGATCAGGAGTTCACGTCCACCCCTAGCTTTATGTTGTCTGTGCTTCATCATATCTCATGGCCCACATTGGTCATTGTGCCATTCAAAACCCACAGAGTAATAGAAACATGTTTCACTGCTCCTACTGTATTCTGGACCCTGGGGATGTGAGAGCGGCAAGATGTGGCTTCTGGTCTCCATTGTGAGCCGACTTGGCCGAGGCAATAAAGCAAAGGTGCTTTGTGAAATTCAGAGAGGATAGGATGAAGTGACTCAGAGGTATGCACAGGAAAGAGCAGATTTGCGATGAAGTCACACACAACTCTGTTTCAGCAGGATTACTAGTTACAGGCACTCAGTGAGGATTCTGGGCTCTTCAGCTCTAATTTGCGCAGACTGTCCATGACCAGCAGATGGCGCCAAACGACTGACTGAAGTCAATTGGCAGTGCCTCTCAGGAAAAACCTAAGGAAAGCACTCTGTCAGATTAAGACCTTTTGATTTGCCCATTTTAATAGTACATATATATCAAAATAAAAAAATCAGACAAAGAAATGGCTTCCCTTGAGGAATTGTGGAATCATGGGAATAGAAATCAGGAAGTACTTCAGTGAAATAGCATCCCAATACAGACTGGCATAGAGAACTCCCATGACTGTGCATACATATGTGTACTCATGCATTTTGAGTATACACATGTGTGAGTGTGCACATGTGTATATGTGTATCTATGTACATATGTGAGTTTGTGTGAATATGTGGGTAAAATGCATGTGTTGGTTTATATATAGTTTCTGTATGTGTTTGAGGGTTTGTGAGTGGGTGCATATGGTCACATACAAGCTTAACCATGGTGTATGTTACATGTGAGTGCATATGTATGATTGTGAGGAATGTGAGTGTAAGTGTATGTATATATCCATGTATGAATGTGGGCATGTATAATTTTATTTTTGGGAGTAATTAAAAAATAAAATAGATGAGGAATGGAAGGATTGACATATTTTTAAAGGGCAAAGGTACGAGTGTTTATGACTCTTGAGGCAGTGGAACCTGGGAGAATGGAGCCTAAGCACCAAGACATATTAAACCCTCCGGCCGTAGCCAGCTTCACTCAGAGAATCAGACAATCTATACTCTAACAGTTAAGAAGAACCACATGAGTACAGTTTACAGTCACAAAGACAAGCCACATGTGACAGAAACATGTTCGTCTACATAGGCATATAAACAAACAACAATAGCCAAGTAAAATGAATGATCTGATGTAAACTCTCTCCTGTCCGCCATACTTGGGAGGGACATGAAAACACATTTCAGGAACAAGTCTGTGCTTGGAAGAAACAGGTCACAGGACTCTTGTCTTGTTTCCTAGGAGTTTTCTCACAAGCACTCAGAATTGTCCTCACCACACTGTTCTTGGACTGTATTCTGACATAGCAATACTTAGAAGAACTTCTGAAGAGATACTGGAGGTGTGCTTGTGTGCACGTGTGTGTGTGTGTGTGTGTGTGTGTGTGTGTGTGTGTTCAAATGAATATGAGAGTGAGACCTTGATATGAAGATATTCATTAGAAGTCCCAAAGAAATTACTCAAATCTGTTTTTTCCAGTCATCTTGGATGAATATTGAATAAATGGAAGATTGGGTGGGTGGGGCACCAGCTCATTCAAGGACCATCCTGAATTCAGCTCCATCCTATGAAGTTATTTGTCTCAAGAAACTCAAATCCAGTGCTCCAGGGACTGGCATCACTGACAGGGGCCTGATAAAGAAGATGGCCTGGGCCAGAAAACTCACTGGTGAGTTCAACCCAGCCAACAGGAGCTCACATTCTCTTTGTGAGGCTTGTATAAGCCGTCATTAAAATAAAGTTGTGGGCAGGAATGGAAGTGCACTCAGAGGAAAGGCAGGATGAAGATAAGGGTCAAGACCGGCTGCCGAATAAGACCTTGCTTCAAATGGGAAAAAAGATGTCGTCAGCTGATAAAGTGGAGAATACAATGCCATGCAGTGCCATCTGATGTGGCCAAGGAACCCAAGGCTAAGTAAAGAAGCCACATTTGGGGACTGGGGGTGGGATATAGCTCAGTGATAGAGTGAGTGCTTACCCTGCAAGAAGTCCTGGGGATCACATGCGCGCGCGCGCGCGCGCGCGCACACACACACATACACACATACATACATACACACATACACACATACACACACACACATACACACAAACATACACACATACATACATACACACATACATACACATACACACATACACACACACACATACACACAAACACACACACTTCAGTGTCCTATCACCTAGTCTGAGACATTTCATAAAGAAGACAAAAAAGAGCATCAGGAGGCAGTGTCTTTGGCACATCCGCATCAGCATCAGCTGTCACACTGTACCAAAGTTCCCTTCATCCCACCATATCAGTTGCCTCAAAACTCAAGGTCCTGTCCTGTTAGAAAGCTGATGTCTTACACAAAGCGCACCATATGGTTACTAGATTTGGCATAGCTACAAAATCTGAAAGAGAGGAACAGTCTTTATGGTTTCTTCTAATTAATAATTTTAATTTATTAATTAAACCAGGAAAGATTTCCTAGTAAGTCAAGGACTCAAGTCTGTGTCCTAAAGACTCACCATCTACTTTTAAAGATACAGGCTCCCATCTGGGTGCAAGGCACATGCCTGGAATCCTGGCACTTGAGCTGACACTGGAGGATAGCTTGCGTTCAACATCTCAGGACCAGCCAAGGTAATGTTGTAGGACCTCTATATTAAAAAAGAAATAAAAGGTATAATTCTAGAAATTGTGATTAAAGAGTTGACATTTTAAGCAATAAGTTCAGGGGTCTAAGGTGAGGACAGTAAGACCTATTTCTCCTTTGTCCAGCCTGGCCTGAAAGTCTTGATTTTCCTGTCTCAGCATCCCCAGAACCAGGACCAGCATACACAACATGCAAAGCCAGAGACTTCACAGAGAAATATTATCCTAAACAAAGGCTGACCTATTTGAGAGGCATTCACTTTTTCTTTTTCTTTTTCTTTTTCTTTTTCTTTTTCTTTCTTTCTTTCTTTCTTTCTTTCTTTCTTTCTTTCTTTCTTTCTTTCTTTCTTCTTTCCTGAATTTATTAGTTCAACATCCACTTCTGTGCCCTATTATTGAGATGCCAGACACAGTACATATATGGAAGACTCAATTCTTGCAATTCTTGCCTGGCAAGAGGATACACACATATGTACCCACATACACACACACACACACATACATTGTGACATATATATGAACATCAAGTATATATTGTCACATATGTGAATAATTAAAATATTGGATGGAAAAATATATGTGATATATATATATATATATATATGTATATATATATATATATATATATCACATTAGACTGCAGAGACATGTTTGCTTATTGGTACATTTTCCTTATTTTTTCTTTCAGATCTGTCTCATGCACTGTAGGCAGGTCTCAAGGTTCACTCTGTAAAGGAGGGTGACTTTGAACTCTCGATTCCTTCTGCCTTCACATCTCAAGCTTTGTTTCAGAATTTGTCCCCATGCCCAGATGCTGCGAGACCTCTGAAGGATGTCCTGTGAACACAGACTAGAGGGGCTGAGGGAGGAGCAGCTGGCCTGTGGACACAGTGGGATGTTTTCTGGGCTGACAAGTGGTTAGCAGTAAATTAGTGGAGAACACTGAGAAGAATTATCTTTACATTTTACTTCCAAAGCACAAACATGGTTAATATTCTTTAGCCTACACTAAAGATAGCCAGGCAGCAAAGCCAGACTGGGGATTACAGCTCTGATCTCATTAAGCACTTGCAGAGAAGAAATGAAGGAGGAGAAGCCTGACTCAGCAAAATCGACTTGCTCTAAGAAGTATTTATTTTTATATGTATGTTTATGTGTTAGCCTACACATATGCACCATAAGTGAGCCTGCTGCCCATGGAGGTCAAAAGGCAGCATGGGATCCCCTGGAACCAGAACATCTGGTTTCTGGAAACTGAACCTGAGTCCTCTGCAAGAGCAGTAACTGCTGAGCAATCCCATAAGCCCCCATGCTTTCTTTTAATGTAAGAGAGTCCATTTGGTGTCGGTATCAAAAATGCAAATTTTGGGGGCCTCAATGTATGGTTCCGTGGCTGCTTCTAGCACCCACATGGTAGCCCACAACCATCTGTATTGTATTTCCAGAGGATCTGACATCTCTGGTCTCTATGAATACCAGGTACCAACATATGTGTATAGTGTATGTGCACTGACATATGTGCATATACACACCCATATATACAGAATAAAGCTTATTGCTTGTGATTGCAGGAGAACATCCCTGCAGTGAGCTCTCAGGCTTTACTGTCTTTATAATAGGATTTTGTCTGCTTTGTCCAGAGCATTCCAAAAAGTTAAAATTTTGACAGTAAGGCACACAAAGAAAGTAACTAGATATAACCATAGACAACATTTAGGCCTTCCTGAGGTCAATGGAGGAACATTATATGATTAAAAGTTAATTCCTGTTTTAACAGATGCTTATATTTATATATTTACATTCTTCTGCTTAAATGTGCTGCCTTTCTAGCCTCTATTTTGCTGACTTTATTAGACATGTGTTAGCTTTCTAGTTCCAATGACCACACAGCTGAAAGACACAACTTTAAAAGAGGAGGATCAGACTGGAGAGATGGCTCAGCAGTTAGGAGCACTGACTGCTCTTCCACAGGTCCTGAGTTCAATTCCCCATAACCACATGGTGGCTCACAACCATCTGTAGTGAGATCCCATGCCCTCTTCTGGTGTATCTGAAGAGAATAACAGTGTGCTCACATGCATAAAGAAACCTTAAGGGTGGGGGGAGGATGGATGTTGGCTCTCAGTTTCAGAGCTATCATCTACCAGGGCAGAGGGGCTGTGGCAAACAGAGAAGTTCACGACAACAGGAAGCAGAGGAAAGGGAGCACAAGCAGGGGTGACTAGGGTAAAACCAGTCCCCGAGGACATTCCTGCAGGGATCCATTTCTTCTGTGAGGCCCACCTCCCACTTTTCAACACTTCCCATGATTAAGTCAGCACCGTTAGAATCTGCCTATAAAAATGCCCTCATAGACACACCCAGAGGCACACTATACCAACCTCCTACCTGTTTATTATTGATCAAGCTGACAACTAGGACTTAGCATCTGTGGTGGTTTGTATACACTTGGCCCAAGGAGTGGCACTATTAGGAATTGTGGAGGAAGTGTGCTGCTGTCGGGGTGGACTTTGAGACTCTCATCCTGTTTGGAAGCCAGTTTTTTCCAGGTTGCCTTCAGAACAAGAAGCTCTCTTGTAGAACTCTCAGCTCCTCCAGTACCACGCCTTCCTGGATACTGCTGTTCTTCCCACCATGATGACAACGGACTGAACCTCTGAACCTGTAAGCCAGCCCCAGTTAAATGCTGTCCTTTACAAGACTTGCCATGGTCATGGTGTCTCTTCACAGCAATGAAACCCTAACTAAGACAACATTGTATTATATAAAAACATTTGAGTCTGTTCCTCCTTTCCCAGTCTCAGTCTACTCTCTATCACTATCTTTTTTTTAAAGATGTGTTTATTTATTCTATGTATATGAGTGCACTGTAGCTGTACTGCTGGTTGTGAGCCATCATGTGGTTGTTGGGAATTGAATTCAGGACCTCTGCTCACTCTGACTTGCTTGCTCCAGCCCAAAGATTTATTTATTTATTATATGTAAGTCCACTGTAGTTGTCTTCAGACACAAGAGAAGAGGGCATCAGATCTCATTACAGATTGTTGTGGGCCCCCATGTGGTTGTTGGGATTTGAACTCAGAACCTTTGGAAGGGCAGTCAGTGCTCTTAACTGCTGAGCCATCTCTCCAGCCTTCTCAGTCACTATCTTAGAACACTCATACCAGAATCTCTAACAAAGTGTGCTCTAGAGTTCCCTTTGTGCTTCACAGAGGTGGTATAGTCCAGTGTGTAGAGCAGACTGTGGAACCCAGTGATTAAGTTTTCAATTCCAGGTCCATTTTACTGCTTGTGTTTCTTTGATGTAACTACTTAGACATGATTGGTTCAGTTTCTTTGCCTGTAGCCACGAAAGGGTTATGAGGACTGCATGCCGCTGTGCACATTCATACTCCTCCATGGAAGCCATTCAGATTGGCCTAGACTAAGGTCAGTGGCACACAGGGCCAGGACTGTTTTGTTTTCGTGGAGAATACAGGCAGACTGGAGATGGACTATACTTGAAAATCAAATATAAGACGGGGCCGAAAAAATCTTTTTCTTTTAATTTGGTACAAAAATATTTAAGACTCTATAAGAAAGTGTAATATAAAACCACATTGTGCCAGGTAGAGGTGGCACACACCTTTAATCCCAGAACTTGAGAGGCAGAGGCAGGAGGATTTATGAATTCTAATCCAGCCTGGTCTATAGCTTTAGTTCCAGGAGAGCCAGGGCTACATAGAGAAACCCTGTCTCAAAAATCAAAAACAAAAACAAACCAAAAGCCAAACAACCAACCAAGTAAACAAACAAAAAACCCAGTTGTGCTTGTTTAAAACTCAAGACTAGCAAGAGCCAGGACATAGGATGTGGTGCAGTTGGTAGCAGTGCACTCATGCTGGGTCTGGGGAGATGCTGTCAGGACAGTGCTTACCTTGCAAGCACAAGCTCTGAGTTTGGCTCCCCAGCACCTGCAGGAAAAGCTAAGTGTGATAGCACTTCTGTAGCTCCAGCATCAGGTGAGTGTTGGGGGAGGGCAGAGAGAGGAGGCTCCTTGGAGCTCCCTGGTCAACCTGTTATCAGACTCCATGAGCTCCAGGTTCAATCAGAGACCCTGTCTCAAAAACCAGAATGGAGAGCAACTAAAAATGACGAGAATGTTGGCATCTCATCTCCACATGTATGTACACACATGTACAATATGTACATGTTCTTATATCACACATATATACGAAGTGCACTGGTAATTCTTAGGTCATAAAACTAGAGTTATAAAAAAGGAAGGAACCTCAATTGAGAAAAGGCCTCCATGAGATCTGGCTGTAAGGCATTTTCTTATTTAATGGCTGGTGATGGAAGGACCCAGCTCATCGTGGGTGGGGCCATCCCTGGGCTGGTGGTCCTGGGTTCTATAAGAAATCAGGCTGAGCATGGTTTGGAGAGCAAGCCAGCAGGCAGCACTCCTCTATGGCCTCTGCATCAGCTCCTGCCTCTAGGTTCCTGCCCTGTATGAGTTCCTGTCCTGACTTCCTCCAATGATGGATTACATTGTGGAAGTGTAAGTCACGCAAGCCCTTTCCATCCTAACTTGCTTTGGTTTGGGGTTTCATCACAGCAATGGTAACCGTGACTGAGACACAAAAAACACACTGTGTTTTCCTTTGTACATGCAATGCACGGGCCACACATTTGACTTTAAGCTTCTTAGCAACCATTGCAAAAAGGGAAACCTGACTGGTTACTCATCAGATTAAAAGAGGCCAGTTGCTCAATAGAAGAATTGTTCCTTATGTTAGGACCACACATTTGTTATGTTAAGACATTGACATATCCTTTTGTTGTTGTTGTTGTTGTTGTATTGTTGTTGTTGTTGTTGTTGTTGTTATTTTTCAAGACAGGTTTCTCTATATAGCCCTAGCTGTCCTGGAATTCATTGTGCAGACCAGCCTGGACTTGAACTCAGAAATCTGACTGCCTCTGCCTCCCAAGTGCTGTGATTAAAGGCATGCACCACCACTGCCCAGCCTGACATTGACACATATTCCTTTTGAAATATATCTTTGAGATGAGGTTGCATGATTACTAAATAATATCTTCAGTCTCTTTTTTAGGAAAGTAACCTAATAGATTTCATAAAAGCATGGCCTGTAATATTTCTCACTCAACCAAAGCCCACATAGAAAAGGCAGTTCAACAGAGAGATGGGACTGAGTGTCTCTGGACCTTGGCTCTCTGCTTCATGGAGAGGAAGGGTTTCCAGTGCTTGAAAAGCACCATAAAGACCTGTTCTTTCCAATTGTTTGACTTTCTGAAACATTTCACACTATATCCTCAGAACCACACATGAGACTTGACAGGTCTATTTAAAAGCCAGGGTCTCTTTCTATAATCCAAGCTGTCCTAGAACCTGAGATCCCTCTGCCTCTGCCTCCTGCCTCAGCTAAGATTATCAGGACACACACCACAAGGGCTCCCAAAGTTATTAAGCAGATGTAGAGAGTTCTCCATTTGCTTGATTGGTGTGACAGAGGTTTTCAGATTCCATGGACTCAGCCAATAAACTTTTACTTCTCATCTATGTAATGGCACAGGTGAGGTGTTCTAAGGCAGGAGATAGGATATAAGTTTGGGTGCAGATCTATTTCAAGAGTAAAGGGTCAGGCTAGTGAGATCGCTCAGTGGATAAAGGAGCTTGCCACCAAGCCAGACAACCTGAGTTTGATCCCAGGATCCACATGGTGAAAGGAGAGAATTGACTTCTGCAAGTTGACTCATGTATATGTAACACGCATACTCAACACACACACACACACACACACACACACACACACTCATCCATGCACAAATACACACACATATATATGCATGTGCACATTTATATACACACATGTGTATTTGATTTTTTAAGTCAAAGATCAACACAGAAAAAGACCCCACCATCGTCACTATTTGGCTTCCAAAACTATCTTGATATCAATGCCCAGATGGAGGAAGAAATGAGGAGAGGAGAGAATAGAGAGGGCTCACCTAAGGTCAGGACCACACACTGGGAAAAGTTCTGATCCAGCAGCCGGACTGCATGTTGGCACAAGAACATAGCCCCTAACTTTGATGGCCAGTTACTTGCCTGACACAGTTTCACTTCTTCCGCACTTGCAGTTCTTCCCGAGTCTCTGTTCTCTGTCTCATAACATGGCCTAACAATAGTACTCTCCAGAGGGGGCATGAAATTGACATCTTTGTTTGGGAAACTATAGCAAAATAATATAGGCTGGATGGTTTATAAATAACAGTGATTTGTTTCTCAGAACTCTGGAGGCCAAGGAGCCCAGGATCAAGTCTCTGTCAGGCTTGGTGAGCTGATGGTGCCTTCTTAACTGTGTGTGCACAGGGTGAAGGGCAAAGAGCTCCTGTGAGTATCTTTTATTGAGATACCAGCACATTCAGGAGGGCTCTATATATGCTCTAACATATTCATAATCTCTTAAGTGGCAGATGTTTTAGGTATGGGAATCATATCATAGGAATTTAGATTTTTTTTAAAAAAAAAGAAAACAAAACAATTTTAAAAAAACCAAAAAAACACAGTCCCAGAGAGCTCCAGTATGTTCATTTGGCTTCAACTGCCCTCTTTTTTTTGTTTGTTTGTTTGTTTGTTTGTTTTGCTTTTCGAGACAGGGTTTCTCTGTGTGGTCCTGGCTGTCCTGGAACTCACTCTGTAAACCAGGCTGGCCTCGACCTCGAACTCAGAAATCTGCCTGCCAATGCCTCCCAATCAACTGCCCTCTTGAAATGTGTTATGGTTTGTTTACAACTCTGATGGAAAGATTTAAGTCACCCAGTTCCCTCACCCTAAAACTGAGAAGAACTGGAGCTCAATCTAGATCTTTCTGTCCTAGTTGATTGTTCCATCACCCAACACAGTCACACAGATTACTCTTAAGTTGGAGTCTTCGCGTGTTCTTCATGATTCTCATTCCATTGCTTCCTAGTTTAAATTCAAAGGAAGATAAACAAAACCCAAACAACTCCTGTGCTCCATCCTCTCTGTGTTTTGTTAGTGTCTTATTTAGGATTTCTATTGCTGGGATAAAACACCATGACCCAAAGCAACTTGGAGAAGAAAGCATTTCTTTTACCTTATATTTCCAGGTAGAAGTCCACCATTGATAGAAGCCAGGGCAGGAACTCAAGAAGGGCAGGACCTTCAGGCAGGAACCATCTGCTGAGGCAGAGACCATGTGCTGGATCATCTGCCTAGGGATGACACCACTTCTGTGGCCTGGGCCCGTCCACATTAATTACTTAGTAAAACAACACCCAAACAACCTCCCCCACCCCCCACCCCCCAAAAAAATCAATCCCACAGACTAGCCTACACGCAATCTGATGGGGCATTTTCTCAAATTGTGATTCCGCTTTCCAAATTACTCTAGCTTGTGTCAAGCTGAGAAATACTAACCAACACAGGTAGTGTATGTTTAAAAAAGAAAAAACTCAGCTGTATGAATATCCGTGGTTTTCAAACCAGTTAAGATTTGAGCTTAGTAGCATCATTTTCTGATTCTGCTAACCTGATTCCCAGGTCCAGTGCAACCCTCTGCCAGTTCCCTTTCCTGAGCAGCAGATGGCGCTGTGCCCCCACACACACTTAAACCATGCCCTTCCCAGGACTCTGAAGATCTTTAGCCTTGGGCATAAGGCACAGTGTGCTCTTTATGGTGGCCACCATGGAAATGACTCTCTTTTTTGTGTCCATGGCTGGAGCATATTTGAGGTTTTTTTTAGCATTAGGCTACATGACCAAGCTGTGGCTATGAAATGTAAACTGAAGTGATGTATACAACTTCTAGACTTGACCTCTCAACAACAAACCCAAATCCTCATTTTAATTCTCCTCCATAAACTTGGGAGGTCAAGGCTGAAGAAGAGGGAGCTGCCATTGCCCGAGTCCTAGCAGGTTGCCTGGAGGCTAGTGCTCTCAGGGACTTGAATATACACTGGGAGGTCTGAGGTATGAGAATTAAAGTCCGAAGTCAGGGTGAAATATAAGGTTTGTTACAGCAATCACTCAGAACTAATGGATATAAACATTAGCTGATAAAATCCCAACAGCCCCTCAACAGGGCAATCCTATAGGGGACATTCATAGGAAATACCCAAGTTTCCTGCAATATGGAATTTTCCTTCTGAATGGGAAGAGACCATCCTTGTCAAGGAAATGTAAAAGTTCTCCCCCAAACACCACTGTTTTCTTCTAAGACAGTAATTCTCTGTGCTGTCCAGGTTGGCCTTAACTTCAATCCTCCTGCCTCATCCCTCTGTGAGTTGTTGAGATTATAGGTATGTGCCTTTACATTGTTGGTTTTTGAAATGGGTCTTATATAGCTCAGAATAGCTTTGAACTTGTTACTTAGGGCTTCATGTATGCCAGGAAAGGGCATACTAATTGAGGAACATACTGCAACCCATTTCCTTCTAAACAGAAGTTTCATTTTTACGTATTAATAACTGATTTCAGTGCTGGAACCCAGGCCTTGTGCATGCTGGGAAAGTGTCTTCCTGCTTAGCTGCACCTGGAGCCCTAGATCAGTGTAGGTTTTAATGGTGTTATCTCTCGTATCGAGAGACTTTCTCTCTCTCTCTCTCTCTCTCTCTCTCTCTCTCTCTCTCTCTCTCGCTCTCTCTGTCTCTGTCTGTCTGTTTCTCTCTCTCTCTCTCTCTCTCTCTCTCTCTCTCTCTCTCTCTCTCTCTCTCTCTCTCTCTTTCTCTCTCTCTCTCCCTCTCTGTTTCTCTCTCTTCCCTCTCCCTCTCTCTCCCTCTCTCACTCTGGCAGAAACTCTCTGGCCTTAAACTTATAATCCCCCTGTTTCAGTGTCTCAAGTGCTGAGACATCTCTAAGTGCAGAATGCAGTGCTAACTATAGGCACAATGCCATTTACCAGGTCTCTTTGTGCCAGTTTTTAAATCCAAGCTGCTCCTAGCAGATTATCAGTACATATAAGTGAGTTGTAGATAAACAGTCGCAGTGCTAAGGGTGTACCTCAGTGGTACAGTGCATGGCCTGGACCTCACGATCCTTACCTGGAACTACCACCAGAACAAAGAATGGATACAAGGAAAGCAATAGACCATTTGGGGACCACATTGATTCAGTAGCTTGCATCTCCAGGCTGTCCCTGAGGTCCCATAAGAGGGGCCTCGTGCTTAGGTAGATAGCTCCATATGTCTTCTGCGGGAGGCATCCAGAGGTGTGAGTCCCGTCCTTCTGACTGCTAGGGAGTACTGGTTATTGTGCCAGGACTTTGTGCTTTAATTGTCCGGGTAGAACTGTCTAATCCTGACCATTGAGCCTTGACCCTCTCAATTCATGGTCGATCTTCTGCAATCCTCTTCTTATGCCTTCACCTCTAGGGTCTGGGACACTGCCCCCACACCTCCTGTCTGCACATGCTTCCCAACAACCTCCCTGTCCTTATTAGCTCAGCCTCTCCCCATGAAGGAGCTTCAGGATATCAAATGTTCATCTTGTGAATCAGTGCCATTGTTCCCCCAATGACTGTCACCCTGAATACGAAGGAAGAATAACATGGTTATAGCTGCTATGATGATATTAGGTGTCCTGTACTTTACAATGTGTTGGTAGAGGTGCTCAGTGGCCATGTGTGGTCAGTGTACGATTTTAGAGGCAAGATACTTGAGAGAGTTGAAGGTCAGCATCTGACCTGGAACTGCCTACAATGGTCCACCAGCATCAAGTGCTGGGGTCTTGCTGCTCCCCCACCTGTTTGGTGTAACCCAGGCTGTCCTTGAACCTGCTAAGCACAAAAGCATGATATTAAACTCCAGATCCTCTTACCTGTATGTCCCCAGTGTTGGCATCACAGCTGGTATGTGGTGCTGGACATCAAACGGCTTCATGTGTGCCTGGCAAGCATTCTGTCGGTTGAGCTACATCCTTGACTGCCCCGTCAGCCAATTTTAACACCACACAGGACCAAATTGAGCACCAATGTCAAATCATCCCTTGAAAGCTCTTGCTGGGTGAGAAGTGACCCTCCTTCCTCTTCTATAGCAAGCCAGCTAAGATATAGGGTGTGACCAAATTAAACAGGAAAAGGATAAAATAGGAGTCAGAAAGATTTGGATGTCATTTAAGGCAGAATGAGAATGATAACTCACGGAAGCCCCAAATATCTTACAGTACCGTGTAACCTTGAAACATTGCAATATAATATTATCATCTTCAAATGTGCTGGACCACAGTCATAGCTCTCTTGGGACATGTGTGACCCACTGGATATCTCTAGCACAGGTTGGACATATCTGACTTTGATTCTGGTGTTGTGAGATCCACTGGCTATTGTGGTCACTGTTCTCAAGACCCATTCACAACCCCTAAACTCAGGCCTTCCATGTGTGGAGTCCATTTAAACATGTAAGCACCAGTACCCTTCGTTTACAGGAGCGGTTCTCAACCTGTGATTCGAGCCCATGGGTTAACACCCATTTCTAGTGATCTTAGGGACTGAGACACCACTCAGTAGAAAAATTAGAGTTATGAAGTAGTAACAGATATAAATTCATTGTTGGAGGTTCCTAAGACCATTAGAAATATTTTTCCAATAGGCTGGTGGCCCTGACCCACAGGTTTAGAACCCACCGCCCTTCAGGCTGATTTCCTACAACATGCAAGCTTCACAGACTGACAGGAAAAGGGATGCCTTCCCTCTGCTGTGCAACCATAAGACTTCCATCAGCACAGATGCACTCTCAGGACAGAATAGCAACCTGCAAATCCATACCTGTGGCCCTGACAAAGGATGCGACAACACCTCCGACCCAGGTAAACCATTGCTCAGGGTCAAAGCTGCTTTCCCAGGAAATTCTCAGGACAGATTTGTGCAACACTATGTCTTTAGATCAGAAATACCACTGAGCCGAGTTTGCTTTGCCTGCCTTTCCCAATTCCCTCCTTCCTCCTTAGAGACCAAGAAGAGAAAAGCAGGGCTTCTTTCTCTCAGGGACTCAATCAGCAGAGGCATGCTGGGAAATCCAGCTCCAGCTAGCTGTTCCTCACACCTGGGATCACTTTTAATCACAGCTCACAATAAGCATCTGCTCTCCCCACAGATGCTCTGTGGTGACTGTGGTAGAGCTTTCAGGCTTCAGGGCCGCTTTCGCCCTGTCAGGAGACCCTGTCACATTCCAGCTGCAGAATTACCTCTTCAACTGTAAGGACTGAATCCTACCCCCTCACCCCCTTGTATGCCCCGCCCTGCGCGCGTTATTGTCCCCCCCTCAAAAAAAGGATTTACATTCTACAAGACATCGCAACTGTTTTTTTTTTTTAAAGCTAGATTTGATTCTTTATCTTATTTCTTCCAAGTGTTTTCATCTGCCTTTCTTGGCTAGAGGAGGCTTATAAATATTCATTAGTTATTTTCTAACTTCACAGGTGAGGAGAGAAGTTTCTTCCACAGAGATTCTGTCAATTCTATAGCTTCCTGCATGCAAAGGGGGTTGGGGGGGGGAAGCAGTGCAGGCTCTGTCCCCCAATTCTCACAACAGATACCAACTGATTTGTATGGATTTTAAGTACCAGTCATGGATGGAGTCTGATGTCATCTTTTTGCTAACCAAAATGCACATGAAGAATGCATAGACAACTGGCTAACTTCTAACTTACCATCTTGCTGCTGAATAAAGGAAATGGAGGAGTGTGTGTGTGTGTGTGTGTGTGTGTGTGAATGTGTGTGCACGTGCGTGCATGCGTGTGTGTGTGTGTGTGTGTGTGTGTGTGTGTACACGCACGCGCGATTATAGGTTAACCCTGGCGGCTGTTTTTCAGATTCATTCACCTTATTTAATCATTATTTACTCTTCTGAGACAGAGCCCCATCACTGACCTGGAACGTGCCCAGGAGGCTATTCCAGCTGGCCACCAGACCCCTAGGACTCAACCCTGGGAGTTCAGGTGTAGCACTGTACTTGATTTTGAATGTGGGATTCGATGATTCAGTTCAGGCCCCCACATTTTCATGGCAGCAAGCACGTTGCCCACTGAACTCTGATTTCTCTAGCCTGCAAAAGCTTGGCTTTGTATATCTTCAGGGGTTTAGAGCAGTCACAGGATACTAAGATGTCCCATGGCATATACTAACTATGCAGGCCTGACCCTCATTCCCTTGCAGGAAACCACTTAGGAGGTCTTGCTCCCCAGCTGTGGCCCTTGTAATCCGTACACTCATCTGAATTATGATGCAGCCAGACTCTGTGAGTTTTGCAATGAGAAATGGAAAATTTAAACCAGATGATTAAAAAAAAAAAAAAGAATCATGCAGCTCTGGGTATAATGAAAGACAGGCTTGTACTCTTAGATGCTGTCTCTTTCTCCCTCTCTCTCTCACAGACACATACACACACACACACACACACACACCTCCTCATGTGTACAATCCACTCATCTGTATTTTAAATTTCATTTTACATTCAATGATAACACTCTCTTGACTGGCTCCACACTGTCTAATGACAAGGAAACTTGCAAGGACAGCTAGGGAAAGAACACGTTGACCTTTTTGCACTTGAGAATTAACAGAAACGCTCAGGAAACATCTTTACGGTTATGGTTGTTCAGAGACTTTCCTGATCTATTAGCGCTTCTGACAAGGCATGGCTAGCGGGAGCAGGAAAGCAAGAGTAGAGAGGAGAGCTGTCCATGGAGAGGAGACCAGGATCTCCCTCTGGAAACTGAGCTGTAGCGATGCTTGTCACGAAGGGCCCTCTATGTCAGGTGTAAGAGATTCAGCTTGGAGCGTCACAGCAGATTTACTGTGAATCTCTAAAATAAAGAACAATAATAATAGGGTGGACTTTCGAATCCCCTGCTTTGAGAGTTCCTTGTACTGGGACTCTGATGTTGGGAAGGGTGCTGTGAGGGCCACAGCTTGGCCTGGAAAATGCCTTTTGAAGATATCAGAGGAACTCCAGCTGAGACTTAGCTCCAACATAGATTCCAGGACCTTCTAGTTTGGGTTCCCGGATCCTTAGAAAAAGATGATGGCCTTCTAAGGTCACACAGGATTAGGTTTTTTTTTTTTTTAATTTTACTCATTCTAAATATAATACTAAATACTAAAATAGTTCTTTTGAGCACTGGATGGCAGGGATGTTAGATGGAATTGAGGGCTCTGCTTTCTGATCCTTCTAATAACCACATCATAGACACAGGACACATCCCTCTCCAACCCTCATCTCACTAGCCCGCTATTGCCTCAGGGGATGAGTGCTCTGGGAAGCCAGACCAAAACCATTTAAAAAAAATAAAGAAAATGAATGATCTAGTGATGGAGTAACACATCTTTCTGCAAACCCCAAGAGACTTCTGATTCTTTGCTTTCAGGAAAATTGAGAAAAGACCTAATCGAGTTGCTAGAGAATCCGATCATTAAATAATTTTGGTGATAGATCACCTCATCAGCACCATCTTGAGTAATTAGTGCTTCCATGCTGAAATACTTTTCATCCTGATTTGCCTCTTTCCATGAAGAGGGCCTCACAGGTCTTGTAACTGTGATATCAACAATGATTTCAAAGAAGGGTCAGGTCGTGAGGACCTGGCTATTTTGGGAACAGGTCTCACGGATTGTGTTTTTCTCCAATGTAAGTGACATTTTGTGTTTAATGATTACTTTTACAATTATGCATTTATGTTGTCTTGATAAATTGCTTATTAATAGTAATTCATGATAATTCAGCCTGGAAATATTTCTTTGCCACCTTCAACACCAAAGGGCACAGGAAATTAAAAAATTAATTCCACTTACATTTATATTTTTATTTACTACTTATGGCATACCAATTAAAGAATTAGAAGGCTGTGCATCTTTTAATCCTAGAAATCAGGAGTCAGAGGTGGCAGATTTCTGTAAGTTTGAGGCCAGCCTAGTTTTCAGAGTGAGTTCCAGGACAGCCATGGCTGCATAGAGGAAACCTGTCTCAAGAAACAAAACAAAACAACAAAAGAAAGAAAGAAAGAAAGAAAGAAAGAAAGAAAGAAAGAAAGAAAGAAAGAAAGAAAGAAAGAAAGAAAGAAAGAAAGGAAGAAAGGAAGAAAGAAAGAAAGGAAAAATTCAAGTTAACAGAATAATTTTTGTTCTGTTAAAGATGAGGTTGTATATGTACGTGTGTATACATATATGTATGACTTATGACTAACAACACATTTTTATGGCATTTAACGTCTTCAGGAAGTATTTGTTTACCTACTTATTTTGAAAGAGTGTATCATTGTGAGCCACGTAAGGGAGGGTGACCTTGAGTTCCTGAGCTTCTTGCCTCTCTCTCCCAAGATTACAATCATGCACCGTCATACCTGACTTTTACAGGAAACATTTGAAGAATTATATTTGCCTTATTTTATTTAATTTATTTTTAAGATTGTGCACATACAGCGAATGGGTGTGTGCATGTGTGTAGTGGTGAGGGGTCATGATAGGTGCCTTCCTCTATTGCTTGTCATCATAGCTTTTGAGGATGATCTTTCATTGAACTCAGAGTTTACCAACTAGGCAAGGTGAGCTACTGAGCAGGCTCCTGGGACCCTCTTTTCTCTGTCTGCTCAGCAGTGGAATTATGGGCATATGCTGTCATTCTTGGCATTTTATATGGTCTTGGGAGATATGAACTCAAGTCTTTGTGCTTATATGGCAATCATTTTACCTCCTGAACCATTGTCCCAGGCCAAAGAGTTTTATTTTTAAATATTCTGTGTTTCCAGTTCACCAGAAGTTATCTCCTTGGCAACCATGTAAAGTTATGAAGAAGCATTTTACTTCTTTACCAAATGAGAAGTTGATGGTCTCTGCCTCTGACCACACATATGTAGAATCAAAACAGAAGCCAGTAAAGGTCTGTCAGATATTGCTAGGTTTTACCTTAATTGGGCCATTCTTATGTGTCTTTCGTATTTGACAGTCAACCTTTGGGGCAGGACCCTGAGATGATTTTCCGGTTTGAATGTGTCCCCTAAAAACATGTGTTAGAAACTTCAGCCCAGTGCAAACAATACTCGGAGGTGGGACTTCATGCGACGTGTCCAGCTACACATGCAGCCACGAAAGGGTTAACTTTCATCCATTCTTTGCTCTTCTGCCAGAGGATGGTTTCGTGCCTGTGCCATCACTGGAGTGGCAGCTCCTTCCCCGAGGACTTGCCAGTCTCTAGGTAGACAAATCAACACATTTCTATGCAGTATATGTTACTGAGCCTCAGGCATCTTGCTATAGCAGCATGTTATTGATTTGAACAGACCACATCATGGAGTCTACCATGAGGACACTGGACTCCACATTCCCTGCATCAACGCTTGTGCCTTTAGCGATGTTTTGTAAACTGTTGTTTTCTAAGTCCTTCTTTCTATATATCATTGAGTGCATTCTTCACCTCAAACTCCTGTGATAGATGGGAAAAAAAAAGTTCAGGGGATGCAGGTGATTTGCCTATAACTGCACAGCAAGAAATGGCAGAGTTAAATGTTCAGATCTAGGTCGCTGGTGTTTAAACTCCCTTTTAACCACAACATCTCCTTGCTTCCAAGGAATTTACTGTAGTGTAAAGCCAAGGGAAACCAACTGGTATCTCCTAGTCTGGGTGGCCCACTCAACACCTTGTGAGCCCAGCCTCTGGGATGGCAATGGATGTTCTTTGTCTCTTTGTCTGATGGCCAGACCACTCTCTGCTACCCCCTATCAAGATTCTCTGCCAGACACTTGGACTAGACTCCCAGACAGGGGGAGGAGGGAATAAACATACACGGATACTTAATGTGGAACAAGATCTTATTCTGTGAAGCCAAGGGAGGAGAAGTATAAATAAACAGTCACATAAAAATGTGCAGGATCTGCCCTGAGTGGTGTTTCAGTCTGTGTAGTTAGTTGTATTAGAATTAAGACTTTGTCAGATGTCAAAATACCATTCATCTTGTATTATTCTTTCAGGATTAGTATTTAACTCGACAAGGCCTTTGTGCCAGGCTGGGGAGATGGCTCAGTGGGTAGGAGTACTTACTGCACAAGCTGGAGGACTTGAGTTCAGATCCTCACTATGTACAAAAAAGCAGATATGGCAATGTTTGTTTATAACCCCACTGCTGAGGGATGGAGACAGGATGATTTTTGACACTCATTAGCCTGCCAGCCAAGGGGCACCAGGAAGCTTTAAGTTCAGAGAGAGAGAGAGAGAGAGAGAGAGAGAGAGAGAGAGAGAGAGAGAGAGAGAGAGAGGGAGAGAGCGCATCTAAAGGACACAGGGGTGAAAGTGATAGAAGACACTTGGTGTCCTCTGGTTTGTGTGTGTGTGTGTGTGTGTGTGTGTGTGTGTGTGTGTGTGTGTGTGTGTGAATGTATGTATGTGTATGCATTTTATATGTGTATATGTGTGTGTATGTGTGTATATATATGTGTGCATGTGTATGTGTATGTGTGTGTGAATGCATGTATGTGTGTGCATTGTATATGTGTATATATGTGTGTATGTGTACATATTTGTGTATATGTATGTATATATGTGTGCATGTGTATGTGTGAGTATGTGTGTGTGAATGCATGTATGTGTGTGCATTGTATATGTGTATATATGTGTGTATGTGTACATATTTGTGTATATGTATGTATATATGTGTGCATGTGTATGTGTGTGTGTGTATGTGAGTATGTGTGTGTGTGTGTGTGTGTGTGTGTGTATGCATGTGCATGTGGAACCCAGGACCTTGTATATGCTGGGTAAGCCCTCTATCATTCAACTTCACCCAAACCTAAGAACAACTTTAGAAGAATTTTTTTAATTAGTTAATTAGTTAATTAATTAAATTCGCATCCTGACTGCAGTTTCCCCTCCATCCTTCCTCCTGCTCCTCCCTTCTCCATCCACTTCTCCTCCCTTTCTCTTCAGAAAGGGGAGGCCACCCATGGATGTCAACCAGCCTTGGCATTTCACATTGCAATAAGACTAGGAGCACCCTCTCCTGTTGGTGCTGGACAGGGCAGCCCAGTAGGCGAAAGGGTCCCAAAGACAGGCAACACAGTCAGAGACAGCCCTTGCTCCTGATGTCAGGAGTCCCAATGAAGACCAAGCTACACAACTGTTACATATGTACAGAGGGCCTAGGTCTACCCCACGCAGGCTCCCTGATTGTTGGTTCAGCCTCTGTGAGCCCTATGGGCCCAAGTTAGTTGATTCTGTAGGTTTTCTTGCGGTTTCCTTGACCCCTCTAGTTCTTTTAATCTTTCCATCCTCTCTTCCACTGGCTTCCCCAAGCTCCACTTACTGTTTGGCTGTGGGCCTCTTCATCCAGTTCCATCGGTTGTTGGGTGATGCTTCTCTGATGGTAATCATGCTAAGCTCCTTTCTGCAAGTATAGTGCAATATTATTAAGTGTCAGGGGTGGTCTCCTTCTCATGACATGAGTCTCAAGGTGGACCAGTCATTGGTTGGCCATTCCCTTAATTTCTGCTCCATCTTTACCCCTGCACATCTTGTAGGCAGGACAAAGAGTAGGTTGAAGACTTTGTGGCTGGGTTGGTGTCCCCAGCCCTCCATTGGAAGTCTTGTTGATCAAGCTTCATATCCCCCACTACTGGGAGTCTTAGCTAGAGTCACCCTCTTGGTTCCTGGGGTTTTCCATTGCCCTAGGCTTCCAGCTTCTCCCTCCCCATTCCAGTTGTCTCTCGCCATACTTTCTCCCTCCATCCTCTCTCCACCTAGTCCCTCCCGTTTCTATCCCTATGACAATCCTCTCCCCGCACCCAGCTTTGATGTCATTCTGTTTCCCCTTCTCAGTGAGATTGAAGCATCACCCCTTGAGCCCTCCTTGTTACTTAGCTTCTTTGGGTCTGTGGTTTTTACCATGGTTATCCTTTACTTCACAGTTAATATCCACTCATAAGTGAGTACATACCGTGTTTGTCTTTCTGGGTCTGGGTTCCCTCAGGATGATCTTTTCTAGTTCCATACATTTGCCTGAGAATTTCATGATGTCACTGTTTTTAAAATCCAAGTTATATTCCATTATATAAATGTAACAGATTTTCTTTATCCATTCTTTATTTGAGGGACAGCTAGGTTATTTCCAGTTTCCAAATATTATGAATAAAGCTGCTATGAACATAATTGAGCAAGAGGAGAGGATGTAGCATCCTTTAGGTATATGTCCAGGAGTGATTTAGCTAGGTCATTGTGACAGGATTTTCCCTGCCCAATTACATTAAAATATTAGTGCAGCAGGAGGCCTGTGATTGGACAGGGAAAGGGAGGTGGAGCTAAGAGCTGCAGAGACAGAGAGTGTCTCAGGAAACAGGAGAAGCCAAGATGGAGGTGGATGAACAGGAAGAAGAACTTAACCAATGTGGCTTTAAAGAGCCACAGGTAGTTATAATATCATGAAGGTTAGAATAATTAGGATAATTTGTCTAATCTAGATGGGCAGTTTTATCATTATCAACTGGTTCTGAAATTGTTGTATTGGCATCTTGTGAATTGAGAATTTGATATATAAATCTGGTTAATTATAAGCTTCTAACGTTTTAGTTCTACTGGGTCGTGTGTTGTGGGAGCTGACCACGGAGTGGGAAGTCATTGTGTGGGGCTTGTGTGGCAGCAAGGGGAACTTGGGAGCTCCAGCCCCACCAGAGAGTTGGCTGGCAGAGAGTAGCCCAGTGGGACCATGCCATGCCAGAACAGAGAGTTGCCAATAGGAGCGCGGGAACTTGCCAGTTGTTTTTTTTTTTTTTTTTTTTTTAATATTTCCCACAAACAGGTCCTAAAAACAAATTTTGAAAACTGTATTCAACTCAGTTTAAAGAGTTCAAATGAATAGGTATTTGACTTTATGATTTGTGTTTTATTTAGAAAAAAATGAGTTTTTTAAAAGGCTACTAAACACATATATTGGAAAAATAATTCCCTAGTCTTTGGGGCTTGGAGTTTTGCTCCTGAGTGTGAGGTAAATGTGTATCATTTGACATTGGGTCCACAAAAACATTATAAATCAACTGGAATTTCCAAAAAAGATGGATTTTCTAAGTTTTAGGGGTATAAATATGTAGATAAGTGCTAAGGGCCAGCCTCAGCTTGGTCGGAGGTCCTGAGGAAGGGGTGAATTGTGCATTGGAAGAATGACACAGAATCAGTGATGGATGCAAGCTGACAGATCTGTCCTCAGCTGGAGATAGCTCTTTCTTGCAGACCAAAACCCAGTCTTTTATTTTGCATAAGATACTTCCTTAGGAATTGCATATCAGTTTAATCATTTACCCCAGGTTCCTTTTTGATTGTCCCACAAATCAGCATTTTATGACCTTAGCCCCTTGACTCTAAAGACAGAGCCAAGTGACCAAAGCTGCCAAGTTCTGCTGCTTGCTGAACATAGCCCCATAGCTCTATGACATTATCACCAGCTTTCTGTGTTCCAGCTTCTTCACTGCCTAAGCTTGGCTGTCCTGTAACTTGTTCTGTGGACAGACCTTGAACTCAGAGATCTACATGGCTCTTGTCTTCTGAATGCTGGGATTAAAGGCATGTACTACCTCACCGAGACCTAAGCTTTTCTTTATCTGGAATTTGCTTTGTACCAGGCTGCCTTTGAACTCAGTTATCTACTTTCCTTTGCCTCTTGGGATGAATAGTGTGTACCATCATGCCTGGGCCTAAAATTTTTATGGCCACTATTCCTCAAGATCAGGATCAAAAGCCTGTGTCTTCCAGCCTCAAGATCTGAATCACAAGTGTGCCACCCATTTCTGGATTGTAGTTAATTTTAGATTAAAATCCAAACTATTCCTTGTTCAATTGAAAACATAAACAATAAGCTTAGCTCGGTGGGATCTTGTGCTTTGATCACCACTCCCAAAATCTCTTTATCTTTTCCCTTAATATCTTTCTGACAAAGCTGGCTGATTGGCACAGCTGCCTCTGTTCTTTCAGGCCCATGAAGGTCCTCATACAATTCATATTGCATCTTTGTATTTTCATAGTTCAGAAATCCTGTGAAGAACAGTTCTTACATTGATTTATTTATTCTTGAACTCATGTTTTCAGAGTTCTTTCCCACAGACTTAAGGGCTATCCTGAAGGTGACAGCATTGCCATTTTGCTGAGGAACACAGACATATTCTTACTTCCTAGAATCATGCTGTTTCTGATTATCATGGAGTTATTAACCTTTGCAGGAAAAACATTCCCTGAAGGAGGAACATAAAGTAAAATACATAAATTATTATACAAACATGCATTACCACCTACAGCAACTATCAGCCCTTGAGAAGATCCATGCTCCTGCTGGCTCTGCTCCAGGGGTAGGAACCTTGTCACACACCACTCCTTTCACAGCCATGCTGGACCTGGCAGACAAGGTTTATAGTAAGTTCTGTATAACTGGCACACTGGAAGAAACATGGTAGAAATATCAGTGGCAGTGTGTATAGCACAGTGTCACCCTTAGAGGTCACTTAAGAGGTTTGGAGATAGTAAGAACTTTAGTGAGCTGGGACTCACTTACATAGGCCAGAGTCTATCTTGGAGTGGTGAACATATTAGCAAAAGTAGAAAGGGCTAAAAATACCCGTAATCCTTGGGTTATAATGGGCTAATGTCCCAAGGAACCTATCATCTTTGGAACATGTCATGAGTCAAAGATGTGTCTTAGTTTCTCTTCTGCTGCTGTGTTAAAATATCTCAACAAAAGCAACTTAAGGGAGTCAGATTTTGTTCTGGCTTACAGTTCCAGAGGGACATAGTCACAGTGATGGGGAAGGCAGGCAGCAGACAAGGGAAGGCATGGCAACAACAGCAGGGGGAGCTCGGTTTGAAGGGAGTTGGGACTTTTCAGAATCCATAGTTGAGGCAGCAAGCAGACTTAGAGCCTGGGCATGCTGGACAAGCTTGAAGCAAGGTTGTGGTTGAGTCATTCCACAAACAGACTGGCCATAAAAGATAAGGGGCGTGCCTGGTCATACACCATCTGGACTGGAGTCTCCTGTCTCCTGTTCCTGGGATGCAGTTTACCAATGTCAAAGTGACCTTCCTGCTAACAAAAGGAGGTCCTACAGGTTGGATACAATGTAGCCACACCCAGGAACAGGTACTGAACAGACAATGGGGCCAGGCTATGAAACCCTAAGGCCCATGCAGAATGTGAATCACTGCCTTTAGCAAGCTCTTTGTTCTATCATATTCCAAAACAATGTCAGAAGCTAGGGACCAAATGTTCAAATCATAATACAACTTACTAGACAGCATGGCTTATCAATATAACAAGACATTGTGCAGAATCAGCTGAGCCCTGTTACATCTGTATGGAAACTTGGTCTCCAGCTTGCTATGGTTGCCCAATGAGTATAGTAATCCAAGCTGTAACCTGGGAACAGATCAAAATTCCAGTTTTCCACCACCGTAAAGTTAAGGCATTATAAACTGAAAATGGAACCACTCTAAATCCTACGTGGCATTTAAAAACAAATCTAGGTTGAAAGAGTGTTGAGTGGTAGGAAACCAAGCAGTATCTGAGCATCCGAAAAGGTGGCAAGTGTCCTGTTTCTCTCTGTTCATCCATAGTTCTGAGATGCTTTCATTATTCCCGCCATTCATGGGATAGACAACCTGAACACTGAACTTCATCTTGCTTTGCCTGGACTTGTAGACATTGGTATTCCTAGACTGTCAAGTAGGGCAGATCCCCTGGTGAGCATGGCACTCCCTCAGCCAGAAGCTTTTCTGTGCATGACAAACAGCATTCTCCTTGCTATCACTAGGAAGAAACCCATCTGTTATAGTTACCTTGACATCTGAAATCCACCTGTCTGGAAGATACTTATGGGAGAGGGTGGGAGAGTCCTAAAACGTTCAGCTGATAGTTATGTGCATTTCAAAAACAGAGCCAGGAGGAGGAGCCACTTGCCCAGAGCCCTTATGAAAATTGTAGATGAAGTCAGAATTGCACCCCCAAGTCTGACTGCTTTTTCACCTTTGGAAAGCAGGAAACTTAGTTGTATGTAGCCAATGCTTGTGAGATGCTTTCACATTCTAGACAAAGACACTAAATAACATCCCAAATTATTTACATTTGTTGATAACTCAAGGGACTACCAATCTAAATGTAGACAATCAATTGTTAAAGTATAATTCACCCGAAAGTGAGTTTTTTCTTCCTTTTCTCTCTCTCTTTTCTTCTTTATTTTACTTTTGGCAACAGGGTCTCATTCTGTAATTCAAGCTAGTCTTGAACTTATGGTACCCCTTTTATGGTAACCATGAGGTAAACCTCCTGTCTCAGCTTCTCAAGTGTTAGGATTATAGATGTGAGCCACCATGCCAGATTTGGGATGTCTTACCTTCTTCCCTTCTTCCCTTCCTCCCTCCCTCTCTCTATCCCTCCCATCTCTCTATCCCTCCCTCCCTCTATCCTCCCTCCACCCTCTCTCCTTCCCTCCCTCTCTCCTCTCCTCCCCTCTCTCCCTCCCTCTTTCTCTGCTTCCTTCTCTTCCTTCCATCCTTCTTTTCTTTTGCATGGGTCTCCTGTATCCTAGGCTGACTTTGAACCTGCTATGGATGTAGACAAAGATGTCCTCAAAGTTTAACCCTTCTGCTCTGCTTCCTGAGTGCTGGGTTTACAGTGTCCCTGCCATATACACCCTACTATGCAATTCTGGAGTGGAACCAAAGGGTTCCTGCATGCTAGGCAAGTGTTCTGCCGCTGAACTATACCACCAACCCTGGATATACTATTTTTTCTTAAGGTGATTAGGGGTGGATGTGCTCCTCACCTGCACACCAGCGAAAACCATCAGTTATGGAGAGCTACACTTCAGCGTCCTTATCACAACTCTCAAGAGTTCCCTTTAGTGACTTTCTGTCTATGGTGTTGTTTTTTGGGAGGGTGGAGGCAGGGGGTAGGGGTTGCACCAGAAGGCATGGGTACTCTCTTTGTACACCAAGTAGACCTAGCTAATGTTTGCTCTTCAGAACTTCAGTGTGTGCACACAGATTTGAGCAGCAGTTTCATATATGTCTCCAAATGGCCTTCCTTAGAATTTCAGATTTTAATCATATTTTTGCTGATTATTTGGCAATTTCACGTCATGAACCCTGAGCACACTCACTTCTCAGTCCTCCCAGATCTGTCCTCCACCCTTGGGACATCCCCCCCTCCCCGAAAGAAGAGGAAGAAAGGGAGAAGGAGAAAGAGAAAGAGGAGGAGAAAGAGGAGGAGAAAGAGAAAGAGGAGGAAGAAGAGAGAGGGAGGAAGAGGAGTAGGAGGAGAAGGAGGAGGGGGAAGGGAGGGGAGAGAGGGGGAAGAGGGAGAGGGGGAGAGGGAGAGGGGGAGGGGAAGAGGGAGAGAAAGAGGGAGAGAAAGAAGAAGAAGGAGGAGGAGGAGGGAGGAGGAGGAGGAGGAGGAGAAGGAGGAGGTCCAATTTGTGTTGCCCATATACTCACTGGAGCATGGTCAGATTCTCATTGAAAACTGAGTTCTTCCTCACCTGCACACCTGCCAGAAGCCACAGTCATGGAGAGCTACACTTCAGCATCTGTATCACAACTTTTTTTTTGATTTTGGTTTTTTTGAAACAGGGTTTCTCTGTATAGCCCTGGCTGTCCTGGAACTCACTCTGTAGACTAGGCTGGCCTCCAACTCAGAAATTTGCCTCTGCCTCCCAGAGTGCTGGGATTACAGGTGTGTGCCACCACCGCCCGGCTAAAATAGTGCTCATGGTTTTTGGGTTTGAGTTTTTTTTGTTTGTTTGTTTGTTTGTTTGTTTGTTTTTTTGAGACAGGGTTTCTCTGTGTAGCCCTGGCTATCCTGAAACTCACTTTGTAGACCAGGCTGGCCTCTAACTCAGAAATCTGCCTGCCTCTGCCTCCCAGAGCTGGGATTAAAAGCGTGTGCCACCACCACCCGGCCTTAGCACAATTTTTAAGAGTTCTCTTTAGTGGCTTTCTGTCTATGTTGTTGTTTTTTGGGAGGGTGGAGGCAGGGGGTAGGGGTTGCACCAGAAGCCTCTTCCTCTTTCTCAACTGTGACTCTGCAGTCGTCTATACCATGGAGAATGTAGCTTTCCTTGACTGCACAGTCTGTTGGGGCATGGGCCACGGAGTTACATATGGTTTCTAGTGACAGTGTGGACCTCGGACATCCGCATGGTCCCTAGCTGCTGACCCCAACGTAGTCTGCTGTGGCAATACAGACCATGGATGTCAGTTTGGCCCTCTGCCACTGCACACAACATGGACACTGTCACAGCTCCCTGCAGCAGTGCGGGCCAAGGACATCAACCTGGGTTTAGGCAGCAGCACAGACCATGACCATCCACATGGCCTGCAGTGGTAACGTGGGCCATGGGCATCAACACAGACCCTGGCTGTAATAGAACCACCGACCCAGACATGGCCATCAGTGACAGTAAGGATGCAGACCTGGAATTTAATTTTAACTACTCCAGGGATTTCTTTATGTTTGGATTTGTCCCATTTGTTATCTTGACACAACCTAGAATCATCAGGGAAAAGAGAACTCCAACTGAGAAAATGCCTTCATGAAATTGCCTATAAGCAAGTCCATGGGGGCCTTTTCTTGACTCCTGATGGATGTGGAGGGGCCCAGACCACCCCTAGACAGGTGGTCGTGGGTATATAAGAAAGCAGGATGAGCAATGGAGAGCAAGCCAGTAAGCAGCATCCCTCCATGGCCTCTGTTTTAGTTCTTGTCTCCGGGTTCCTGCTTTGAATTCTTGCTCGGACTTATCTCCTTGTCAAACTCTAAGTTATAAGATGAAACAAACCCCTTCCTCCACAGGTTCTTGTCATGGTGTGGAAAGCAAACTAGACAGGGGTCATCTGGATTGAGATAGAAAAGCTGGATTTCCAAAAATAGTCCAGAAGCGATGGATCATGCCTGTTACTCCCTGAATTTTAAGGCAGGAAGATCACGAGGCCAGCCTGGGTCACTTAGGAAACCTAGTGACAAAAATGAAGGGAAAAGAAGGAAAGGAAGGGGAGAGATCTAGAGGGCAAAGTAGTGAAAGTCACGATCCTGATGAGGTGCGCACAGTGTGCCAGCATAGGCATAGATAAGTGCCATTGGGCTGCTTGGTGTAGACAGAGACCCCTGCCAGCTACAGTCTCTCCCTCTAAGAGTCAGACAGTGCCAGCAACGCATCCTGCCAAGGGCTCTGAGCTGCCTGGAACACGGTTCTGCATAAACACCATCCTCATTACTGCTTCTAATCTACAGATCCTGGGCTCTCTGTATGTAAACATGAAGAAAGGAATGGGGCTGAAGAGCCAGGAGCCAGGGGCTGGGAGCACCCCAGGCTGTTTCTTGCCACATGGCTTTCCGAGGAGAACGTCTAAGCCTCCAAAGTTAAGCCTGGACAAGTCTGATGTGTCCATGACAGGAGCTTCCTCTTCTGGAACCGTAAATGCTATTTTAATACCCCCCACCCCCGCCTTAAACAAACAGCCTTTGTTCTTTCCCAGCAGAGCCCTGTGACAGCCCTGGCCTCCTCTTTGCTGAGCCTACTATCTGGGCTTTCCAGATCTTCTTGGACTGATGCCTAAAACTCCCCTGCAGAGAAGCTCTCTTCGGGGCTGAAACCTTACTTCATCCCTCCACGGAGGGTCCAAAGGAAGACCAAGGCAGAGGGCCCACTCAGACTGTTCGCTCGCTGGTTTCATAGTTGCATCTGTCAAGGGACTCTGCTCTGAACATCTCAGTCCGTGAGGGTGTCAGCTTAAGGGAGGGCCTTGTCACCAAATGCAGTGTGACTGTGTTCCCTTGTTTTTTTCTTTCAAATTTGATACAAACTAGAGCCACCGGGAAGAGGGAGCCTCTGATGAGGAATTGACTGGCCTGTGGGCATGTGTGGGGACATTTTCTTGACTGAGGATTTGTGTGAGAGGGCCCAGACACCTGTGTGTGGTGCTGTCCCTGGGCCGTGTAAGAAAACAATTGAGCAAACCACTAGGCAGTATTGCCACCCAATCTCTGCTTCAGTTCCTGCCGCCCTCTCCCCGGTTCCTGTCTTGGCTGTAACTTGTCAAATAAACATTTCCTTCCAAGGTTGCTCAAGGTGTTTACCACAGCAATAGAAAATACACTATATTATAAAATAGTTACACAACTATACATTGAAAAACTGAGGATTGCCCATATCACTACCAAAAACAAACAAAACAAGCACACAAACAATCCCAAGCTAACTAGGGTAGACAAGCTCTTCAAGATCAGTAGATTAAGTGTGCTGTGCATCTGGTTGTAGCAGTGTGAAGAGGTTTGGCCCTCATGGACTCATGTGTGTTGGGATGCCTGGCCCACAAGGAGTGACACTATTAGGAGGTGCATCCTTGTTGGAGTAGGTGTGACCTTGTTGGAGGAAGTATATTACCATGGGGATGGGCTTTGAGGTCCTATAATCAAACTCTGCCCAGTGTTGAAGTGAGAGTCTCTTCCTGGCTGCCTTCAGGTCCAGATGTAGAAATCTCAGCTCCCTCTTCAGCACTGTGTCTGCCTGTAGGCCGCCATGCTTCCCCGCATGGTGATAATGGACTGAACCTCCGAAACTGTCCCCATTATATGTTTTTAGTTTTTGTTTTTTTAATAATAATAATACCTTGAACATAGTGTCTCTGGACAGCAATGAGACCCTAACTAAGACAAAGGTTGAGGCAAGAGGACTGTGAGTTTGAGGACAGCCTGAGCTACATGGTGAGCCCCAAGGTAGCTTGGGCTACAGGGTGAAATCTTGTTCCAACAGCAACAACAACAACAACAAACAGAACAAATAATAAACAGACTCACTATCTTAACTACCTGGTAATATAGAAAAGAGATGGGAATGGAATGTTCTAGTACTTCTAGAGAGAAAGAGAAATAAGGAAGATGTAAGAGACACAGTAATGGCATATGATGTTTCAAATACACCCACAGCAAGATATTATTTTAGATATTTGGAGAACTTTCCAGAAACATTGAATATCATCTGGTTAATTCTGTTGGGGCCTTGATGTTACTGTGGTTAAATAATAAGGTAGCTCCTTATTTTGACATGGCTGATGAAGTATTTAGTGATAAAATGGCTTGAAATCTCATTTTGTTTTAAGACATTCCAGTTCAGAAAATGTGAATGTGGAAAAACTAGGTGTGGGAAAGTGTTGGTGGTTATTGAGTCTATATAATTGGTCTCTCAAGGTTTGTTGTACTCTATATTCAGAAATTTTTATTTAAAAAATTAACATTTAAGACAACTATATATTTCAATTTTAAAGCATGGGAAGTGGTTTGTGATAAATGTGCTCACAGCACGTAAGGTCTTTGCTTTTAGTCTAGTCTAGCAAAAACAGGTTGTTGGTTTTTTGGTTTGTTTGTTTGTTTTTTGTTTAGGAGTTATATGATTTAGTCTCTTTGGAAAGGGGTTTGCAAAGTTCAGCATGTTTTATCTGAAGTTTAAAATAGGTATATGTTTTAGGGACTTTTAAAAGATCTTGAAAATGTTTCTACTTTCAGTGATATCTCTAAGCTAAAAGAGATGGGCAAGATTTATCACAGCTCGGGGCTGGGGAGATGGCCCAGTGGATACGAATATGTGCTGTGCAAGCACAAGGACCTGAGATCGAATCCTCAGCACCTGTGTAAAAGCTGTGCCTGGCTGTTCATGTAAGCCCAGCCTTGGATGTTGGAGTCAGATGGGTCCTGGGAGCTTGCTGGTCATCTAGCCTGGGGGAATTGACAGGCTCCTAGATCAGAGAGACCTTCCTTCCCTGTGAAGAGGACACCTGATGTCCTCCTTTGTCCTCTGAGTCCATATGTGTGGTTGATGCACACACACATATGAGAGACACACAGAGAGAGACAGAGACAGAAATTTGCAATTAATTTTTACATGTTCCCCCTTTCTTATCATACTGGTGGTGAACATCCAGTGTTTGGACTGTTCTTCCCTGCTTCTTATCTTAGAAGAAATTGGTCCACCTATATTCAGTCCTTTTTTTCCCCTTACCCCTAGTCATGGTCTTCCTTACTGGCCTCAAGTTTATGATTTCTTTACCCCAGCTTCCCGAATGCTGGAATTAAAGGCACATACCACATGCCTGGCTCACTCTCTGTCTCTCTGCCTCTCAGTATTTATTTCCATTTCTTTACTTATTAGGCTCTGTTGTACAAACAGTGCAATATAACAAGCTTAGTGCATGCATATAAGATCATAATCATAATCGCCACCAACACACTCCTCCCTACCCCCACCCCACTCGCGCTTATTTTTCTACCTTCATGTCTGTTACTTTTATCTTTGGGTTCTATATATTTCAAAAACATATGACACACACACGTCTTCCTGAGTCTGACTTATTTTGCTTAGCAGGAAGATGTGCGATCCCATCCACCTTCCTGAAAACAAGCAGCATGCTTCTTTTTCCTTCTCAATGGTGGAACAGGTTGCTTTGCTGCAGCGTGCTTCTGGGTGGTGCCAGTCCCTGGACACTCGAGGTCATGGACTCATGAAAAGTGTAAATGGTGCCTATGAAACCTACAGCTTCTTGAAACTAGAATAATAATGATGATGATGATGATGATGATGATGATGATGATGATGATGATGAAAAAACCTTGAGGTGATATATGGTGCTTTCTCTAACATAAATCAGCCTAGCAGAACAAGCATGCTTGGCTCAGTGGGGCATGTGTAAGCATGACATGCTTGCTGACTTTACTTGGCTAATGGATTTAGCTAAAAAGCCCAGGTGGGGCCATGGAAAGCCTTGAAAGGGTCACAAAGGGTGGGAGATGTGATAGAGCAATTCTGAAGGGTGTTAGCATTTTGTCCTAGAATTCAGAATCAAGTTGAGACTTAGGTCTCTATTTGGGTTTGCGTATCTGACACCTATTATATAACTGCTAAGCTGTGACACCTGCCATCATAATCACACCAAAAAGCAGAGGCCTTTTGTGTTGCTTTCAGAGAGTTAGTAGAAAAAAGCAATGTAAGACATGTGAGAGCAAAGACAGCAGAAAATTGCAGCAAGGCCCTGAAGAGGTCACTTCCCCACAAAGCCTCAGTCTGGAAGACTGCCACCCAGACGCCAGAGACGACAGCGCCCTCTAGTAGGGCACCCTGAGATGACAACACTGTTTTTGTATGTGCATATGTGGGTGCGTGTGTGTGTGTGTGTGTGTGTGTGTGTGTGTGTGTGTGCTGTATACATTTCTGTGTGCTGTAGGCATGAGTGTGTGTTTGTGTGCTCTGTGTGTGTTTGTGTGCTGTGTGTGTGTGTGAGCACGTGTGCGTGCATGTTGAATGTATGTGTGTAGGCCAGAGGAAAGCCTCAGGTGTCATTCCTTAGGCACCATCCTCCCTCTTATTACATTTATTTGTTTGTTATTGTGTGTGTGTGTGTATGTGTGTGTGTGCATCTGTATCTGTGTGTGTGCATGTGCACATGCTGCAGCACGTGTGTAGAGGTCAGAGGTCTACTTGGGAGTGTCGGCTCTCTCCTACCACTTGGGGTCTGGGGATAGAACTCAGGTCACTGGGGTTAGGTGCAAGCACTTCCTCCCTTCCCTTACTGGCCCCATTTTCCTCCTGAGCCATGTTCCACTGAACATGAACTTAGACTAGCCTGGCTGCTGAGTGAGTCCCAGAGATGCCCCTTTTCAGGATTACACGGTACATGCCGCCATACCTGTCTCCAGCCTAAGACAACAACAAAGCACTCAGACTCTTGGGATCAAGCTCAGGTCTTCATGCTCATAAGACAAGCGTTTTACCAATTAAGCTGTCTCCCCAGCCCCCAGGCTGAAATTTATAGATTTCCTCTGGGTCGTTTCTCCAACTGAACCGGGTAAAAGGAAGCGGGTTCTTGAAGCACAGTGGAAATGGCTTTCGCTGTGATTAGAGTCTGGGAAGTGGGTAAGGGAACTAACTGTGTATTGAAGGGAGATCACTCAACTCCCCAAGTGCCCTGACTCACTCACACTAGACTGTGTTCTGAGTTATCTCTGACCTTTTGACATAGGGACATTCAGCTCTTCATCAATAAAATGGGGACATTTTATTGAAGGAACAGCTCCATTGTTGGACATTGTGAGTCAGTGAGATCAGGACCTATTGGATACTGGCGAATGCTGGGGGAACAATAGCTATCAATGAATTAATGATTGGTGTCTTGGTGTCTTAGGATAATGAGGAGACACCGGGAAAGGGACGGAGAGGAAGATGCCATGTGTATAAAGGTTGTACAGAAATTCCTGATAAAACATGACAAATAAAAACCATTCCTGATGGTTGAATCTGGTTCTAATTAGCCTCTTCAGAGTGTGACAGTGTCTGTTGGAAGAGTTTGCTGTGGAGGGATTGCCTCCCCTCCAGAGGTGTTGGGCTCTGGGAAATGTCTACTGGAAGAGGAACTGATAAACCTAGACTCAGAGCCTTCTCCTAAGGTCATCCCTGGTGCCCCACCTTTGACACCGTCCCCACCACCACCACCATCACTGCCATTCAGATGGCTGCTGCACTACTCATGGTCTCCCAGCAGTTTTGTTTCCAAGTGACCAGAAGTACAGCTCATACCAAAGTAGCCTTTGAAAGTTCTGTGTAGATTGCCCAGGTTGCCATGGATACAAAGGGAGCAGTGGTGGAGGCCTGAGGAGGAGGCATCCTTTGTTTAATTGCAGATGAAGATGCAAAGTGAGGGGAAAGGAAAATTCAGGCCTGGGGAAATGAGAGATCTGTTCTCCAGGAGGAAGTAGAGGAGTTGGGAACAGCACCCTGGGGGTGGGGAGTGACCCCAGACAGCACTGTTGCAATCACTGGAGGCATTTTGATTAGGGAGCTTAATGAACAAGACTGTGAGATCCCTGCTAGAGTGGAGAAAAAGCTCAGGTTACAACGACTATTAAGAGATTAAACAGATCCTGGGGGTGGGGATGGGGTACAGAATGGTCAGTGTATAGGCTTCTTGGCTCTGTTTTAAATCCCTTTAAGTGTATCACCTGTAGTTTCATTAAGGATTAACTCAGAATGTAGAGTAGTTCCTAAATTTTGGAGAACTGAAGTCAATTCGGGTTTATTACCCCCTCTTGCATTTGAAAATCACACCCCCACACCCCAACCCCCCGCCCCAGGTATCCAACCACAGCACAAACTGTACAGTGTTCTAGCTCCCATAGCACCTGTCTTCCGTAACACTCATTTGCCCATGTAGCAGAGAACAAAATCATACTTGACCTGAAAGCCACACTCTTGTTCAAAGTGTTCTGGGTAAAGACTACAGTCCTCTAGAATTAATTTCTGTAGACACTATGGGGGGAAAAGAAGCAATTTGTAAAAGCCTTAGGTTATTAAGGCTTGACGGGAAAGTGCTCTTGTATATAATTTCAAGACACACCTAACTGTAAACCATCTAGTTACAGAGCTAGGGAGGGAGTGATCTTAATTCTTCTTAAAGATTAAGAGGAGAATAAAATAAGATGTAATATCCATCAGGACGGGTTGGTGCTTGGTGTTATTATGATGGTGTTATTTCCAGTAACTAGCCGAGCCCAAATTCTGTTTTATGACTCATTCCTCCTCTGCAAAGGGCTCTTGACCCGACAGCAAGACTCAGAGTGTAAAAACAGGGCACGGGCTCTCCTCAGGCTGGAGAATAATTGGTGCTAGAAAAAGACCACTCAGTCCATAGCTACCCAAGGTGCAGGTGATGTGTCAAGGTAACCAAAATAAAACATATTTGATAGGTATAGCTTCTGGAAGCCAAGATTTAATACATTTATTACTTGTCTTACTGCTAACAAAACCCTTTTGTTTTTATCTATGTGTACATGTGTGCTCCTATGTATTTGCTCTGGCATATAGATGCCTAAAAAATCCAGAAGAGGGTGTTGGATCCTCTGGGCCTGGAGTAAGAGATGGCTCTACGATGCCGGGAACTGAACTTCTGTATAAGAGCAACTAGCTACTCTCAACTGCTGAGACCTCTCCTCAAGCGCCAACAAAATGGTTTAAAAATTGACAGTTGTGATAAGTGGATATTAATTAGACCAGAAGCTCTGAATACTCAAGACACAACTCACATATTAAATGATTCCCATGATGAAGGAAGGAGAGGGCTGTGGTCCTGGACAGGCTTGATCCAGAATTGTAGGGGAGTACCAGGACAGAGAAATGGGAGGGGGGTGATTGGGGTGGAGAGAAGAGGGCTTATGGGACATATGGGGAGGCGGGGAACCAGGAAAGGGGAAAGCATTTGGAATGTAAACAAAGAATATAGAAAATAAAAATAAATAAATAAAAATAAAAATGACAGTTGTAATCATTTATTCAATTAAAAAAAAACAGGCTTTATTTGAAGGACATAAAAGTCTCTGGTGAGCCTGCTAAGTGAGCCTCATTCCTTGGTTTTTGCACTCGTGAGTCCTGTTCCATGTTGACCCTGGAATGGCTGACCTTGACAGAACACACATTTGACTGACGTATGCACAGCCTTCATGATTTCTTACACATCAAGGCTTCTCTCCTGGAAGTGCTTTTTTCCTCCTCCTACTCTTCCTTCCCCTCCCTCTCCTCCTCACCCACTTCTCTCCCTCCTCTTCCTCCTCCCTCCTCTTCCTCCTTTCTCTCCTCCTCCTCCCTCCTTCTCTTTGCCTTGTTGTTGTTGTTGGGATTGTTTGAGATGGAGGTCTCACTATGTGGTCCTGGATGGCCTGGAACTCACGACTGATGTAGATGAGTCTAGCTTTGAATTCGTAGAGATCCTCCTGCCTCTGTCTTCTGAGTGCTGGAATTAAAGAAGCATGCTACCAAGCCCAGTCTTGTCTTCTAGTTCTGCCTTTATCTCCTTTCTCCTCCTCCTCCTCCTCCTCCTCCTCCTCCTCTGCTCTCTCAGTTCCATCTTGCTGTGTATTCCAGCTTGGCCTTGATTCCAAGAGCCTTTATCCTCAGCATCCAAAGCTGTGATTACAGAAATGCAGCCCCATGCCGGACTCCTAATGGGTCTTTAGGGAAGCTCTCTCTTTCATGAGAAAGCTCAGGAAATCATGTGAAGCATCCTACTTGAAGAAGAACTGAGGCCTCCTTCATCAGCAAACCCCAATGTTCAGCCATACGCGGGAGCCCATAACTTTTTTTTTTTAATTTTTTTTTATTCGATATAATTTATTTACATTTCAAATGATTTCCCCTTTTCTAGCCCCCCACTCCCCGAAAGTCCCGCAAGCCCCCTTCTCTTCCCGTCCTCCCACCCACCCCTTCCCACTTCCCCGTTCTGGTTTTGTCGAATACTGCTTCACTGAGTCTTTCCAGAACCAGGGGCCACTCCTCCTTTCTTCTTGTATCTCATTTGATGTGTGGATTATGTTTTGGGTATTCCAGTTTTCTAGGTTAATATCCACTTATTAATGAGTGCATACCATGATTCACCTTTTGAGTCTGGGTTACCTCACTTAGTATGATGTTCTCTAGCTCCATCCATTTGCCTAAGAAGTTCATTAATTCATTGTTTCTAATGGCTGAATAGTACTCCATTGTGTAGATATACCACATTTTTGCATCCACTCTTCTGTTGAGGGATACCTGGGTTCTTTCCAGCATCTGACAATTATAAATAGGGCTGCTATGAACATAGTAGAGCATGTATCCTTATTACATGGTGGGGAATCCTCTGGGTATATGCCCAGGAGTGGTATAGCAGGATCTTCTGGAAGTGAGGTGCCCAGTTTTTGGAGGAACCGCCAGATTGCTTTCCATATGAACCAATCCACAGGGATACAGGAGGGATAATTGTTGTAAGCCATCAAACTTTGCAGTACATTTATGTAGCCATAGGTAAGGACACTAGAAACCTAACTAAGAATAGCATCCTGCCACAGGGTGTGGTCTTTGCGTGGCTTACAGAAGTAGGAGGGGCTGTTACAGGGAGCAGTGAGGAGATTCCCACCAGCAGCTGGAGAAAGAGCCAAAGGCATGCATTAGCCTTTATGTAGGTAATACATAATTAGCGCAGTTTTCACAACTGTCCTTTTGCTAACATGGGAAACAGGAAGCCAGATGAATGTGGTGCTAGCTCAGGAGATCTCCCAGCAGGATGTGGGAAACATTGGGAAAATGCAGGAGAAACCAGTAAGCACACAGAGAACTGTTTAGATTTCAAAGAGAATTTAGAACCCAGAAGCAGCATACGTGCCAAGTCTTTCAAGAAAACGTTTGCAAACTGAGAAATGGCATTGAGGTCATTGCGGTGGGAAGCTCTTTAATCCCAGCAGAGTCAGGCTTAGCGCCATGATGTGGAGGGCAACCTGGCCAAACATATACAGTTTCAGGACAGCTCGAGCTACACGGTAGGACCCTTTCCCAAAAATAAAATAAAAAATAAAAAAATTCATGCTCCCCCAACAACAACAAATACAATAGCAAAAAAAAAAAAAAAAAAAAAAAAAAAAAAAAACCAAAACAGCAACAACAAAGAGAAATGACTGGTTTGAAAATGGAATCAGAACACTGCTGGGCTGGAGGTATAACTCAATGGCAGAGTACCTGCCAAGCATTCAGAAGGCCTGGTGTTCTGTCCCCAGCACCACAACAGTAGATAGATTGATTAGTCAGTTGATTGGCTGTAGATCAGGATGCTGGCACAAAATACAGCTTCACTGTCAACTCTGTCAGGAGATAATGGAGACTGAAAATATTAAGAGTGTTTACCCTGATTTTCATCTTCCCTAAACAGGATGTTCTTAAATATTTTTAAAAGATCATGTTTATTTATGTGTGTAAGAAAACAAGAATGTATATGTGTGGGTCGGTGTGTGCCATCAGTATACAGAGTTTTCTGTTGCATCTGAATGGTTAAATACAGACACAACATGCTATTTAAAAATCTTACTACATTTTGTTTATCTAGTGTGTGTGTGTTAAGTGGGGCACATGTGGTCGGTTTGCTGGAGTTTGTTCTTTCCTGATACCATGTGTATCAAATGTATGTTATCTGGCTTCCTAGCATTCACCTTTACCTGCTGGCCTAGGCTAACTTTTTAAAAATGATTACATGTGTATTTATTTAATTAGGAGTGTTTGCCTGCATGTATGTATGCGCACCATTACCATACAGTGACCAGCGGCCAAAGGAGGCATCAGATACCCTAAATGGTTGTGAGCCATCATGTGGGCCCTGGGAATTGAACCTAGGTTCTCTGGAAGAGCAGCAAGTGCTCTTAACTGCTAGGCCAGCTCTCCGCCTCTGATAGGCTGTTTTTTAAACTGAAGAGAAGAGCAACAGTACACAGCACGAGGCATGGGTTTTTTTTAAAAAAAAAAATGTATGTATGTATGTGTGTATGTGTATATATATATGTGTGTGTGTGTGTGTATATGTATATGTGTGTGTATTTATATACAATTTTATATATCTATTTGTATATATTTATTTACGTACATATTTATATATACACATACATACTATTTTTTACATATTTTTGTATATATACACACACATACTGTTGCTGTCTTCAGACACTCCAGAAGAGGGCATCAGATCCCATTACAGATGGCTGTGAGCCGCCATGTGGTTGCTGGGAATTGAACTCAGGACCTCTGGAGGAGCAGTCAGTGCTCTTAATCACTGAGCCAGCTCTCCTGCCCCTCCCCGCCACCTTTTTCTTTCTTTTTTTTTTTAACAAGAAGTATTAAGGATTTTAATGAACTTTCCCTCTGTGCTTTGCAACTCCTTAGATGCAGCTTAGGTGCAGCAACCGCTTTCTGTTTACGCACGCCTTGTGCTGCGTGCCTGTTGCTCTTCTCTTCAGTTCACTAGTCAAGTGCTAGACGCCTACTTCCTAATGCTTCAATATACATAAGGACCACCTTGAGTCTTTCTCAGTTCTTTAGGGCTATTTCAATAGTAGGCCTCCCTGTGGGTGACTTTACTGACTGCTACAGTGTTGCTGAGATGTTTTTTGAGAGGAAGAGTGTTTGCTTCATTTAAAAGTCGTCCTTTCTGAACAGGCATTCCTGAATTGTTATCCTTTGTATCTGCTGAGCAGCTGCTGGCGCCCGACTTCCCAGTAAGAGCTGAGTTGAAGCAAGTGTCTTAGGTTCTTGGTCTAACAGATTCAGACTTCCTGCTTATCACCTGGAATCTAAAGTATGGCACCAACCCATTCAGCTGGATTCAAAGGGGATAGCAGAGAGGGAGAGAGCCTGAGAGAAGTCTGAATTTGTAGATGAGAGAGAGAGAGAGAGAGAGAGAGAGAGAGAGAGAGAGAGAGGAGGAGAGGAAAAGATGGCTCTGATTTGACCGCTTCTGTCCAGTCCATAGGAGGAGGCAGGAGGGAGGATGGCCTGCTTGCCTCGGCCTGGCACAGTGAGCCTGTCTATTGGTGATATGACCTAGTGGATGTCTTGGGTGGGCACCAAGGAGTCAGTCTCATCTTTTGTGGGTGGTACACAGAGGGAATAGCAGCAGGAGAGGCTGGGGCAGTCGTTGGGAGAGCACTTGCCCAGCCTGCACTAAGCCCTGGTCCCAATCCCCAGCACTTCATAAAACAGTGCCTGGAGGTGCACGCCTGTTTTCTCAGCTCGTGGGAAAAGCACACACCGGGAGGCTAGGAAATTCAACTTTATCCTCAGCTACACAGTGAATTCAAAGACAGTCTGGGTGACATGAAACCATGTTTTAAAACAAAACCAACTTCCCCAGACAAAAGGAGATTGTATCAAACCAAACCAACCCCAGGAAAAATAGAACACAGGAGTCACCTCGACAGAGAGGACGGGATAGTTCTGTCCTTGTCTTACTGGAAAGAACCCACCCACGGCAGGTGGGAGACTGGGAGACCACGGAGAGCATAAGGAAGCAAGCTCAGCTCCAGACCATTCCATGGTCCTCTCTTCCTTCCACAGAGCACAAGTTAACCAAGTTCTTGAGTGACCGCTCTAGCGTCAGTAGAGGACAAGGAGTGAGAGAACTGAGCATGCATCTGAGCTAAGACCCAGAACTTTCTACTGAAGTAAACATTGAGTCATTGATGGGTGAGGGTTCATGGGGCTCAGTGCCACCCAGGAGAGCTAATGGCAGTCCAGCACAGACGGGGAGGGAAATCACTGTCTTCACTGATGTAGCCACAGGTGAGTTACATGGGGAAGGCCCTGGAGGAGGCCATTGCTGGTGGGAGGTGGGAAATAACCTAAGATTTTTTTTAAGCCAACCTCCTTCTAAGTGTGGTATTGTAAGAAAGAGGGGATTAATTTCAAGAATTAGTCTGAAGATGGAAGATGATGAGCTCAGGGCAACACCAGTCAGTGATACAGGTGAGGTGTGGCTCTGTGGTAGAACACCAGCCTAGTGTGCATGAATACCTGGCCTCTCTCCCCCCACAAAAGAGATTAATTTGTTAAGTGTAAATTAATAAATAAATTAATCTGCAAAGTATAGAAAAAGATGATCCTTGGAAATGGCTAATTTTAAGGGAACAAAGGAGCAGATCTACTACAAAAATTTATTTATAGCCTGGCGATTGTGGCGCACGCCTGTAATCCCAGCACTCTGGGAGGCAGAGGCAGGTGGATTTCTGAGTTCAAGGCCAGCCTGGTCTACAGAGTGAGTTCCAGGACAGCCAGGGCTACACAGAGAAACCCTGTCTCGAAAAAAATCAAATCCAAAAAAAAAATTTATTTATTTTTATTTTATGTGGATTAGTGTTTTACCTGCTCTTATAATGTAACTGTGGCTCACCTGGAGCTCATTATATAGACCAGGCTGGCCTCGAACTCACTGAGATCTGCCGGCCTTTGTATTCTGAATGCCAGGATCAAAGATGTATGCCACTATGTTCAGCTCTATTTGTAAACAAACCAAACTAAGTCATACAGATTTTGGAAGAAATTTTGAAAGAACTAGATAGTCTCTACAAATTAATTTCCTGCAAGATTAGAAGTTGCAGAAATTCTTATCTTGTGACATCTTTGCAGTTTGAGTACGGATAGAGAGAGGCCAGTAAATGCAGAATCAGACACTTTAATTATGATCCTTTTGGGGACTTTGTTATGAATGAACAAGTTGGACTTTTTCTCCACACCCTCTCCCCCCACAAAAGCTAAACCATAGCACTGTTTAGTTTTATTTATGCTCCTGTCAAACCTTTATTAATCCTTTAATGAGTTAAACATAGGGATACCCAAACTTTTTACACATTTTCTACTCATCTTTCTTTTAATTACTTTTTATATTGTGTGTGTGTGTGTGTGTGTGTGTGTGTGTGTGTGTGTTAGTATATGTGTGCCACAGCATATGCATGGAAGTCAGTGGACAACCTTCAAAGTCAGTCCTCTCCCTATATCATGTGGGTTCTGGGGACTGAACTCAGGTAGTCAAGTTTGGTGGCAGCCACCTTTATCAGCTAAGCCATCTCAAAAGCCTTTCAATTTAATTAATAGATTTCTATACTGGCTGGTTTTCTGTGCCAACTTAACACAGGCTGGAGTTATCACAGAGAAAGGAGCTTTAGTTGGGGAAGTGCTTCCATGAGATCCAGCTGTGGGGCATTTTCTCAATTAGTGACCAAGGTGGGAGGGCCCCTTGTGGGTGGTGCCATCCCTGGGCTGGTAGTCCTGGGTTCTATAAGAGAGCAGGCTGAGCAAGGCAGAGGAAGCAAGCCAGTAAGGAACATCCCTCCATGGCCTCTGCATCAGCTCCTGCTTCCTGACCTGCTGGAGTTCCAATCCTGCCTTCCTTTAGTGATGAACAGCAGCATGGAAGTGTAAGCTCAATAAACCCTTTCCTCCCCAACTTGCTTCTTGGTCATGATGTTTGTGCAGGGATAGAGACCCTGACTAAGACAATTTCCTATTCATAGCTATGAATTTCTTACATGCTACCTGGTCCTGTGTACAGCTGGGAAGAACAGGGAAGCAGTTGATGGAGTCTTTGTAACTTTTGCTCAGAGTCTTTATAAACTTTCTCTGTGTTGCTCATACTGTCTGTTACCTACTCCCAAAGCAGATAGACACAGATGCTTTGGGATGTCAGGCGGCTCTGCAGGTGCACACTGCCTCCTGTGCAAAGTCTGTGTATCTGGTCAGCTGAGCAAGCCCGGCTGGGGAATCTTGCTCAAGAAGGAGGATGGTGCCCCCTCTGTCTTCCTCTGGCCATGACCTCTATCAGATTCCCCTAGGAGACTATGGGAAAGAGACCTTGTTGACAGCGGGTCTGTGCAGGGCCAAGTGCTCTGTGATAACCATATGTGCCCCTCTGGCCAGCCCTCTGGAATTCGAACTTCCTTTTCCATTTCCCTGACTCAGATGTTAAAGGTTAATGAGCTCTACCTTCCTCTGGGCTTGGGGCTTTGTTTATGCTCTGAATTACTAGCAAAGTTCCCTTCTTGACAGTTACGTGTCTTTTTTTTTTTTTTTTTTAGGCAGAATCCCATTCTGTCTTCCTGGCTGTCACAGCTTTCACTGTGTAGACAAAGCTGGCCTCAAACTCAGTGAGCTACTTGCTTTTGCTTCCTGAGTTCTGGGATTAACCATATCCGATTTCTTTCTTGCTTGCTTTTAAATAAACAAACAACAAACACTTGTCATCTTTTATTTACTTATCCTTTGACATTCATGTGTGTATAAAATGTATATTGACCATATCCACCCCCAATTCCTCCCTCTCACAGCCTAAAATTCCCATCCCTCCCTGCCTTCATGGCCTTTCCTTTCTCTGCCTCCTTCCTCTCTCCTCTTCCTCCTTCTCTTCCTCTTCCTCCTCCTCAGTCTGTGTTTTTCTGTCTCTATCCATCTGTCTCTGTCTGTCTCTGTCTCTGTCTGTCTCTGTCTCTGTCTCTATTTCTCTCTCTCTCTCTCTCTCTCTCTCTCTCTCTCTCTCTCTCTCTCTGGTAACCCCATCAGTGCTGACTGCTGCAATGCTGACTGACCTGGCTGACTTTATTATGTGCGGGTGGACTCACCTCAGTGAGTTCATGAGTACATCAGCTCCACCCTGTGCAGAAGACAGAAAGCATTCCATAGCACGCCTCTCCATATTCAGGGTCTTGCATTTCTCCTGCCTCCTTTCCCATAGCACCCCCTGAGTCTGACTAGAGAACTGATAGAAATGTCCCAGTGAGGGCTGAGCACTTAGAAGTGTTCCCAGCACCTGACCAAGTTCCTGACCACTCCCAACTCTGCAGTAACAGCCGCCCACTTCCGAGAGAAGCTTTTCTGGCCAAGATTGGGGGTAGTGCCAACCAGTTACCTTTCTTTTTTTTACTATTATTTTCTGTTAAATGTTTTTTTATCAGCAAATACTCTTTGTAAGTGATACTGTGTTACATAAGGACATTTTATACAAGTACATAATTCAGAGTGAGCCTCTTTCCCTGAATCCCCCTTGTTAGTCCTAGTCTGTTTAGCTTCTACTTTCCAGTCACATGTACATATGGTTATGTCTGTCCAAACTCTAGGAGCTACAAATGGGAGAAAATATGTGCTTTTTATCTTTTTGAAAACGATTTAATTTATTTAAAGTCATGATCTCCAGCCATAACCACGTTCCTGTAAATGTCATAACTTTGTTCTTTTAATCAAAAAAGTCCATCCATCTGTCTGTCTGTCTGTCTGCCTGTCTGTCTGTCTCCCTATCTACCTACATATCACACATTTTGTTATCCAGCCCTCTATAGATGGATACCTAGGTTTGTTCCTTAACATAGCTACTATGAACAGTACTTTAGTAAGCACTGATGTACAAGTGTCTCAGTAACACACTGCTTTGGAGTCCCTCACATAAGTGCCCAAGAGTAGTGAGCTGGGTCAAATGGTGGATGTATGTTTAGTTCTTTTCTTCTTTCAGGGAACTGTGTGGTTTCCACAGTGGCTTGTCTAGGGTTTGGGGAAGGGAACCATGTCACCAGACAGAAGACCTGGGAAGTCTGAGCAGGCTCAGACAGCATCTCAGAATTGAGAATGGCAAGAGTGGCGCTGCCCTGTCAAGTCTTGCTTCTTCTAGAACAGGTAACCATGACACCCCACTGAGAGGACTGTGGCAACCAGTTATGTAGCATAACAACCTGGAGTTCTCCATGCTGATGAAGCATCTAGATAGACCCTGAGTGTTCAGTCAGCCAGCTTCCCTTCCTGTGCATTCCATCTCACCAAGGGTGTTTAATCCCTAGTTCATCCTGAGTAAGGATGCATTCACATTCACCATCAAATAAAACAGTTTGGACAATCAAGACTGTCTCTGGGTCAGGATCACTGAGATGGGAGGCCCTCACCGAAATCTCCGGAGAAGGCCTTCTCTCCCCAAGCCCTGCATACACTTGGAACCAAACCGGGTCCTGCCCTTGTCCTGAGCTCAGCTTTTCCCTCCCTGCCTGATGCATAGATGCCTTGAGGGAAAACACGGACCTCGGGCCCCTGTTCCCAACTCCCAGCAGTACCCCAGAGGTGTCTGGGTACACGGCAGACTAGGAACCACAGCAACCATCCCAGATCCTTCTGTTTCCCACCGGAGAAAACACAGACTATGGATTTCTATTGTGGACTGTGTTCTGCCTCCTGGATCGGCTCGCCAGCTGTGCTCCGGTGGTGCTCTGGTCACCCCAGCTCCAGGCACCCCAGCGGCGAGACAGATACCCGCAGCCAGGCACTGGGGTATCTTCTCGTTAGCAGAATCCGAGGGTTCTCTTTCTCCAGATTGCAGGCATTTCAATAACAGCCTTATCAGAGGCCGTTGAATCGGCTTTTCAAGCCATTCATTCCCAAGAAAAGGTTACGCTCTCAAAGTCTATTTTTAGCCATACCAATTTAACTAATGAGGACAGCATCTCTACATTCTTCTTCGCTGTGTATCCAGGGCCTGCATCTACAAATTGAAAGATAAATACTAAAAGTTATTTGTTTGAAATGGAAATGTTGAATGATGGATGGGAGGACCAAACTGCTCAGCCTGTGCCAAATAGTTCCATTTAGTATCTAAAACGTTGAACAAGGAGATGTTAGGGGTTTGGTTTGATGTGCTTAAAATGAGAACAGGCATTCTTGGGACCTCATATCCCCTCCTTGAAAAATTAGCCAGACTGGTTTCCATTCGCTAATGTGAAAAGGCTTTGACAATGTTATTACAATGTTGTTATCCTGACCGCTGAGCACAGACTCCAAAATGATGCTTAGCCGAAGTGCTGACGGCGGCTAACAGAATAGTTACTGTGTGCTTGTCAAGCCCAGACCTGGACTTTGGTAGCTGGAGCCACGCTTCAGTTGAACAGTGCTTGCTTGGTATGTGTAAGGTTACAGGTTCGATACTTAGTCCTGCTAACAAGAAGATAAAATAAAAGGTTATATTAGCCAAAATGTTTTTGATTTTTGTTACTATGCTCTATTGGAAGTACAGACTTGTGGACAGCAGTGGACAGACACTTAATCATTAGATGAATTTGTAATGAGCACAGATAATCATTATACGCGCTTAACCACCTCCTGTAAATGTATTAATATGCAGAGGAAGAGATATGCATGGGCATATCTGCATTCCCATAACATACCTGTTGGAAAACAAGACTCCACTGGAATCTTCACACAGGAAGATCTTCACATCTGAGGAAGGCGGCCCCATTTGGGAGCCTGGAGACCTCAGACAGGGAGCCCTAACCTAAGCCCCATTCCCAGAATCCCCAACTGCCTATAGTTATGTGACCCAGGCAGGCATCGGGCCTCTGGGGACTCTAGTTTCTTTATCTGTGAAATAACTCTGGCTTCCTGCCTCCCAAGGATACCAGAAGGAAGAATGAGCTGAGGTTTACATTGCACACTGGGAGCCTTCCAGAAAGGTCCCGTGGGGCTAGGAAATACGATACACTAAAACAGGAAGAATGACCCTCAGTTTTGGTTGTTTATCTCTGTTTAGGCTCCCAGAGAAAGATGGAAGAAAGGTCTCAACTTGGAGCAAGTAGCATGATTCACACTCAAAACTGCTGGGTTTTGTTTATTTGCTTTCTGTTCACTTTGAGGGGAGAGGGTTTGGAAGCAGATGATGTGATTGCTGTATAGCTCTGGTCTGTATTCAGAGAACAGGGACAGACCTCTGTGTTGGAAACAGCAGGAGGCTGAGTTGAAGTGGTCGGAAGTTGGGGTTTATCATCAGGATGGACAGGATCTGGAGGGCAGGGATGGTGTTGGATGGGTCATTACATCTTCAGTATCTAAGGATGGACGCACAGTGCTACCAAGTTGGATGGCCTAAGATGACATTTGCAGCTATGAGACTCGGGAAATGGCTCAGTCAGTCAAGGCTTGCCTTACTAGCACGAGAACCTGAGTTCTCAGGTCAAAGACGAGAAAGCTGGATATGGCGGTGCACACTTATAATTCCCAGAGGGAAGGAAGGAAGCAGAGACAGGCAGATCCCTGGAGCTGGGTGAGTTCCAGGACACACACACACACACATACACACACACACACATGCATATATAAACACACACAAACATACAGAGAACAAAACAGATTTTAGCTTTGTTCTTTACTAGCTGTGGGTTTCTTCCCAGCAGTGTGCCACTGGGGCAGAAGCACAAGGTGCAGGGCTATTGTGTTCATACCAGAAGCGATATTGCTTCGCTCATGGGGCATTTCAGTCTTAGTGACTGTTATAATGATATTAGCTTTTCTATCACCACCAAGGGTTGGGGGGGCAGTGCTTACACAGGAGTCCTGAGCCTTGGCGTGTGTGAACATCTGGAGGGCAGTGATGTAATCCTTTTGCACTCTGCTCCTTATATGTATGGGAAGGGGGCAGATCTGAATCTACTTGACAGATCAGTCGCTTAACTGTCATCCAGTCTGACAAAGAGCTTGTCCTTTAAAGATCTTTTATTGTAACTGTATGAAGAAAATATGTAAAAAATATCTTTATGAATGAAAGGGAGTAACCATGGACCTGCCATCAAGATCGAGGCACGGAGCATTCTATTCTCCTATGTGTCCCCAGATAATCCATGCTCTCCTTTCACAGATACAGTGTGCATGCCATCTAGAATGTTCGAAAATGAAACATGCTGGTCAAGCACAGGAGTGTGGAGGGGTTTTTATACCGCCCTCTGAGCGGTGGCGGTTCGAGTTGTGGCATACTCTATGTTAAGTCCAATGACTAAAGGTCTATTTTGTTCTCCCGATAGGGCCACTGAGGTTTCACAATTACTGCACTGTTTCAAGAATTGTATTTATAGAATATAATTTTTAAACTATGAAAGGGCAATGTGCTGGCTGGTTTGATGACAACCTGATACAAGTCAGAGTCATCTGGGAAGAGGGACGCTCAGTTGAGAAAAAGGTTACTATAAGATTTGCCTGTCTACAGGAAAGTCTACAGTTCATTTCCTTGATTAATGATTGATGTGGAGGAGTCCAGTTCATTGCAGATGTTGCCACCCCTGGGCAGGTGGTTCTGGATGGTATAAGAAAGCAGGCTGAGCAAGCCACGAGGAGCCAGTCAGTAACCAGTGTTCCTCCATGGCCTCTGCTTCACTTCCTGCCTCCAGATTCCTGGTTTGAGGTCCTGTTCTGACTTCCCTCAGCGACAGAGTGTGTAACCTGAGCGTTGTAATGAACCCAGAGATAGCCATTAGTTCAAGTGACACAATTCCTGAGCAGTGACCTGTCATTTGTTTGGACGGATGGGAACTTGGAGGACTAGAATCAGGAAGCGGGTAAGAAGGGCATCTGGGGAGGAAGATGAATGGATGGCTCAGAATGGTCACTGATTGTCCCGGCATCTGTGTCTCACATGAGTGATGACCACTGGGAGGGTTCTTAGTAATTAGATGGACAAACCCTTCCTATATAGTTTCTTTACCCAGTCACCCCCGGCTTGCTCGTAAGCCCATGAACAGAGTGGCCGTGTAAAAGTGAGACAGGCTTTTCACTGGTTCAGCACTTCATTAAGGCTGGCCTGGTGAACTCCTGCTGAGAGCTTGTGGTCAAAAAGACTAATACTAACCCCATAACCCCATAACCCCATAACCCCATAACCCCATAACCCCATAACCCCATAACCCCATAACCCCACATCATTCTCCAGGAGACCAGTCGGCCTCTTGGTTATTTATCCTAACCTTGTTCCATCTTAGAAGGGACAGAGATTAGGTACATTCTGGGCATGAATATGCTCCCCCTGTTCGTGTCCGTGTCAGCAGCACCAGCAATGGCTGTAACTTTAATTTGCAGCAGCAGCAGTGGCAGGGCCTAGCAGCATCAGCCAGGCCTCAGCAGAATTGGGCACGAGTCAGCGGGAGGAATTCGGACCGACAGGGACACCAGGAGAAGTTCTTTGCTGTGTTTCTCTCAGTGAAGCCAGGACTCGAGACCAAGAAGCATCGCAGAGCTAGCTCCACAAGCAAGCCCCTCTCACAGGCCATTGAGTCCTATTTATACTCCCTCCAAACAACATGTGTCCCCCCCATGGGTCATGCCTAAGTCGCATGAGTCCGACTTAGCAAAACCCCATGTGAGTCTGTCTCAGCTGACCTCACTCTGCCAATCCCCCCAGTCCTTGGAAGTAGTAAGAAGCCGCAGCACACCACCAGAAGATTTCTGGTGCGTTTCTCTCTACAGAGTCCCAACAAATGCAGCTCAACTACTAAATGTAAGGCAGACCAATACATGCGTGTCATTAGCGAAGAATCCTTCATCACGTGTCCTTTCACGTGTTTGCCTTAGCAGAACATCCTTTCACCTGTGTCTGCTTCAGGGAAATATTCCTTGATGTGTCTGCTTTAGCAAAACATCCTTTTCACTTTTTTCAGGAAATCAATCCTTCGGGTGTTTGCCCCAGCAAGACACCATCCAACACAACTGACTTTCCAAAGACCCCTGAAGCTTCCACCTAAAATGGCCTCCCAAAACACCCTGTCTGTCATCATGGCATTTCCCAGAGCACCAGTTCTAGTCAGTGTGTCCCATTGCTCCCTTCACAGCAATGGGCTTGCCGCCACAAAATCAACTGGTCTTACCTTGTGTGCCATCACCTGCAAACAGCCAGGAAACTGTCAACTGTCAGTTGACAGTCAAGGCCCTGAAGTGGTGGGTGTCACCCATGCCTCACAGCTTCAATTGATGGGTCTTGGAATCAATGGGCAGAATGGCTTGCCTCACTATAAAACTCAATAATTATGATTTGGAATAATTTTCATATGGAATTATATAGAATTTTCATTTCTTTCTAACTATCTTGAGTTCTGCTGATTATTTTGATGATCCTATTTTCCAAAGATTGCAGATCACTAGGGAACACACCAGCAGCCCCACCAGAAACAGAAACCCAATGGGGACCACTCTCCACCAGATTTTTCAGAGAAGAAAAACATAACTGACCAGCCAGAGAATCCATGAGGACAGTCTCTGGGCTGAGCGGCAGGAAAAGATGTTTTGACTAATATTGGAAGGGCTTTGATTCTGTCAACTTTCTAGGAGAGGAGAGAAAATAGCCAGGCCTATGGCTGTTTATTTATTGACTTTTCTAAACAGAAGGGAAAGCCAAGGCTTTAAAGGTAGTGGAGGCAGACAAAACTTGTCCAGCCAGGCCCCAAGGCGCTTGAAGATGAGATTTAAAAGAACAACCTTTAAATTATCTTGTCTGCATAAGTTATAACGTATGACTGAGATATAAGGGGGCTTCAGGACTGAATAGTGTAAACACCAGGTCAGTTTCACAGTCACTAAATCCTTCCTGGGTGTGCTGGTTTGAATAGGCATGGCCTGCACAGACTCATGTCTTTGAATATGTAGCCCACAGGGAGGTTTGGCCTTCTTGCAGTAGATGTGGCCTTGTTGGAGGAAGCGTGTCACTGCGGAGTGGGCTTTGAGGTCTCTGCTCAAGCTCTGCCCAGGGTGGTATACGGTTCTGCTGCCTTTTGATCAGGATGTAGAACTCTCAGCTCCTTCTCTGGTGCCCTGTCTGCTTGCTGCTGCCATGCTTCTCACTGTGATGATAATGGGTTAAACTTCTGAAACTGAAGCCAGCACCAATTCGATGTTTTCCTTTATATAAAGAGTTGCCATGGTTATGGTGTCTTTTCAAAGTGATAAAACCCAAACGAAGACACTGGGGTTGGTACTAAGTTCTTACTAACTCTACTAGTATTTCTGAGTAGCTGTGTCCAAGACACATGAAAAAGGTGACTTACAGGAAGAATTATTTGTCTTGGTTCAGGGTTTCAGAGATTGCCATCTACAATCCGTGCTGTGGTCAGTTCTGGGCCTATGTGGGGCAGATCATCCTAGTGGTAGGCGATATGTTGGAAGGAAGACTTTATCTCATGGTTCACAGGAAACAGAGAGAGGGATACAGAAATGGGCCTGTGATGAAGTGCATCCCCAAGGGATGTGCTCCAGGATCCTGCTTTCTGCAGTGATGTCCTCCCTCCTAAGTTTCTATAAGCTTCCCCATGGCACTGCCAGCTGGGGTTCAAGTGGTCAACAAGTAAGCCTGTGGGGGACTTCATATCCAAACCACAGGAGGCACCATAAACTTGACATAGACGCTAAGTGAAGGACCACCTTGTGCCTTTAAATCACCTTCTGTTTTTGTCTTTAAGTGTCTTGAAGTATTCACTTTGAGTGTACCTCAGGAGACTTTCTTTGCATGATTTGACTCCTGGCCCAGTTTTTAGCTCTTGGGTATTTGCTAAGTCATTTAACCTCCATGTGCCTAAATGTTCAGAATGGCTAAGATTAAAAACTCAGGAGACAGCAGGTGTTGGCGAGGATGTGGAGAAAGAGGAACACTCCTCCACTGCTGCTGGGGTTGCAAATTGGTACAACTATTCTGGAAATCAGTCTGGCGGTTCCTCAGAAACCTGGGCACATCACTGCTGGAAGATCCTGCTATACCACTCCTGGGCATATACCCAGAGGATTCCCCAGCATGTAATAAGGATATATGCACCACTATGTTCATAGCAGCCCTATTTATAATAGCCAGAAGCTGGAAAGAACCCAGGTGTCCCTCAACAGAAGAATGGATGCAAAAAATGTGGTATATATACACAATGGAGTACTATTCAGCCATTAGAAACAATGAATTTATGAAATTCTTAGGCAAATGGATGGAGCTGGAGAACATCATACTAAGTGAGGTAACCCAGTCTCAAAAAATCAATCATGGTATGCACTCACTAATAAGTGGATATTAGCCTGGAAAACTGGAATACCCAAAACATAATCCACACATCAAATGAGGTACAAGAAGAACAGAGGAGTGGCCCCTTGTTCTGGAAAGACTCAGTGTAGCAGTATAGAGCAAAACCAAAACAGGGAAGTGGGAATGGGTGGGTGGGAGAACAGGGGGAAGGAAGGGGACTTATATGACTTTCGGGGAGTGGGGGGTCAGAAAAGGGAAAATCATTTGAAATGTAAATAAAAATATATCAAATAAAAAAAATGCTACCAAAAAATTAAAAATCATATTATGGATAACTTTAGAGTTGACTATTTGAAAAGAAAGCAGGATTGTTAGTAGTAAATAAGAAAAACACATATCAACAGTAGTAGGAAAAAAGCAGTGTAGATTTTTAGACCATTTACTGGAGGGAACATTTACATGCATGTCTTCATGGATAGCTGCTAATAAGTTTGTTTATCCAAGAGACACACATTTTCAACAATGGTCCAAATAAATCCAATAAAGGTCTAATACTTTAAGAATTTCTGTATTTACAGCAAAATTGGTACTTTTGTGGAATTAAAGTATAAAACAGTGGTACCATGGGGCAAATAGTAACATTTAAGTAACACTGTTGCTATTTTTACCACGATGGAAGAAAAATCCATTTCAATTTAAGAATTTTAAAAATAGCAAATTAAAAATTAATAATGACTCCAGGTCTAGGGAGGTAGCTCATCCAGTGACGTGCTTGCCATGCAAATGTGTGGACCTGAGATTGGAACCTACATCAAGCCAGTGATCCCAATGGTCCAATGGTGAGATGGGCTGTGGAGACAGGAGAATCTCTGGGCACTCATGGGCCGGCTAGCCTGGTACACACAGTGGCAAATGGCAAAGAGTTCCTGTCTTAAACAAGGTTGGAGCTGGGGACCAACATCCGGAAGACCGGCATCTGAAGCTGTCCTCTGACCTCTGCATGTGCATCACGGCACTTGTGTGCCCATGATCACACACTCAAATGTGCAGGACAGCACATATGCTTGCACACACACACACACACACACACATACTATACATAAAATCATGTACATGCAGATTTTTAAAAATGAGGACGACAATAGCAGTATCTATTCTGGTATGTTGTTTGTCAATGGAGTTAAAATAAAATACGCACAGCCCATCCAACAGTACTTGGCTCATACTTGGCGGCTGTTAATACTGCAACTTGACAATGCTTTCTCTGAGTCTGTGTGCCAGGAATATAAATGATGTCACACTCCCTGTCTTTCTTAAGCAAACCTACAGAACACCTGCTGAACAACCGTTGTGTCTACACTGTCTCCTCCTCCCCACTCCCCACTCATAGAGCAAAACTCTCTCCTGGCCCTCTGTGCAACTGTATTTATAAAGAAGCCTTTATAACGAAGGCTAGACTAGTTGATAAAGATGGGGCTCTAATCCACTGTGCTGGTAAGAGAAAGACAGAGGAGCACAGAGGAAAGGTCACCTCTGGCTGCAAAGATACAAAATGGCAGTTTACACACACTTCAGGGATAAAGGTCTTCAGAGACGCCAGTCTTGGCATCTGGATACTGAACTTTTAGTCTCCAGAACTGGGAAAATAAATCTCTTCCCTGTGAGCCTCCAGCCAATAGTATTTCATTATGACAGTGGAGCAGGTTCATACAGTAACCCTGCGAAGGCTCATAGCTTAAACGTCCAGTGAGAGACAATGGGGCTGTGCTGATAAGTGGCCTCCGATGTTGGCCGAGCGTCACTACTCATTGTGTGGAAGTCTGGTATTTCCCATGGCAAGTAATGGCAGAGAGCCATCTGTCACCCATATCCTTGGCACTGATGTCCCCTGGATTTATTTTGCCTACAACTAAGATTTTCCTATATAATTTAGGCCTCACTGAGCAAAGTGGTACACACTTGAAATTTTTGTCCTAAAACATTAGAGGGCCACATAGCAAGACCAAATCCCTGCCCACCTCACACCACCATAAAGATAGAAATTGATCAATGTCGCAGGCTGAATGCTTGACACATGGAAATACAAGGCCTGAGAAGGACCTCTGTCTTACACTTCTTCCTGCTTCAGGGCGTCGATGAACATTGGGAAAATAAAGCCTGATTGGCCCAGGGACAACAGTCTAAACTCATGTGACCCTCATGATGTCTGAAGCTCTCCAAATCTGACAACTGCACACTCCTGCCTGAGTCCCTTTTATTGTCTAAAAATGCCCCATGCCCTCCCTTGGGTTTCTTTCACCCCCATCTTCCTTCTAAGCCTCTTCTGCATGGTTTGGGGTTTGTAAGAGCTGCCGGTCAACACCTGCAGCCATCCCAAGTGGTCACAAAAAGAACCATCCAACCAGAGTTCCAGGACACCCTGGAAGACATGGGGGCCTGAGGTGAGGCCTTCCCACTCCCTTCCACGTCTGTATAGTCTCCTCACATCGCCCTTGGACCTCTCTTCTCTCCAGGTCCTGGAACCATAGATATGTACATATACCTATATGAATTATGATAATGATATGTAGATAACACCCATAACATAAATATATGATCAATACATTTACAAACAGGTAACCTTCCTTCCTCTTTCTTCCTTTTCTTCCTTTCCTCCCTCCCTCCTTCCCTCCCTCCCTCCCTCCCTCCCTCCCTCCCTCCTTTCTTTCTTTCTTTCTTTCTTTCTTTCTTTCTTTCTTTCTTTCTTTCTTTCTTTCTTTCTTTCTTTCTTTCTTTCTTTCTTTCTTTCTTTCTTTCGACAGTTTCTTTAGTCCATGCTTGACTCAGATTCCCTAGGAAGCCTCCCTATGTAGGTAAGAACAGCCCTGAACTTTGATCCTCCTGCCTCCATCTCCCAAGTACGGCGTGTTTGCCACTTTGCCCATCTGATGAGGTGCTGGGGAACCAAACTCAGGACATGATGCACGCCCAGCAAGCCCAGTGGTTACAAAGTTACACCCTCGGCCCTCTTGTCATTGACTCTCATTACACCAAGAATAGTAAAGGCATTGGAGACTGGGAACTTTTGAGGGTTTTGGACTCTTCCATTTTACCCAGTAACTAGTGAAAGGCTTTGTTAAATTTAAGGATGAAGTTGCTTCCCAGGTGTAGTACTTTCTGAATTTGGGGCTGTATAAAGCAGTTACTCTTTAATAAATAAATAAATGAATAAATAAATAAATAAATAATAAATAAATAAATCCATGAACAACAACTTTTCAAATCTTTATGGGGACTATTTTTTAACATCATTATTACAGAAAACTCAGTGTGTGTGTGTGTGTGTGTGTGTGTGTGTACATGATAGAGAGATGAGAGGGAGAGGGGAGGAGGAGAGGGGAGGAGGGGAAGATGAGGAGAAGAGGGGAGGATGAAGTGGAGGGTGAGGAGAGGAAAGAAGAAAGGAGGAGAGGAGGAACAGACAAGAAAGGAAGAGGGGATGAGGAGATGAGAGGGAGAAGGGAGTAGAGGGAGGGAGAGAGGAAAATATTATTTTACGCGAAGTTCTGGGAAGACAAACTCGGATTTGATTTCTATGTGCTTTGATTCTAAATCACTTGCATAGAAAACTTAGTCTGCAGAGCACTCCACGGTGCAAACTGAGAGCAATAGTTGCAGAACACCTGCGTAGGGAACAATTCTTTACTCTTGACAAGCTCTGAGCTAGCAGATAAATGACACCCTACAAACTAATTGGGTCTGGTGGTCAAGCCCTAGTATGCACATTTCATCTAGTCACACTGGAGTCCCAGGGCACAGGGATTGGCCCCTTCCTCCCGGGAGCCCTGCTAGGACCTTTGCCGGGTTGCCTGACTCCCCGCCCCTGCCGCGGTCCACGCCCCAGTCCCCGCCCGTCCCGTCGCGTCCTCTCGACCCCTTTTAAGCGTGGCGGGGAGAAGGCTGGGGCATGGTGATCCCGGTCATATGCTAGACGCGCACCCAGCTCTCCGGAGCGCGTGCAGCCGAGCGCCCCGGCCGCGGTTCCCCGGTAGGCGCTGCGGGCTTCCCGGCTCCCCGCTGCCCCCGGCACCCGGGCGGGCCATGCGCCCGGGCTAGAGCTTAGCCGCCGGCATGCCGCTCCCGCTGCTGCTTGCCGCGCTCTGCCTCGCCGCCTCCCAGGCGCCCGCGCGAGCCTGCCAGCTGCCATCGGAGTGGAGACCCCTGAGCGAAGGCTGCCGCGCCGAGCTGGCCGAGACCATCGTGTATGCCAAGGTGCTGGCGCTGCACCCCGAGGTGCCCGGCCTCTACAACTACCTGCCGTGGCAGTACCAAGCTGGAGAGGGAGGGCTCTTCTACTCCGCGGAGGTGGAGATGCTGTGTGACCAGGCATGGGGCAGTATGCTGGAGGTGCCCGCCGGCTCCAGGCTCAACCTTACCGGTCTGGGCTACTTCTCCTGCCACTCCCACACGGTGGTCCAGGACTACTCCTATTTCTTCTTTGTAAGGTGAGCCTGCCCCCCTCTGCGGGCTACCTGTAGCAAGTCAGAAGCGCCTCAGGGAGCCCGCTCCTCCCACCCCCACCCCCAAAAAAACTAAACAAGACTTAGTAGGCTGTTCATTCTCTTTGCTGTCTTCTACGAAGATCCTGACCATCCTTGGCTAAAGATGTTTAAGATACATATATGCTTTTGGAGTAATACGCACAGACTGGGGTTAAAGGCAAAAAGATCGAGGTGCTTTTTTGTTTATGAGACCGGGTTTTTCTATTTTCCCCGGGTTATCTTCCTGCCTCAGTCCCCCGAGTGCTGGGATCAAACGCTCATGCTATCAAAGTGCTTTCCAAACACCCATTTGACGTTTTGAGAACGATGACCTTTGCCATCAGTTGGTGGGATTCTGTCTGGCTTCTCGAAGTTCTGTCTGAACTTCTCAAGTGTAAGTTTCCAGCCAGTTCCCTCAGAGGCTGCTCTCACGCTCCTCCCCTCCACCAATTCCCATCTGGATAAAAGCGAGAAGCAAATCATGATAGAAGCTCGCGAAGCTCCTGGGGAAGCCCTGTCGGTTAAGGTACACCAATGCTCTCCTTTCCTACCCACTGGATGCCAGAAAGCAGCTCCCTGCCCGGCACCGCCCCCAGCCCCGCCCCCCTCTCCCCAGGTCTCAATCTTGACCAGCTGCCCTGTAATTCAAATTAGCAGAGCTTTACTGAGAGCCCGCTGGTGGGAAAGGTAAAGACCCCAGCACCACAATGCTTTGAAGAGTGTAGAAGGGCATCAGGCAGGTGGTGGGTCCTATGTAGACACCTCCAATCTTGTGACAGCAAATCCCCCCAAATTCAGTTCATTTATATCGACTACTGAATTCAACCTAAATCGCAGGTGGAAAACAGCAGCTGGAACCCCCAAGCTTTGTGGGTTGTTTCTAATTCAAATTAAGATGGATCTAGAACAGCAGAGAGAGAGAGAGAGAGAGAGAGAGAGAGAGAGAGAGAGAGAGAGAGAGGCCAAGGTAATAGCCTCAGTCTTACCAATTGTACCAAGGTTCTCCGGAAAGATTCTGACCACTGGCTGCAGATTCAGTTTTGAAGTCTCTGAGAGAGAAAGTGGTGATCTCCGCAGCAGGGGATCCGTAAACTCAAGGCCACATGTGCTTTCCATATTGAAGACAGGCTAAGTTTAGAATGTATGTTCTGCTTTGCGTTGGCAGTTGTGAACTGCGTACCAGATTAGGTTGATTTCTTAATTTTTTTTTTTTCTGTAATTGTCTGGAAAGTATAGTTTCTAAATAAAGTCAGCCAGCACTGCAAGCGTGCCTTGTCTTGATACAAAGAAATCCAAGCCGGCCTTTTGTTTGTGTTTAGGGGAAACACTGAAAGCCCAGCTATAAAACAACTGGACGCGGCTTTATTTTCCACTGGATGAAAGCTCTGGAAGGAGCAGGCACTGTTGGACTTTTGCTCATTATTGTATTTTTTTAATCACAACATGGTCCAGTGACTGCGCGGTGGTCAGCCAATGTTTTCATCTCTTGCGGTGATCTGTTGGCAGAAAGTTATACAAGGCTGTGATGGACCGTCTTTTCATAGGGCTGTCTTGCCCTGAAGTAGGCTAACAGCTGCACACCAGGCCTTCCTCCTCTGGTCCAGCCTTCCTCTCCCCTCTTGCTCACTCGCAGTGACTGAGAGAAAGCAGAGAGGGTTATTTTGGCTCATTCTCTGGCTGTGTGGCCCTGTGCACTGGGGCAGATGACTGAGGCAGTGCTCTGCAGAAGAGCTTCATCCCTTGGCCAACAGGAAGCAGACAGGAATATAGGCGGGGTCACAGCAGGATATAGCCCCAGAGGTATCCCCCCCACCCCCCAGTGATTTATTTCCTCCAGGTAGATCCACTCTCCAGAAACTTCCCACCCCAATTGGGTACCAAGGTTGAAACAGAGAGGAAGAGGAACATCTCCAATTCAAACTGGAACCCTTAGGCTAGATTTCTCATCTCTTTTTCCTTTCTATTTCTAATAAACACTTTACACTTGAGCATGTGAAAACATTCATTAATATTTGCACCACATTCACTGTGTGCCAAGTTCTTTGTTATCCTTGTGCCTGTTGGATGTGTGTGCTAGGTGTGTATGTGGTGCATGCACTGGAGTACGTGTGGCATCTTTTTCTGTCTCTATCCACTTTATTTCCCTGAGATAGGGCTTCTCATCGACCTGGAAACTTGCCGTTTTGGCTAGGCTGGGCTGGCAGGTTCTCAAGATCTGCCCGTCTCTGTTACCCAGTGTTCATGTTACTGGCATGCCTAGCCACAACAGGCTTTTTATGGGGGTGCTATGGATTTGACCTTGGGTCCTCACACTTGAGCAGGAAGTGCTCTTACCCACTGAGTCACATTTACAGTTTTCCAATGTGATCCCCATGATAATACCAAGAGAGTATATTCTACTACAGTCCTCTTGTAGCAAGACAGGAAGACAATTGTGCTTAAAGAAGAAGCTGGCTTCGCATCACAAGCCCAGTGTAGCAGTGAGGCTTAAATCCAGGTCACATTACAACTTCTGTCTGCTCACCAGGAAGCAACGGACACTATAAGACATGGGAGACAGACCAACAGGAATGCCTACACTTGAGACCTTGTGCCTTGTCTAGATTCCATTCTTTAGAAACCCTTAAGCTAGACTCAAGCAAAGAAGAAAGCAATGAGAAGTGTTAATGGTAGAAGTCCCTTCCTGAGAACCATGCCAGACTTCATGGTGACATTAGCAAGACAGTTTCTGTCCTTTGTAAACCAGACTGCATCTGGCCCATCTCCATTCACCTCACCTATGTCTCTGCTTTGACCATTTCCCCTTAGGATGGATGAAAATTACAATCTCTTGCCGCACGGAGTCAATTTCCAAGATGCCATCTTTCCAGACACACAGGAGAACAGAAGGATGTTTTCCAGCCTTTTCCAGTTTGCTAACTGTTCCCAAGGTCAGCAGCTGACAACTTTCTCTAGTGACTGGGAGATCCAGGAAGACAACAGGGTAAGAACTGGCTGCACAGTCTGTGACTTGGCAGAACAATAAGTCATATTGTCTATGGCAACTAAGTCATGGTTGAAGGCGTCAAGAATGCTCTTCTAAATGATGTATCCTCCTGTCTCTCTCTCAGCTTGACACAGAGCAAATGCAGTGCAAACATTATTACATGCTCAAGTGTAAAGTGCTTGTTAGAAATAGGAAGAAGTCAGAAGAGACAAGAGTTATATCCTATGTGTTCCAGTTTGAATTTGAGATGTTCACCTTCCTCTCTGTCACAGTCTTGGTGCCCAGCTAGGGTGGGAGGCTGTGGACGTTTCAGAAGATCCACCTACCTGGAGCAGATAAATCACTTGGGCTATGCCTTTGGGACTGGATCCTGCTCTGGCTAGTTCCTGGATTCCTTTTTTTGCTTCCTGTTTGCCATGAGCCATTGCTATTCCTAGGCTTTGGATGCCCAAGGGTTAGTGCTTGGTAAGGTGTCTTCACAATGTAGGAGCGAGATTAGAGGAGGGCACGCATGTCTCAGGTTCCCCTGATTCAAAAGGGAGACCAAAACCAAAGCCATATTGCACTCATTTGATTAAAATATGTAAATCTCTTGGCCTAGTGCTTAAGAGTGTTCAGTGTCTGTAAACCATTATGACTGTCCTTGTGACTAACCGTCTAAGGCAGTGGTTCTCAACCTGTGAGTTTTGAATCCTTTGGGGGGGTTCTAATGACCCTTTCACAGGGGCTGTGCATCAGATATATATCAGATATTTACATTATGAGTCATAATGGTAGCAAAACTGCCATTATGAAGTAGCCACAAAATAATTTTATGGTTGAGGGGTCACCACAACATGAGGAACTGTATTAAAGGGCCAGGGCATTACAGACCTTGAGAACTGCTCATTTAAGGAATTTTCTTGGAAGAAAAGGAAATGAAATAAAAGGGTTCTCAGAGCTAACATTCCGTGCGTGTATTTTGCCTGGATGTATGTATGGGTACCGTATGTGTGCCCAGTTCCTGGGGAGGGTAGAAGAGGGTGTTTGATCCCTTGGAACTGGAACTTTTGGATGGTTGTAAGCCACCACGTAAATCCTGGAAATCAAACCCAGATCCTCTGGAAGAGCAGAAAGTGCTCTCAGCTGCTGGGTCTCCTCTCTAGGCAGTGTTCCATGATTTTAAGCGTGATGCTCTCTTTAAAGCTTACCAGGTAGCCCAAGAGGCTGGAGTCAGAGTTAAGACTACAGTTGAGTATGGAATAGAAAGGGATCTCCTAATCTGAGCCAAATGCCAGCAAGGGGGAACTTTTAGGGACCGTCGGCCCTGATGAGATACAGTCAAAACAGGCCTGTGGGCTGCTGGCCTGTCACCCCCTGTCTTCTGTGCAAAGTAGATTTGAAGTTAAATAGCCCGAATCTGAAGAAGGTCTGATGTGGCTATCAAATCCAACAGTGGCCCTAATTTATGGCATAAAGAATCACCTTGGATGTATCTATGGCCCTATTCTTTCTTCCCATGCGCGGAGGGGTTGAGAGCCACACCGTCTTGTCTGGTGGCTTGGCCTAGGGAAGTGCCTTGTTCCTGTAAGCTTCGTCAGGGATCCTTGGCCCCCAGAACCATTCTCTTACTCTCACAGAAAAGCTGTGTCCATCATGGGCAAGGTTGTCCAGACCAAAGAAGCTACTCATTTGCCTTTTCACACACTGCGAGGTTCCTGCCCTAGAGCCACCCTATTGACAGCAGTCTAGGGTCTCCTCGCTTTTCTTCCATGCTTTCTGAGAGTTTCCTTGGGTTTGCCAACCTGTGTTTTGTTGCAGCATGGTCCTGGGAACCTGCTTTGTTTTCTCCCCTCCCCCACAGCATGTGTGAGCATAGGTGTGTGCTGGTGCACTTGCCTGTGTGATGGAGATACATGGAGGCTAGAAGACTTCTGGCTTTGGTCTTCAGGCCCAATATTAGTTACTTTTTGTTGCTGTGCGGAAACACTGTGACTGGGGCGACTTATAAAAGACAGCGTTTAATTAAGCTTACAGTTCAAGAGGGTCAGAGTTCCTAATGAGCAAGGCAAGAGCGTGGTGGCAGGAAGAGCAGAGAGGCTTCTTGATCCTGAAGCAGGAGACTGAGAGAACTGGACAGGGTGCCAGGCTTTTGAAACCTCAAAGGCCTCCCCTACCGGATACACTTTCTCCATCCAAGCCGCAGCTCTCAATCCTTCTTAGACAGTTCCATCAGCTGCAAACCAAGTATTCGAACCCCATGAGCCTGTGGGGGCCACGCTCATTGAAGCCACCCACTCTGCCCTTTTGTATTTCGAGACAAGGATCTTTTATTGATGTGGAACTCACCTAGCAGACCAGGCTGGCTGGCCATCAAGGCTCAGGTATCCCTGCCACCTCTGCCTTTGCTGTGCTGGAATTAGAGGGGTGTGTCATAATGCCTAGATTTTTTGTGTGGGTTCTGGGGAATAAGATCCAGGTCTTTATGCATTCATAAACACTTTACCAGCTGAGCCTTCTCTAGTCTTGGTTTCCTGTGTGTGTGTGTGTGTGTGTGTGTGTGTGTGTGTGTGTGTGTGTGTGTACACTCTTACACATCTTGCTTTGTCCTCTGCATTAGTCACTTGAGGCAGTATCTTTTATTGAACCTGGAACTAGACTGGCAATCATCAAGTCTAAAGTATCTTCCTATCTCTACCCCCATGCCCCCAAGCACCGGAGTTATGGATCTGCATGGCTGTGTTTAACTTCTTACTCTTGCATGTTTTATGTGGGTACTGGAGATTTGAACTCCGGTCCTCATGCTTATGCTGCAAGCTCCTTTACCCGTGGACCCATCTCCCAGTCCTGGATTCTCCCTTCATGGTTTTATTGTTTCCTACTTCTCGTTACATACAATGCACTAAAGCCTCAGAATTCCAAACTCCTGTCACACCTCTTCTATTGGGAATGTAATCAGTTTAGTTTTGGTTTACTTTTTGGGAGCTTTGCATACATCTGTGACCCACAATAGCAATAGATTTATGTCAACAGTAATATCAAATATTACTCCACAAAGAGCTTAAGCCTGAAATCGCTTCAGCTGCATAACTTATTAGCCTTTTGCTCACATAATGAAGCTATTAACATTTGTTTGGAATTAGATTTTCCAACATTAAAAGCAGGAGAGCATAGAACCACAAGACCCCAGAGAATAGCTTCAGTGAAAAGGCAGGTCTATTTCTGTTGGTCAGATGCTGATCTGGGAGAGAGTACTTTTCCCCTTTGGTGACCCTGGTGTCTTAGATAATGGAGTGTGGGGGTCCTGGACATATGGAGTAAATCTGAAGTGTGTGTGTGTGTGATAATTATTCCAGAATGCTACCTGGTGTGTTGTAAATTTAAAGGTATGAATTAGAGCACTCTATAGATTCCCCAGGCATTTTTCTTTATTCCATTATTACTCCCTCTTCTCTTTGAAAGTGACCGTATCAGAGCACACTGAAAGTGTCTGCCTATTGTTCTGTCTGCCTTCCTTCCATCTATCTATCTATCTATCTATCATCCATATATCCATCCATCCATCCATTCATCCATTCATCCATACATCCATACATCCATACATCCATTCATCCATTCACCCATTCATCCATACATCCATACATCCATACATCCATACTTCCATTCATCCTTATATCCAAACATCCAGTGTGTGTGAGCACCAGGGTCTCATGATGTGGCTTCTCACTAGGCCAAGCTAGTCTCAAATTCTCAATCCTTCCAGGCCAGCATCCTAAGTGCTGGAGTTGAAGGCATGTGCCATGATCCCTAGCAGCTGATTCATTTAACCTTTAACCTTAGGGCCGGCGAGCTGGCTGAGTGGGTAAAAGCATTTGCTGCATATTGTGAGCATGCCAGCCAGAGACAGAGAGGAACATGTTTGCTCTTTCTACAACATCACAGGTTATTGCATAGGAATAAATTCTCAAGGTCCAGACGTTTCAATGATAGCAACTTGACAGGCAAACAGATAATACACACCACACATGGCATGTATATATATGTATGTGTATGTGTATAGGTATATGTTCATTTATATTTATGTATGTATATGTATATGTATATGTATATGTATATGTATATGTATATGTATATGTATATGTATATGTATATGTATACATACACACATATACATATATGTAGTTTACAGAAGGAGTACAAGTTAAAGCAGATGCAGTAGAACAGGAAAGGTTCCAGAAGTAGACCGTGATAGTCTATGCTGATAAAGCTACAAGCCAGACCAGTGCTGGGAGGCAGCTGACATCAGGGTTTGAAAGCAAGGCTTTAGAGTTCAGCTGTTGGTGTAAGCCTGGGTCTGAGTGCAGGAAACTGCAGTCTCCAAATTTAGTTCCCAATGCTTTGGGAAAGGCCATGACCCAAAGCAACATGTGGAGGAAAGCGTTTATTTCATCTTATAGTTTATTAGGTCATCATGAAGAGAAGTCAGGGCAGGAACCCGGGGGCAGGAACTGCAGCAGAGGCCACGGTGGCGGAACAGTGTTTGTGGCTGTGCGTCCCATTATTTCTTTTACTGTCACAACCAGCGGCCCAGCCATGGCGTGCCCCAACAGTGGGCTGGCCCTCCTTCCTCAATCACTAATCAAGGGAACACCCCACAGACTTGTCTGTTGATAGCATCTTCTCAACAAAGGTTCCTTCTGCCTAAATGACTCTGGTTTGTGGGAGGTGCCAAAACCCAGCATGGGCTGTTCTGGGTCCAGTTCACCTGGGTGAACAGGTAGACGGTTATCAGGCGATAGGTTGCTGTGACACCATATGATCAAGTATTAGGTGTCTGTCACTTGGTGGCATCCAGTCAAGTGGGTTACACTCTGGTAAAACCTTTTGCTTTTGTCTGGTTTTTAATAAGTTTTTAGCTTTTGGTGACCCTGATAGGATTTTAATAATACACTCATATGCCTCCATAGACTAAATTAGTTCCAAATATAAATATGTAGGGTCGCCCTTTACTTCTGGTCACTTCTCAGTCTGTGTTAGATGGGTGGTGCCTGTCAGGTGTTCAGTTTGGAGGTCTACATAGGGGTTACAGTCATCCTTTCTCAAAATGGAGTAAAAAAAAACCTTAGGGCTACACACAGGTTGATAAACCACTGCTTTATATCATGTGGGATAACTCAGAGCCACCTCTTCTCAACCGTCACACAAACCTGAGGACCTGAGTCAGGGCCCTCAGAACCTGCATAGTGTAGGAATCCATAATCCTAGCACACTCCTGCCATGAAACAGGAGGCAGAGACAGGGTGATTTTTACAAGCTCTTCAGTCAGCTAGTCTGGCATGGTTAGTGGAGATAGACCCTGTCTCAAACAAGGTATAAGGTAAAGCTGACCTGAAGGCCATCTTCAGATCTTTACAAGAATACCATACATGGGTGTGCACGCCCATGCACGCATGCGCGCACACACACACACACACACACACACACACACACAGATTTGCATAAACACACAAAATTTAACTTAGAATCAATATATTTACTTTTAAAAGTTCTATTGTAGCTGGGCAGTTCTATTGCAGCTGGGTGGTGCACGCCTGTAATCCCAGCACTTGGCAGGCAGAGGCAGGTGGATTTCTGAGTTCCAGGCCAGCCTGGTCTGCAGAGTGAGCTCCAGGACAGCCAGGGCTACACAGAGAAACACTGTCTCGAAAAAACAAAAAACAAAACAAACAAACAAAAAAAAACCAAAAACAAAAAGTTCTATTGCAGTCTTTCCCTGTGGTATGGAGTGATTCATATGGTTGTGTGGTGGTGATTCCAATAGTTTCTCAGAGTGATTCAAATGGCTGTGTGTGGACAAAGAGCTTCAGGAAGAGTTACCTGGAGTTCATTCCCTCCTTCCAAAACAAACCAAAGCAAACAGCAAACACAAACTGAAGAGAACAAGCAACACCAGGCGCCTTTCCGACGGGCAGGCAAGGCTCTAGCTATCAGGCACCTCTCCGACGGGCAGGCAAGCCTCTAGCTATCTGTCTTCCCTGGACAAGCTTGCCTGTGATCTCAGACGTGCTACCTCTCTTCCCACAACTTCCTAGTGGTTCAGAATTGTTGTTTAGATCACCTGTCCTCCAAGTAGGAATCCATGCTGGACCTGGGGGGGCGCTTTTGAGAAGGAGAACCCACTAACCCCTCACATGAGTGAGTGAGTGGCCTAGGACATTGTTGGTCTCGGTGTCTGACGTGTAGTGTAGGCGTGCAGCGAGCTCTTATGCGTCCTACTGTTGATGCAGTCGCTCTCCTCACGGCCTGGACAGGTGATCTAGACTCCAGTCCTGAGAGACCAAGGTGATATGGAGGTTAAGGGCTGGGACAGTGGGGAAGTCTTACATGGGAATGCTTTCCTGCAGCACAGCCCAGGTGCCTTTCAACTGGATCAGATGGAGCAAAACCCTCCCTTTCTCTGGTTTCTTCCAAGTACTTTGTGTTTTAGATACCTTCTCCCCACCCCTTACTTAGTTCATAGAGACACGCTCTTGCTTTCAAAAGTTTCCAAGACATTGGGAGTGTCACTAAGTGTTCATCTCCTCTCCACTGGTGTCATGGTGTTAATGGGGCTGAGGGGATGTCTTTGGCAATCAGTCTTCCCTGGCAGGGTTCGCAGCTCTCCAGCCAAGAACATTTTTCCCTTCTGTTTCCCTCCTGCTTGGGCGAGTGTAACAGTCAAAACAGAAGTTGGATATTTTCCCCTTCCTGCCAGTACTATCCCTGAGGACCAAGACCCAGCCTGACCCAACTTACATCAGTCTGTCATAAAATGTCATGGGTTTAAAATAAAACCTGTGAAGGCCAGGCTGCCCCCCACGTTCTCCTTTCCTTGTTTGGAGTGGGGAAGGAGCTGTCTCACCCTAGGCTGCTTCAGAAGGAATGTAAACTCTTCATCGGGCCCGGATGGCTCTGTGTTAGGAGGAATGGCCTTGGGCAGCTCCTTCCATTGCTTGTATGGGAGTTTCTTGCTGAAGTTTGCTCATCTAGAAATGTAGACCCACAGAAACAAAGATTGTTGTACTGGAGTATGTAGCCAAAGCACTCCGTAAACGATGAAAAGCAGTTTGGGGTTCATTGTGACTGTAGTCATCTCAAAGTCTTTCAACATTGCATTTTTACAAATTAAAAGGATTAACTCTCCGGGGCTGGAGAGATGGCTCAGTGTTTGAGGCACATTCTTCTCTTGCAGAGGAGTAGAGCTCAGTCCCCAGCATCCAGCATCCATGCTGGGTGGCTTGAGACACACACACACACAAACACACACACACACACACAAACACACATCTCAAAAGAAAAAGCTTCCTGCTACCCCACCCCCACCCCACCAGGAAACTCCTAAGATCTGCTGGGACTGGTGGCTGATAAACCCAACCCACCTCCCTTGATGATGAGAATATGTATTAGTCAGGCTTTCACTTCTGGGAACAGACACCATGGCCAAGGCCACTTTTATAAGGACAAGATTTAATTGGGGCTGGCTAACAGGTTCAGGGGTTTAGTCCATTATCATCAAGGCAGGAACATGGCAGCATCCAGGCAGGCATGGTGCAGGAGTTGCTGAGAGTTCTACATCTTCATCTGAAGGCTGCTAGGAGAAGACTGGCTTCCAGGCAGCTGGGATGAGGGCCTTAAAGGCTGCACTCACAGTGATACACCTATTCCAACAAGGCCACACCCACTTCAACAAGGCTACACCTACTCTATCAAGGCCACACCTCCTAATAGTGTCACTCCCTGGGCTAAATGTATACAAACCACCATAGAACAGTAGAGGGAGGTGAATAAATAACTGTTCACATTTTCTTCCATCCAGTGGCATTTAATAACGTCTGGGCAGGAGCATTTTGAAAAAGTTATATTAATTGAATTACAAAGAGATAACACATTAGTGTGTTATCAGCAGAAGTTCTCCCTCTCTGACATTCACTCCCCAGTTCTCACCTACCCCAGACAGACAGCCTTGGTTCTTTGTTTCTTGTGCAAACATTCAATCCATGTTTTGATGCTGCACAAACAGTTCAATGTGTTTTATTTACTTTTTGCCTTTGCTAGGTGGCTGGAGCACTGGGTACACTCACCTGTGCATTGCTTTATTCACCTACAGATTTTGAGGATCTTCCCATATGAACACCTTAAATGGCTGCACAATATTCTACTGTATAGATGTAACATGATATGTCCTATTTAATGGAGCCTATTTAATGGGTTTTTGAGGTGTTTCTGATACAACATCATTACAAACCGTGCTGACATCATTATATATAACTAATTTTCAGGACTCATTACTGCATCTAATCCTTAGTAAATATTTGGGTACCTCCCATGATGCAGCTACTGTGTGAGATGCTGCAGTTTCAACATTTAGCAAAATCCAAAGGCCCTGCCTGATGTCATATAGTCTTATAGTCCTAATTAACAACAGACATAATCCAAAGACCATATTATAACAATATCATAATGAAAAGATTATTGCATAATGTTAAATGGAATTAATTGTTCCAACTTAAGACATTAGGCAGTTAAGGGTCCTTTCCTGGATTATGAGGGGAAGAAAACCCTCTCAGATGAATGGACACTGAGATAAGACCTAGACTGTAAAGGGGCCACGTGGGTGCCCGCAGTTCAGAGATACAAGAATAAGCACAGCAGCCCTGTGGCGGCGGAACACATGGCATGAAGAAGAGCCTTGTAGAGGAGCAAAGGGATGAGGCCTGCGAAACAGCAGGAGCCGGACCACGCCGGGCCTGATAGATCTTAAGAGGATCCACACTTTGTTCCATAGTGGTGGTAACTCTTTGACCCCTTGGAGGAAAGGCTAATGTGCAATCAAGCAGACAGGAGTGAGACCTGGGGCTTCTGGGATTGGAATGATTCCCTGTGGTGCACTTGAGCATAAGCAAGGTGCTGTGGAGGTTCTAGGACAATGCTGGGCTAGACTAGCAACAGTGGCAAAACGTGAGTGATACTTGGCATTAAAAAAAGAAAAAGGAAATCAGTCTTTATCTCTGTCTCAGAAGGCTGGTGGTAAATGATCACCCTGTCCTTAGAGGGCTCCAAGACTGGCTGTGGGCATTTCCAATGTGCCTTTTCTGTAGCGGTTCTTCCCATGGAGGATGGCTCGCATCTGAGCTGTGAACACGTGCCCCACCCATGGGAACCTTCTGTATATGGCAGATGCCCCGGAGCTCTTGTCTGATATGCTTCTCCTTTATTCCCCCAATGCAGAGGCAGGGTTTCTCTGTGTAGTGCTGGTTGTCCAGACACTTGCTCTGTAGGCCAGGCTGGTTTTGAACTCACAAATGCCCCTGCCTCTGCTTCCCAGAAGCTAATTGGGAATGCCATGGGAATTTGAAACCTCCAACAAAGTCATACCTCCTAATTCATCCAACAAAGTTCCACCATCTAGGGACCAAATATTCAAATAGATAAGCCTTTAGGGCTGACTCTTACTCAAACCACCGAGGTTTCTCTCAGGGCATTCTATTTCCTAGAATATAAAGCCCGTGGGCATGGCATGCTTGAGTTCCACAGACTCACCTGCCATTGAGAGAGAGAGAGAGCCACTGCAGGACACATGACTTTGTCACTTTCCCTCATTCTCTCTTCACATTTCTTTCTTTTTCAAAGTAGTTTAGGCCTGTATTTTTTTCAATATCTTGATGATATACAAAAGAAATCCAGGGGCTGAACAGACAGTTCAGCAGTTTGAGTTACCTTGGCTCTTCAGAGGATCAGAACGCCCACATTGGACAGCTCCCAACTGCCTGTAACTCCTGTTCCAGGGGCTTCAAATGCTCTTCTGTCTCTCAGGACCTGAAATGCTTGTATGCACACACTCACACCTCCCTCACACATGAGAGAGGTAGGGAGAGAGACACAGAGAAAGACAGAGAGACACACAGAGAGACAGAAAGACAGAGAGTGAGTTGGGGCAGAGACACACAGAGAGATAAGCAAATAATAAATCTATTTGTATTTTGCATTATTGCATTAAATTTACAGATCAACTTGGAAAGAATTAACAAACTAGCAATACCAAATCTCCAACTCTGCGAACCACATATATTATCTTTGTTTCTGGAAAGTCTGATTTTTTTAAAATTAATGCTCTAATTTTTTAGAATATGTATTCTATAGGCATTTGATTTATACTTCTGCATTTTATATTTGGTGCTATTGTTTCAGATATTGCATTAGTTATTTCTCAGTGCTGTGAGGAGAGGCCTGACCAAACACAGCTGAAGGTGTTGTGAGATTTAATTTGGCCCAAAATTTGAGGGGATTTAGTCCATTGTGGCTGGGAAGGGAGGGTAGGGGTAGTGTGCGTGTGGTGGTGGTGGTGGTGGTGGTAGTGGTAGTGGTGTGTGTATGTGTGGTGTGTATTGGTAGTGGTGTGTATGTGTGTGGAGGTGGTGGTGGTGTGTGGTGTGTGGTGTGTGTGTGTGTGTGTTGGTGTGTGTGTGGTGTGTATGTGGTTGTATGTGTGTTGGTGTGTGTGTGGTGTATATGTGGTGGTGTGTGTGGTAGCTGGTAACCGTATGCTGGCAGTCAGCTGACACAGCACAGGAAGCCCTGTCTCCTAAGACACACTTCCCTTCACTAGTCCTCTCAAAAGTCTTACAGTCTCCCAAAGCACGATCCCCATCTGGCAACCAAGTGTTCACCCCATTTCACACACTTACCATAATTTGGATTGTTTTTATTTTGTTTTCAGTCAGCTTTGCTGTGTAGTTCGGGTTGGCCTAAACCCCACAGTCCTTCAGCTTCTTCTTCCCCTGTCCTGAGGTTACAGGTGTGCCACCACATCAAGAGCAGGTACCTTAAAAGTATACATGTGTGTGCTTGTATGTGTCTATGCATGCACATGATCATGTGTCTGTGTGCATGCACATGTTTGCATGTGCACACGGTCATGTGTGTGGCACACATGTGGACAACCTGAGGTGCCAGTCCTCATCCTCCATCTTGTCTGAGACAGGGTATCTTCGCTGCTTACCACTGTGTACATACTCCATGTGAGGTGATGAGCCCGTGATTCATCCCCCTGCCGTGTCAGTGCAGGCGTGGACATTCCAAGTCCACGTTACCACACTTGGCTTGAAATGGGTTCTGAGGGTGATAATTCAGGTCCTCGGGTGTGTAGCAAGTGCTTTATCCTCTGTGCCATCTGATCAGCCCAAGAGGCACCATTTTAAACTTGTATTGCTAACCTACAGGGATGCAACTCAGTTTTGTGTATTAATCTTATAACTGACAATGTATTGAACACACCAAATTCTGAAAAATTTTGTAGATCCCTTGCCATTTTTTAACATAAATAATCACATTGCCAATAGGATACAGTCTTAATCCTCCCTTTTATCTCTCTCTTACTGCACTGGCTAAGACCTTTAGTGTGAGCATGTGTGGGAATGGTGAGCGCACACAGTATATTTTAAATATTTTAAATTTGTTTTTAGATTTCCTTAATCAGATTAAATAAGTTAGCTTTTATTAGTTCATGGACAGTTTTTATAATATCCTTAAAATCATTTTCACTGTGCGTATATGCACGGAGCATGGTACTGGGTTATATGAGGACTCTCACCAGCACGCGTTGCTGAGCGCATTTGTCCACTCAGTTGTCTGTCTCTCATCTCTCCATACTTTTCTGTTTATCTTCTTTTTTCTCCTAGAGAGTTTTCATTTCTACTTTCTTGTCATACTTACATACATACATACATACATACGTACGTACGTACATACACATTGGCATGCAGCATTATAAAAAACTAGGAACCACAAATAAGAGACAATGCATTTGTCTTCCTAAGAATGGCCTAATTCATTCAACAAGATGACCTCCTGCAGCACCCAATTTTCCTGCAGATGACATAATTTTATTCTTCGTTATGGCTAAAAGAATTAATTCCACAATGCGTATGCAGTTAGTGACAGTCGCAACAATGTATTGAATTTTGTCAAGTGTTCTTTCAGCATCTACTGGGAGGTCATAAGAGTTGCCCCTTCTAGCTTGTTAGTAGAGTAAAACCTAAATCAGAGCGGACAGTCTTCCCACAGACTCCCTGAGACACCGCAGGTCTCTCCAATGAACTTTTACTATTCCTATACGAAAACCCATCCGTTTAGCATGTGTTTGAGATTTCTTTTTGTTCTCTCTCTCTCTCTCTCTCTCTCTCTCTCTCACACACACACACACACACACACACTACCAGAAAAAAGAGAGGAAAAGTGTGTGTGGAGAGAGGGGAGGAGACAGAGAGCGAGAGCGAGAGAGAGAGAGAGAGAGAGAGAGAGAGAGAGAGAGAGAGAGAGAGAGAGAGGACATGTCCATTCTTTACAGCACCTGGGGGTCAGAGGAGGACCCTGAGTGTCTGTTGTCTTCCACTGCTCTCTACATTATTCCCTCATGACAAGGTCTCTCATGGAACCTGAAGCCAAGTTTGCAGTCAGCAAGTCCCAGTGATCCCGACTGTTGGGCTTACGGATGCTCGTGTGGCCGTATAATTCTTTATGTGAGTGAGTGCTAGAGATTCGAATGTGGGTTCCCAATCTTGAGCAGCAAGCACACCGACTCAAAGAGTAACTTCTCCTGCTCTAGAATTTTAAAAACTGTGTCTGAATTTGCAAAATGACACGCAGAAAGTATTAGGTCAGATTACATAGATACAAAGGTACTTGGCTACGTTATTTAAGGAATAATTTAATATCAATGTCAGTTTCATCTGGGAAGTCTGACGTACTGGGGAACCTCAACCTTACAGTGGCAGTGTTTCTTAAAATTTTGACTTTTGGTGACAGCCCAAATGTTATTACTGGCAGCAACAGATACAGTCAGGGTTTTCTTTTTCAGGGCGGGCTTGCTTTCTTCATTCTTTAAGGAAATCGAGCCAATAGAGTCTCAATTGAGCACATATATTTTGCCACTCATTCTTTCATTTTGTTCTGTTCATTTTGTTCATTTCATTCTTTCATTCTGTTCATTTTGCCTGAACAAAACAAAACAAAATAAAAATCCAATCGAACCATAAAACCCTCTACCTCGGCTGGAAGCCTCATCATGGAAACACTTGACCTTGAGACACCACTGGCCTGAGAAGAATGCTAAAAATGTCGTATTCTGGTCTTTAGAAAAATGAATTTTTTTGTTACTCATTCACGGAGGACTTGAAGGAAAACGAGTTCATTTTCTTACTGTCTCAGTGCAGTGAAGAATACAATGTTTACTAGTAGAATTTGGTGTGCCTGCCGTGACCTAGACAAAGTGGGGTATAGTTTGACTCACCCACACTATTGCAATACTATTCAGAAGCCAGTGCTGTAGGGATTGGAGAGGGACTCAGTAGTTATGAGTGTGCTGTTCTCCAGGAACTCTGCCTAGAGATTACCTCACTTATGACATGTGTGCAGTGCACTCAGGAGTCCCAGGAGAAGCTTGCTCCCTGAGTGGCTGAAGAGACACCTTTGAGTGACCTCATTCCTTCCTTTGGTTTTTTTTTCTATTGTTGAATGACGACATTGACTCTCCGGTCTCCCAAGGCTGTATGAGTGCCTCTGTGTGTGGCAGACTTGGACACAAAGGGAGAGGATCAGGAAGGAGTCTATTCCTCCATAGAGGCTCTTCCCAAGAACAGGCACTCCAGCCAGAGTCTCCTGTCCACCACGCTCCAAGCACTCCACCTTGAAGTCATTGTGCAGACACGTGCTAAGGTGCAGAAGCAAAGGTGGATTGAAAGGAACAGCCCGTCCCCAGAGCCCTAGAAGTTCTTGAACTCCGTTCAGTTCTCCCTCCGCTGCGTTATCATCCCTGCCCGGATACCAGCACCGAGTGTGCCGCTCATCTTCCCCGGGGCTGTACAGGGAGAATGAAAGGTCCAGAACAAAACTTTAAGCTATGTTTTAAAGTAAGAAGTGATCCTTGACCTTTGCTCTGTCTGGGGATCAGAAAGTAGGTCACAGTCTGAGCCCTCCTGGGGATGTCTCGTCTCAGATGGTTTCTCTGGGCATAAGGAACTTTTTATTCATTTATTGTTCAATATTTTTTCTTTTTAATGTTGTTTAAGTTTGCTTTCTGTCTCTATGATGAAAACACCACGACCAGAAGAATCATGTGAAGAGGAAGCCAGAAGGACCCAGAAAGGGCTTGCAGTCAAGGCAGGAGCCTGGAGGCAGGAACTGAAGTAAAGACCTTGAGGGACTGCTGCTTACAGCCTTGTTCTCGGTGACTTGCCCAGCCTGTTTTCTTTAACACAGGATCACCTGCCCAAAGGCAGCATCACCTACAGTGAGATGAACCCTCATCAATCATCAATAAAGAAAATGTCCGGGCAGTGGTGGTGCACGCCCTTAATCCCAGCACTTGGAAGGCAGAGGCAGGCAGATTTCTGGGTTCGAGGCCAGCCTGGTCTACAGAGTGAGTTCCAGGACAGCCAGGGCTACACAGAGAAACCCTGTCTCAAAAAACAAAAACAAAAACAAAAACAAAACAAAAAGAAAAAGAAAATGTCCCACAGACTTGCCTGCAGGTCAATCTGATGGAGGGTTCCCTCTTCCCAGACATGTCTAAGTTTGTGTCAAGTTGACAGAAACCAAGCAGCACATGTATATATGCATGCTACCCTGTGTATATGCACAAGTGAGTGCAGCTAGGTGTCCAGTGAGCTCAGAGGAGGGAGTCACATAGCTTGGAGCTGGCGTTCCAGGCCCTAGCCTGGTGAGCTGATTCCACCCTGTGGGCTCTGGGAAGTTAATTCTGGTCCTTTGGAAGAGTAGAACTCTGTCTTAACTGTAAGTAGAGTCATTTCTCCAGCCCCAGGGCCCTCCTTCAGTGCTTTTTAAAAACTTTATTACCGCTACGTGCAAGTGGAGGTCAGAGGTCACTCTGTGAAGTCACTTCCTTTCTCCCACCTTACGGGTTTCAGGGATCACAATGGGGCCTCCAGGCTTCCAGCCTTGGCTGGCATGTGGGGTTAAGCCCCAGAGCTACCTTTCCAGCTCCAGGTCTTGATTTTATCCTTTCTTCTTCCAGATCCCTCCCGCCTCGTGGAGGCCCCATGAGCCACGCCCTCTTACCCGGAAGTTAGCTTTGCCATTCAGCCTTCCCAGCATCCTTTGTATTTATCCTAGGCCTGCAGGAATATTCCTGTGGCTGTTGGACTACAGTGCTTACAAATGCTGCCTGTGAGACTGGTGCTCACAGATTTCCTCCTGTCCTCCCAGGACGTCTTAGCTCTGGCTGCCCGGACTTGGGGTGCTGCCTGGTTTCAGAGGCCCTGGCTGTATCTCATCTTATTTTCAGTTAAGTCAGCCCTGACAACTGGCAGAATCATGCGTTCCCCCCAGCGGGGAGGGGGTGGGCAAAGCCTACATGCTGTTGTCAGGCACGTTCCATGGACTCAGGGTCCGCGGAGGTGACCTGGGACGCTTGAGGCCAGTCTGTTAAATTTGCACAGATGTAGGATGCAGACTGCTAGGGACGGCTGGCTGGTCCAACCCTGCAATGCAACGTCACAAAAAGATGTTGTGAAGAGAGAAACAAAAAAGGTCAGGGAAGTCAGAAAGTAGGGCAGAAGACAGTGGCTCATCCCATAGCTATACCTGTTAGCATGGGGCCTGTCTGTATTTTATGTATGTGAGTACACTGTCACTCTCTTCCGACACACCAGTAGTGGGCATTGGATCCCATTTCAGATGGTTGTGAGGCACCACGTGGTTGCTGGGAATTGAACTCAGGACCTCTGGAAAAGCAGTTAGTGCTCTTAACTGCTGAGCCATCTCTATCCCGGCCTATCTGTATCAACTATAAGTGATATCCAGAGACTGACATTGGGTTTCAAAAGTATACGGTTGGGTTGTTGTTTGGTTGGTTGGTTTTACACATAGCTTTGTAGTTGAACAAAATAGTCCTGTTGACAGTTACTGGGGAGATGTCTCAGAAAGGAAAGCACTTGCCTCACAGAGTTCGAATTCCAGGAACCACGTAAGAGAAGCCAGCTATGGTGATACAAAAGCCAATGCTGAGGCCTGTCAGGTGAGTCCCTGGGGCTCGCTGGCCGGCTAGCCTAGCCTACTTTGTGAGCTCTAGATCAGTGAGAGACCTTGCCTAAAACAAACAAGGGGTGTAGCATATGAGTGAGGATAGCCTACACACACCACCCATGCATTCGCCCATGCACACACACACACACACACCCACACACCCATGTACTCACCATGCACACACACACACACACACCCATGCACTCACCATGCACACACACACACACACACACACTCATGCTCACACACACCACCCATGCATTCACCCATGCACACACATACACACACACACACCTATGCACTCACCATGCACACACACACACACACCCATGCACATACCCGTGCACACACACATGCCCACACACCCACATGCACACACATGAACACCCACATGCACACGCCTATCTATATACAAAGAAAAATGAAACTGAAATTGCTCTGTTCTGAAATACACCTGACATTTGAAAGACGAGACAGGGCTGTTCCTGTCTGCTCTGGGAAAAGGCCTTCCTTCTGTGTCCTGGCCCCTACGCTCGGAGAGAAGGATGGTTTTCTAATTTTCAGGGACATGGTTGTAGTTAGTCTAGAGATTAAGTGCCATGTGATTTCTGGATTCCCTCCTCCTCCTCTCCCTCCTTCCTTTCTTCCTCTCTCCCTCTTTCCTTCTCTCCTTCCCTCTTCCTCTCCCTCCCTCCATCCCTCCTCTCATCGATTCTCTCCATACAGACCCCAGGTTGCTTGTCCCAGCCTCAGCTCCTTCTTTCTGCCCACCCTGGCTTTCTCTCTCTCTCTCTCTCTCTCTCTCTCTCTCTCTCTCTCTCTCTCTCTCTGTTCTCTGTCTCTCTCTCTCTCTCTCTCTTTAGTTTCTTTTGCTCCCCTATATTTGGGGGCTGCGGTGGGTTGAATAGGAGTGACCCGCACAGACTCATAGATTTGAAAGCTTGCTCATTAGGAATGGTGCTACTTGATGGGAGGCGTGGCCCTGTTGGAGTGGGCGTGGCCCTGTTGGAGTGGGCGTGGCCTTGCTAGAGAAAGTGGGTCTTGGCTTTGAGGCTTCCAAATGCTCAAGTCAGGCCCAGTGTCAATCTCTGCCTGCTGCTTGTGCATCCGGATATAGAACTCTCAGCTCCTTCTGCACCATCCTGTCCACCTGCTTGCAGCCATGCATCCCACCATGACCACAACGGACCAAGCCTCTGAACCTGTAAGCCAGCCCCACTTGAATGCTTCCTTTATAAGAATTGCTGTGGTCATGGTGTCTCTTCACAGCCATAGAACACTAACCCCACACTCCAACAGGCCCTGCAGTGTCTTTCTGCTCCTTTACCACCTCATCCTCACCATCACAGGACCCCAAGACTCTGTCACACGGCTGGTGGTATACAGTAATTCAAGGTCTGTGGTAAAGGGCAGCGGTAACAATTCATTCCTTCCTTTCAGATACCTACATTTTAGCCGGGTGGTGGTGGCGGTGCACGCCTTTAATCCTAGCACTTGGGAGGCAGAGGCAGGCAGATTTCTGAGTTCGAGACCAGCCTGGTCTACAGAGTGAGTTCCAGGACAGCCAGGGCTACACAGAGAAACCCTGTCTCAGGGCGGGGGGGGGGGGGGGGGGGGGGGGGGGAGGGAGGGGGGAGCGGGGGGGGGGGGGGGGGAAGCCTTGAACCTTTCATCCCGGAATGAGAGTGAGATGCACGTGGCTTTGTCCTGATGATATATTGAGCTCCGTCAACCATGTAGTTGACACCATCCAGACCCAGAGCATGTTCATATGCACTGGGCTCCAGAAGAAGAAGATAGGACCCGTATTTATCTAGGCATGACCCCAGTGAGTATTTATCTGAAGTGGCTAATGAGCAAGACTTTGCTCTTTTTACACCCAATTCTGCTGGCGAACAATAGACACTTAACGCGCGTCTGTTTGGGATGAAATATTAAGAAGGAGGCAGCAGTACATGGTCCAGTGTTTAAAATGCTGCTTGTGAAATCTTACTGCAGAGGCCCCAGGGGAGCCTGGATTCTGTTATAAGAAACACTAATTAATTGAGGCCCTCTGTGGAGGTCTCTTCTTTAGCCTTGAGACGATCTTTGTTGCAAATCGATTTCTGTCTTGCTGGGGGCACTGCAGTCAGCACCTTCTGATGACAGTGGCTTTTAGATGCTCTGGTTGCCAGCACTGAAATCAGTGCCTGTTGTAAGGGTGGGGGTTTGCCCTCTTCCTTTAAAATCTCTACGGATGGCCGTTATGCTGGGCCTGACAGACTGAGCTGGAAGAGAACAGACTTGGGCAAGTTGCTGTCTGATGTGACCTCCACATGTATGCTGTGATGTGTGCATCCTTCCCTCCTGCAAGTGTATGCATATATACACATACATGCCTAATAAAAATGATAAGGAGCTGTACGTATGCCAGTGTCAGTGAACATCAGGGCCACTTACCTGCCATTGTAGAGTGGGGAGAGCTTGTGGTGGCAGAGTCTGGACTTCTAAGTGGATGCCTCTTCAGAGCCTAGAACCCCAACAGTGGTAGGCACGGGGGTGGGGCACCCAAAAGCCTGCCATGCCTTGCAGTGGCCTGTGCTGGTAGGTGAGATTCTTTGTCCAGGCCAGAGCATGGGGTGATGGCGTCTGTGGAGAAGTGTTGGTGTATGGACTGTGTGGGGCGAGTGGGCTGACTCAGAGCCCATGCCCCATTTAATCATTTTATGATTGAGAAGGAGCAGTGGTTTTGTAAAGAACAGGTTTGGGGGCTGAGGGTGTTCCTTACTTTGCCGAGTGCTTGCCTAATATGACTGAGGCTCTGGGTTTGATTCCCAGAACTGCATGAACTGATGGCCAGCCACTTGGGAGATTGGGAAGTTCAAGACCATCCTTGGCTATGTAGCAATTGGAATTATATGAGACATTGTCTCAAAGAGAAGGAAAAAGAAAAAAGAAAAATTTGATTTGGGACTGCGGAGATGGCTCAGTCAGGAGCTTAGGAAAGTGCCGACAGTGGAACCTGATAGAGATCCTGCAACCCCTGTAGGAAGCCAGATGTGGCTGGCTGTGTGCACTGGTAAGTCCTCTTCTGAGGAGGTGGAGACAGGACGATCCCTGAAGCTCACTGCCCAGCCACTTTAGACAAACCAGTGAATTTCAGGTTCAGACAGAGGCAGAGAGAGAGAGAGAGAGAGAGAGAGAGAGAGAGAGAGAGAGAGAGAGATCCTCTCTCTAACAAAGCAAAACTGAAGAACAACTAGGCATCAGATCAGACTTTGACCTTACCTTCCGCACACACCTGTGCACACTCGCAAGCACACCTGTACACACACATATACTAAGCTAGAAAACAAAAGGATTTTGTTTATGACAGCACAGCAAAGTGGGATAGAGATGCAGGAAACTCAAGCATCCCCCTGCGTTCACATATGCACAGCCTTCCTGACTGTCAACACCCCCACCAGGGTGGGACACAGCGTTGAGGACCTGGCAGCTACAGTTAGAGAACCTGTTATCATTCAGGCTCCATGACTTACCTTAGGGTCCATGGTTGGTGTTACGTTTTCGTGGGGGCAAATCCAGAGTAGCATGGACCTACCATGAACAGTCCGTCTGCCCCATGCATCTTCCATGCCCCACCGAGTCAGTATTCGTCCCCCCTCCTCTCTGGTCTTGTTTCAGCAAGGACTGAATTATTTGCATAATAGACAGTACTATGTACAGGCCGAGGTGTCTGTTTTCATCTGTTTTGTGTGGTAATGCTATGAATGAAAGCAAGCCCAGGGGCCAGATGTAGAAAGAACATCTGTATATGCTCCATGGTGATATATGAGAAGCACGAAGTGATATGACAAAAACTGCTGGCAGGACTTTGTCCACTTGATTTCTGCCTACCAGACACTAGGCTATTGAGAGTCGGTTCTGCAAGTTTGCCCATCTGTGGGAGAGGTGTTTGCAAGTTCTGAGACCTCAGGAGGACTGGCTCTGCATTGATACAACTATCCCTCCTCTAGTTGGAAAATCAGCAGGGTGGACTGAGCCAGTGGATTTATTTCTGCTTTTGGAAATCCCCTTTCCTAAGAAGACTTCTGACATGCATACGGCTAATTTAATGCCTGCCAGGCAGACGTAGGGGCTGCCTAGCACTCCAGAATGTTCCTCCTGCCCAGGTAGAGCCTAGCCTTGGGGGAAGCCTGGAGATGAAACTTGGGTTTGTTTGTTTTCCTGGGAGAAGAGGGTGTGGGCCTGAATCGGTCTTTTGGGGAGGGTGAGGCATGGGGTGCAGGGCATGGTAAGGGCACCTTCCTTAAGTCTTCTGAGGTGGAGAGAGAAGAGGGTGTTTATTGGAGGGCGTGGTCTCTGCTTGGATCAGGGGCTTGAGAAGAAGGGATGAATATTTTGATCTAAGCTCGTAACATAGAACACACACACACAGAGAGAGAGAGAAGGAAGAAAGAGGAATGAAAGAAAGAGGCTATAAGGAGTTCTGGGCTGTAGTAAGAGTTTCCAAAGAGACTCAACTTTTCCCAGCTTTGCAACTAAAGTTAATAATAGGCCTTGAGGTCACTTAAGACTGTGAACTTCTCCAGTTTAAGTCCAACCTGCCTTTAAGAGAACAATGTATTGAACTTACTACGCAGTGAATTTCACACGTGGCCAGCTTTTACGACCTATGCTAAGTGCGCAGCCTTAATCTGAAATCATGCACTCTTTCATGCCCTTACCCAGAACAATGTTTGTCTAGGTGTGTGTTGTAGTATTTACTGAAAACTGCCAACAGGCTAGCAAAGATGCCACACATGGAGGATGCAGCCTGTGAGTATAGGGTTGATAGAACATGGTTTTGTTTGCTGTTCCAGGTCCGTTAAGTAGCTTCTTCCCTCATAAAATTCTGTTGAAGATTTCTGAAAGGATTCCTTACTTCTTTCCCATCTCATGTTTTCTGTGTTATTCAAGAAATAGAGCAAAGCCCTTTGTTAGGTACTGGCATGGCTTATGCATGCACGTACACATACACACACATACACACACATACACACACACACACACACACACAGGCATCAGGCACAGACAGGGAACAGACACACAGCACAAGACGCAGGGAGCAGGGACACACACATCAGACAGGTACAAGAGATTGGTACAAACAGGCCAGTAACCACGACCCACAGATAGACAGAAGACACAGGTAGAAAAATGAAGAATTTAAATTTGGGTTTGCTGTTGGTCAAATTAATCCAAGAGGAAGTAGCTTTGTTTTCATGCCTTCAGGTGACATTGACCCTGATCTATCTAGGCTTGCTAGATTCTGATTTTTAGAAATCCCCTCCTCCATCCCCAGCACCTCAGACGCAGTTTTTTCACGACATACAAGGAAGTAACACTACTGATGGTGTGGGAATTTGGGGGATCAAATCCAGGTCATCAGGCTTGCCAGCAAGCGCCTTTTCCTACCGGGCCAGCTCAGCAGTCTGGCCTTTGTCTTTTGTGATTGGCTCACATCCTTTAATGTTTTCTAGATCCATCCATGTAGAACGGGAGACGAGATTGGCTCGTGTAAAGGTGACATAAACAGACACAGTTTCCTTATTGGCCGCTGGTGGACATTCACGGTTACTCTGCTGTCTACCGTACCATCATCATCTTCCATTCCTTACCTTGTATTGGCCCGGCAAGCAGCGTCCTCTCCCTCAGGCAGAGGAGAGGCTGCCGCGGGGCTGTATGCCAGCCCTGGTTTACTCACCCGCCTTGATACCAAGGTATTTCATGGGGCACAAGCTGGGCAGAAGTCAGATCTCCCTCTCCCCAAGAAATAGTCTTACTATTTCAGGAGCAGGAGAGAGAATGTCCTCACTGGACCCTAAGGATGGACATCTGGGACGAGGAGGGTGGGGCAAAGTGTTATATTTGACATATGTATGCGCTTTGCTGGACTGCCATGGAGAAACATTCACAAATCTCTTTCCTCACTTCCTGTTCTAGATTCAGGGGATATTCTCTCCACTGGGAAGAGTGTGATCTCGCATTCCTTCCCTGTAGGAGGATGGGGTGTCATTCTGGCCTGGGGTTATGCTGCCTAGCCTGGGTCTTTCTGGATGCGAGCTCAGCTCCTGTCTCCACTCGCCTAGCCTGGGTCTTTCTAGATGCGAGCTCAGCTCCTGTCTCCACTGTGACTCATACCTTGAACTCCATCAGTCCTCTGAGCCACACCCTCAGCTTCCCAGTACCTCGTGTTCCCACTGGGGACTAGCCCCCTTTCCACTCCACTTCACCCAGCCCCTGTCTTCTGATGGCGGCGTGAGGCTGAATGTAGGTGGAGAAGACAGTCTCCTGCATGACTTCCAAATTCCACCAAGGTCAGACCCCCTTCAGCTGGCTCTGTCCCCGCTGCTGCTGGAGATAAGGACAATGGAAACACATTCTAAGAGGAAAAACAGGAGGAGAGGAATGTGGGCAGCCCCTGCCACGGGGCAATGGAAACCTCTGGCCTGCACTGAGCTGACCTGTGTTCTGCTCTCTGAGTTACGCCTCACTAGGGACATGCCAACCAGCTGGACTGGGCTCAGAAAGAGCCCGTTTTATAAATGGAAACTCCAGACAGGAAGCTTGTGACTTTGGTCCTGGTTCCTAGTGGGATGAACTTTAAAAAAAATATGTAAACAATTATATATATTTATGTTTATTTACTTATTTATTTATGAGGGAGATGGGGACACATGGTGTGCACACGGAGGTCCTTCTACCGACCATGTGGATCCTGGGGACTGAGCTTAGTTCTTCAGGCTTGGTGCTAAGTACCTTTACCCGAGCCATATTGTTGGCCTGGGAGAAGCTTTTCATTGTGGTGGCTTAGCTCTTCTGGGCTGTGTCGTGTCCCCCATTCATTATCTACCACCAGCAGAGAAGCTATTGATCACACTTGGCCACCTTTCTGAAGTGCTACCTAGCTTCTGGGGTTCTTCAATCTTCTTCTCCTAGCCTGACCTACCACAGAGGCCATGATCCTCATGTACCCTCTCCGTGGTCACATGGATTCTGTGCTGTAAAGCCTTTTTTCCATGTCACACAGCTTGGAGGTTGGAGCAAGAGTGCATGCAGTAAGAGGCCTGGGTCGGGGTCTCCTGAAAGCCCAAGCCAGGTAGAAAATGGGAAACATGTATAGTGAGCAAAGGGGAACCTGCTGGTCATTATATGGAGAAAATAACACACACACACACACACACACACACACACACACACACACACGCACACACGCACACACACACCCATGATTCTGGGAACTGGTCTGTCCTAGTTATACCAGAGGCCACCATATTGGAAGAGTATATTGACTCTCACATGTCTCTGAACACACAGGACCTACAGCAGCGATATTCTTAAAGTAGCTGCTCAGGGCTTAGGTCAGTATGTTGTCTGGTCCCTGGTCCCTGGTCTTTCCCCATTGCTCAGACCTCCTCCCATTGGGTGACCTTTCTGTACAGCGTCTGCTCCATTCACCCTCAGGACTTACCCTATGTCTTGGACTGCTGTTGTTGCCAGTGCCAGGACACATGGACAAGTGGCTAGGGACAGTGCTCTGGCAGGATAGCATTTTTGTCTCTTACATCTTCCTTGCCTCTTACTCTCTCCTTTCTGTCTCCTGTGTTCACCTCCCTCCCCCCTCCCCTTCTTCCTTCCCCCTACTCCCTCTCTATCTCTGACTCTCTCTCTCTCTCTCTCTCTCTCTCTCTCTCTCTCTCTCTCTCTCTCGGTGGGACAGCATTCTGCTATGAAAACTCAGACTGACCTCATATGCCTGATCTTGCCGTAGCCTCTCGAGCATCACAGACACAGGCACGAGCCCCCACAGCAGACGGTCCACTGCTATTCCTCAAAGCACTATAATCTGTCCTTGTAGTTAGCCTTGACATTATACCTGTAAGCAGACGGATGCCCAACTACATTACTGATCTTGAGATGCGCAGTGGTTTGGATGGTAGCCATGACTTTGCCAAGTGCTGTAGGATTGTCAGGGTTAGCACTCTGTTTAAAGATGAGCTTGTAATTGGATTGACTACAAAAATTTATATTTATTGTATAGGACATCTCTATGTTTATATATTGTAAAATGGCTAAATTAATAATTAACACATATTGCCTTACATCATTTTCTCATGATTAGAACATTTAAAACTGACCCCTTTTGCAATTTTATTTATCAGCCTATTATTTTCTTTCAAGACAGGGTTTCTCCATGTGACTCTGGTTGTCTTGGAACTAGATTATCTATAGACTAGGCTGGTTTCTTTCTCCTGAGTGCCGGGACTAAAGGTGTGTCAGCATGCCTGGCCTCTTTCTGAAATTTTTAAATGTATAATATATTGTAATGAACTACATTCACTGTGATGTACCATAGACTCTAAATTAAATTATTTTATAGAAATATATGTACTATTTAATTATATAATTATGTATATATGTATTAAAATATTAAATATATATTTAAATAAGTTCTTTCCTAATTGAATTTCATGTCTGTTGAACAGCCTACCCTCATTCTGTAACCTTCAGCATTTGAGAGCTGCCATGTCTGGTCTGTTTCAGTGAATTCTACTTTTTGACATTCTAGGTATAACTGGGATCATGTGGCATTTGTCTTCTCTGACTGGCTTAATTATCACGTGTCCTCTAGGTACTTCCTGTCAGGAGTGACTGTCCTGACAGGATACACAGGCTCCCCTTGAACCATGTCCTTTTTCATAAGCCACCCTTCCTAAAAATGCATCATGGGCCAGAAATCACATCTGTGACCCTAGAGGACCTTTGAACCTAAATAATCTTGTTTTTCTTAGACTAATTGCAAGGATAGGCCTGTTTCAAGTAACAGCCTTGAGAAAGAGGGTGGAGCTGAGTTGGGTGGTCAGTCAGGAGAGGAGATGGATATAAGTCATCAACTTAATAAGCCTCATGGGACTGTGTCATGGGTAGATGTCATGAAGCTTAAGTTAATGAGTTATCTTACATTACAAACAGTACTTAAGACTTGGGAACATAGTGCTACTATGTAAGTGCATTTGCTGTTACGAGGATGGTGATGATGATGATGATGATGGTGATGATGATGATGATGGAGTTAAAGAATGGGTATCCTAAATCTTAGTAGCTACTTGATTGGACACAAAAGCAAGGAAGAACAAAGGAGAAAATCTGGTTGGTACCTGCTGCTCAGGCAGGGAGGATGGAGTAAACAGCTGACCTGTGTTTCGGCATCCTACTTACATGAGAGCTACTCCTAGCAGCTTCCTAAATAGAGGGGAAATGGGACAGCCCAGTGAAATCCAGGGCTGTAGCTTTTGTCTAGCATGCTCAAGTTCCTAGATATGTTAAAAGAAAGGTCATAAAGGCACTCATCAGATACAGGGATTGCCTTACAAGCACAAGGACTGGAACCGGGTCCTTAGAACCCATGCCAAGCATCCGAGCAAGGCGGCATACACCTGCAGTCCCAGCCCTGGAAAAGATGGCCGACAGGTAGCTGCCCAGTCAGCCTGCCTAGCCCATGAGGCAAGTTCCAGGCTTGTGAAAGGCCCAGGCCCAGAAAGACCCCAGAAGGTGGGTGACCCGTGAGTTGTCCTCTGGTTTCATGAGCATGTGTGTGCATATGTGTACTTACATACACAGAGAGGAAAGAGAAAGGGCTGCTCCCCAGGGCCTTGCTTCTCCTCATTCTCTTCCAATGGCTAAAGGAGGTGACTGGTTGCAGAGGTCAGTTTTAAAGCAGCCAAGGTCTTTGAATCAAATGTGACGTTTAAAGTCTATGACTTGGAGATAGGGGAGAAGGAGATGTTTCCTGCGTTCTGTGGACAGGAACTCCATTTTCTGTATATCTTCATGTATTCACATAGTGCTTGTCAGAAACCACACAAGAGGGTAGCAGCCCCAGCCATAAAAGGGAGAGAAGAAAACTGGCTTTTTAAAACCGCTGTTAGCTTGAACTAAAAATAATCCTCCCAGTCTGTGCCTGATACTCAAGAAAAACTGTGCACTGTAAATCCTGAATGAATTTTGAAGTGTCTATGAGTCCTTATTGTATCTGATTTGTGTGTGTGTGTGTGTGTGTGTGTGTGTGTGTGTGTGTGTAGGTTGGGACTTCAATTTCTTGTTCTGGTCGTTACGCGTTGCATTGTAAAATCTAACAGGGGGGTTCAGGTCCTAGAAAGGAAAGAGAAATGCAGTTCTAAGCGTAAAGCCATTTCTCGGGAATGCATTAGCCAAAGAAACTTTGGGGATTCCCCATTTCTGTGTAGTTTTTAAATGGAAGACTGCGCATTTGAGATAGGAATTATTATATCAAATACACCCGTTGTGGGAAACTAAAGAAGGATCAGAGAAATACCGGCACTCACCCTGGCAGTGAGAAATAGCAGCTCTGCTTTCATTCTGAAAGATGTGTTTTATACGTAGATGTGTGTGGGCATGCAGGCAGCCACCGGGCCAGAGCCCTAGAACTGGAGTCAGGCAAAGCTGGGAGCGGCTCACCACCTGATGAGGGTGCTGGGAACCGAACCCGAGGGTCCTCTGCAAGAGCAGCACATGCTCTTAGCCTCTGAGCCAGCTCCCAGGTCCCAAGCATCTTGGCTTTTGCATCTCCTCGAAGAGTGACATTTGTGCTATTTACAATTTCCCTTCATAAAACTCAGTGCACACCGCCCTCTCTGGTTGGCACTTGGCATATGCACATCTCAACACTGATCTCTTTATCTGAGGTTTAGACTTTCTTCCACTCCTACCCTTTGGGGGAGAGGTTCAAAGGGGGTTTCCTGACTTTTGCAGACTCTTCTTTGAAGTCCAGGTTGCAGCGGGCTCTTTGGGAGCTTCCTGAAGCAGCTGGTTATCACGAACCTGAGTCAGCAGCGCTTGTGGTGGTGGATGGAAAACGCCCACTCTGTCTGCTTACTAGGACATGGGCATGTTTTTCTGATCCACCCCCAGTCCCCACCCAACCTTCAGATGAGCCTGAGCTCTGATGACTTTCTCTTGCTTGCAATGCCTTCCTGTGGAAACAAATGTAACAGATCTTGCTGTCTCCACCTATCGAGGCTGAAGGACACAGGGACAGGATCCGTTTGTGCAGTGGTCCATGGCCCTAGAAAGAAAGAAAAAAGACCCCAGAGTGTTGATGCAAAATCTTCACAAGATGTGGGGTGAGCATTTATATAAATACTTGAGCAGTGTTATGCTGCAGCTAGAATACATTAATACTGATGGAGTCATTTTTTTTCTCTAATTCAAGGCTCTTTGGATTCCATTTTTATTTGGTTTTAGAGAAAAATAACTGGTCTGGGATGCTGAGCTAGTCCACCTGCTTTTTCCTTTCTGGACACACATTTGGGAAGGAGGTGCCCATTTGGTAGCAGGCAACGGTGCCTTGGGATGTGAGGTTTTCTCCAGATCCCTGGGGCATGCATTCTCCCCTCACAGGTAATGAAGCCCGTGTTTGGCAGGGATTAAGTGACTTGTACACACCCCATGGTGAGGCTCTCAGTGTGTTTTTGCAGTGGTTGTGTATGTCTGGATGCAGACGCTCTGCAAGCACCTTCAAAGATGCTCAGGTTTCTAACGTAGTCTTTCCAGGCATCTTGCCCATCGTCAGGCACATCTGGACTACCCTGGCCTTCTTCCTCATCCACTGCACTGGATATTATACACTAAGAACACCAGCCCAGGCTGCAAGGGAAGGGAAGCCCAAGGTACTGAGTACCAGCCCCTTGAGTTTACAGAGCTCTTTATGATCTCTGGACTCTGCTCCATCTGGCCACGACCCTGTCTGCAAGAATAATGAAACATTTGGTAATTAGCATCAGGTCAACGATAAGTCAGCGACTGTGCTGAGGGATAATGAGGTTCTTTGACTTATTGTTCAGTCTTCCCACTGTTTGAATTTTCACTTTGCATTTTTGCGTGTGCTGCGGTGACTGTTTGAAGGTCGGGAGACAACCCTCGGGAGTTGATTCCCTTATCCACCGTGGCTTCACGGGATTGAACCCAGGTCACCAGGCTTGCATGGTGAGCACTTTACCAGCCTAGCCATGCTGCCAGCCCACAGTCCTGCCCAGGAATGGAGGGTGAGGCTGGAGACATGGCTCAGTGGTTAAGAGCATTGGCTGCTCTGGTCTTCTCAGAGGTCTTGAGTTCAGTTCCCAGCAACCACATGGTAGGTGGCAACCATCTGTAATGGGATCCAATGCCCTCTTCTGGAGGGCAGACTTATAGGCAAAGCACTCATATACATAAACTATATAAACAAAGAACGGAGGGTGAGACAGGAGGAGGAGGAAAAGACAGGATGCCTTCCTCTAACTGAGTAATGACAGTAGCTATAGGAATCGGTGGTTATGGTCTCAGTCTAGAGGTCGATGGATGTATTCTTAATCTGGCTTGTAACTAGCTCTGTAAGTTTTAGTGACTGCATGTGCTGCACCTTGGTGAAATGTGATTTCTTTACAGGGTTCGATACCTTGTCCATATCTGTAAATAAGTCATATGCTACACAATGATACTGTGGCCCGTGATTTAATTCTAAGATTTAGTTCTTGCTCTCACTTAGGAGCACCGACTTCCCTCCCCCCCCCCCCTTTTTGTGCACCTTGTGTTTTTTGTAATGGTCCTCTGACCTTTTATAGATCACCTTTTCTCAAATGATACCCTGACTTTCTTAGATCATCCACTGTCACTGGGTTAATTGCACCCATGGGATCCAGGCCTGGTCAGTTAGAACTTCTCATACTCCCTGGCCGTGGTGTGTGGGGTTCTAAAGTGGTAGATCCCTGAGGGAGGCCAGTAAGTCTTTGCTGGAACCGAGGCACAGAACAGCTCTGGCCTCTTGGGGGTCGCTCTAGGCAAAAGAAATATTAATTCTATTTTAGTATGCAGTTTAATCTTAGAGGACCACATTCTTCTCTTGGAGGTGGGGAAGGACCTCCTTTATGAGCACAATACACCTCTCTCTCCATCTCTCCATCTCTCTCTCTCTCTCTCTCTCTCTCTCTCTCTCTCTCTCTCTCTCTCTAACATGGCTTCCAGTATCACAAAAACAATTCCCTTGGATGACCTCATCCTACCCCGTTTCTATCTTGAAAAACAAAGTCATATGGCATGGAGTGGCCACTGCGCCTAACCCCTGGGCTCTGTGTACCACCTTCCCACATGGGTTGGAGATCATCTTTAATGTTCATCAGAACCATTTCCTGGTCTGTAGAAGTGGTGGAAAGAACGCATGTTTAGTTGCCATAGGAAATCAGGTATATTTTGAAAGGCATCAGTGATGAGCTATGAAAAGGTTTTCTTTTCTTTTCTTTTCTTTCCTTTTTTTTTTTTTTTTTTTTTTTTTTTTTTTTTTTTTTGACTGTAGGGCTGGTTATTTGGCAAAAATGCAAAACAGTGATCCCAAGTCCCTGAATCACGATGAAGCGGACATACCCGGGGTGTGGCTATGAACTCACAAATGTGAGAGCTCACTTTGAGCTTACACACTCCTTATGTCCAACAACCTGTCCTATCCAATGGTGACAAGCTGGGAGGTAACCTGTCTTTGCCTTGGGAAGGTCCATCCTCTGAGAGTGGAAAGTGTGTTAGTCTCTCTTCCTGGGCTGGTGGCAAAATACCTGACATAGCTTAAGGGGTCGAATCAATTACTTTGGTATACGTTTCAGGGTTCAGTCCCGGCTCACTTGGCCCCAATCCTAACCCTATGGCAGCTGTGGGAGCACGTAGCCAAGAATAGCTATTCACTTCTGGGAGGACAGAAAGCAGAGGGTAACTGGAAGGGGCCAAGGTCACATGGTCTTCCCCCTTTCAAGTTGGTCCCATATACTAAAGTTTCCAGAACCTTCATTGCTCTCAGGTGAAGAGCAAGCACTTGATAAATGAGCCCAAGCAGGGCATTGCATACTAAAACCCAACAGACAGGAATCTTAAGTTTTATCCATTAGAATTCCAGTGCTTGGCAGGTAGAGACAAAAGCATCAGGAGTTCAAGGCCAGTCTCAGTTGCATAGTGAGTCTGAGGCCAGACTGGGCTATGTCAGACCCTGTCTTGGTTTGAATATGCTTTGCCCAGGGAGTGGCACTATCTGGAGGCGTGGCCCTGTTGGAATAGGTGTGTCACTTCCATCCATTGGAAGGCTGGTTACAGGAAATGACCAGTTCAGGCCCCATATACCCGATTGTTGGAGTCTTAGGTAGGGTCACCCTCATAAATTCATGTTTCCCTTGTCCTTGGCTTCTAGCTAGTCTCAGAGATACACCCCTCTCCCCAATCCAGTTATCTCTTCCAGTACTCTCTCCCTCCATCCTCTATCCACTCCATCCCTCCTCTTCCTAACTCCCCTCCACCACTCAGTCCCTTCCCTTCCATCCACCCCTGTTGTCTAATCTATTTCCCCTTCTTGGTGAGATTCAAGCATCCCGACCTGGGCCCTCCTTATTACTTAGATTCTTTGGGCCTGTGGATTGTACTCATAAGGGGATGCTAGTCATACAGTACAGGACAACCATGCTGCAATTCACAGACCCATAAACCTGTCTTAATCTACTCAGTCATGTTCTGAGTTCTTTGTCAATCTCAAAACAAAACAAATCTCAAATTTGGGCTCTTGCTCATTCGGGCATTATAGGTTATTTAAGTATATGATACCTTAGGTGGTAAGGCTAAGTGTTGTGCTACATTACAGAGTAGGATGTTAATGCCAGACTCAGCACCCTATGGACTTCTAGCACGTAGAGGCAGATGTCCATAGAAGATGTCCAGGCCAGATGCATCTGTCCATAGAAGCAGATGACAGAGAATGTTGCCAGCACAAGCATAAACTTGAGGAAGAACATTATACAGTCTGCTTATTGGAGACTTGAGTCTAAGTTCTATTTACCAAACACTTGACAAAGCCCCCTTCACAAGCTAAACAATCCCTCCCAACACCTGGAACTCAGCATTTCTTTAACATTATGTCAGGCATACCAGAAACTGGATGGGAGGCAGAATATGCTTTTTTTTTTTTTTTGGAAACTGAGAGGGGGGCAGCAACAAGAGGTAGAATTTCTGGTTGACAAAAAATAACATTTGAAAACAGAAATCAGAAGGATTCAACGTAAGAGATGTGGCCTCCATCTTTGGTTTTCTGTTGTGATTTCTGTGCCATTTGTTTTCTTTCATGTGGCTTCTGTCCTTTCTTGTCCTAACCATTAAAGAGGGTGGTAGTGAGTGGATGTTAGTGTGTGATGATGTCAATACATGAGTTATTGGAAAGTGGGGCTTTGTGGCAGTGTAGAGGAAGTAAGTTGATCCAGCCCAAGCAGTGCGTTTGCTGAGGGGGAAAAATGCTGGCAGAATAGAAGAGGGTAAAACCTACCCTGAAACCATTACAGAGGGAGTTTGAGAGTCTTGGGACCATGGTGATGTGTATGTAATACTTGTTCACAAATTGAACAAGTTGATTTGAGAATGAATGATTCATAGTTAGGGCAGCACTTTGGACCAGAGGAGGTCAACAGCCCTCTACCCAGCACTGTTAGCAGTGAGCCTTAATAGAACAGGAAGCAAAGAAGAGAAGTCACCTGATTGGCTACTGGAAGGCATTTGGCTTAGCTAGACATCATGTGGCTGGTTGCCTGTCTGTGACTGGCTGAAACCAGACTATTTGTCACTAAGTTTTTATACTACCAAACTCTATCTTTTGTTACTTAAGAATCTCATCAGTCACTGCATTTTTAAGTTCTTTTGGTTTGTCTCTCAATCTTGAGAGGTTGACTGAGATGTTGGTCCCCAGGGCTTCTCCATCCCCATCCTAAAGGATGGTTTTGATGTCAGTACAGATTCTACAAGTCATGATACAAAGTCATCTGAATGATCTGATGATCTCCTCTTGTGTTTTCTAACATTTGGTGCACAGTGAACACCCGTGCACAAGCACTTGAGACACCAGGGAAGATAGGATGCAGCAGGGAAACTATTTCAAGCACTTTTGGGAGGGTAATGACATTAAAATCCCCCATCCACATTGACCTATTCTCCCCTTCATTTACTCAGGAGTTGCCAGCACATGTGTTGGCTGTTACATTTTGCATTGATAAAAATATCTCCTAGATGGGCTCTAACGACAATCTCTTTGGCATGCTTTCTATGTCAGGGGTCACAGTAAGGCAGACAAACTAGTGTCTACTCAGTGTTCACTGTCAAATTATTGCATGGCTGAAGGCTACTGACAGCAGAGACTGAGCCTAATGAACTTGTCTATAGACTGCTGAGTTACTTTTTCTGCTGGTTTTCTTCACCAGCTTGGAGCTCAGTGTAACTGTAAAGCCTTCAGTATAGGTTTTGCTCCTATTAAATTTCAACAAGGAGCAAGCATATAAATCTAGAAGACTAACTCTATAAAGAGACCCAGAGGAAGAATCTGGATCACACTTAGATTATTTAGTGAAATGAGTGATAGGCCTTTTTGCATTTTTATTATGACCCTGTGTGTATGTGTATGTGTATGTGTGTGCATGTGCGTGTGTGTGTGTGTCTGTGCGCGCGCGCGCGTGCGCGCGCATGTGTATGTGAACAAAAATAAAACATCTCCTTATACCCATAGATAAACTTAATTATTTAATTAAATTGTAGTTTTGGGTATTAGAGAAAAGCAAGTTAGAAAACAGCATGCCTCTGTTCTGTACCAGTTCCTTCCCTGGCTTCCTTAGGTAGTAGACTGCATGTTGTAAACTGAAGCAAACACTTTCCTTCCCTAGTTGGTCATGATGTTTTATCACAGCAATTGATACTCCAATTAAGAAAATAAGTAAACCATTAATGTTAACACTATTCTAGCAATGTTATGCAGTTTACATAAGATATTAGTAACATGCTCATATAATGACTTAACATTCAATAAACTTACTATTAATATTCCTATTAATTAATTGATAAACTTAATTTTGAGATAAAGTCTGTTGTACCCCAGCCTAGCCTCTAACTCTGTTTAGCAAAGAATAAATTTGAGCTCCTGATTCTCCTGTTCTAACCTTCCAAGTTGTTGGAACAGGAGATTATAGGCATGTACCACTTATAAAGAGTGAGAACAAGAGAGCATCATTTTTTTTAATATTCTAGATGACCATTGGGAAACTCTCAAAGCTAATAATGAGGTCAAAAGATTTTAATTTAGAGTTTGATTTGTGGAAATTGTAAAAGTACTGAATGATTTAAGACATTTGATTAAAATAGGCTCAGAGGTCACTGTGAGGCCATACTTAATCTGAGTGTTAAAGTTCATAGGCAAATACACTCAGCTATTTAGTTGTAGAGAGGGCCCAGATTCCTTAAGCAATAAGATGCAATAATTTTGATAATACTATATAGTCTGTTTCTTTGGTCAATTGCTTTAATGAGAGAACCCATTCCTTCTTCCTTCGAAAGTTGTTCAGGCAGAAGGCAAGGCAGAGGAGAAAACAGCTCACCTTGAATGTTTATCTATTACTTAGCATATTCCTTACAATACCTACAGAAAGTGAACTGGGCTGCCTTCAGAGGCAAGTCACATGAGAATAAACACTAGGCAGTCATGCAACTAGTTCAGAGTTGAGGTCTGGGTTCAGAAACACCGGATGTTGCATCTAATTTACTTTTTTCCCCTAATAAAACCCCAGCGTGATTCCTCTCCTTTGACTAGGAGACTGTTGTAACCCTGCCAAGGCCATTTCTATAGATACCTCCTTCACTGCCTGGAATTCACTGGTGCAACAGCTGAGCTTTTCCACTGTGTGAGCTTTGCTTAGGGTATCTCTCACTCACATCCTTGCAGATCCTTCCATCATAGTCTTGGGTGGTAGCCATTTCCCAATGATGAAGTCACATTCCCAGGATAGAGGAAAACTTGGCATACATGGAAAGGAGACCTTTTCAACTGTCTTTTCCCAGATGCCCTTTCTCTTTGAGGATGGGCAGGGGGCATGTAGCAGAAATAGTCTGATGAACTTGGAGTCGTTTTCTTTTCTAAGCGTTGTTGGAAAAATGAGCCTGTCTCAGACATTCAGACCTATTGTTAATCCAGAACTCAAATTAGAAATGGTAATGGCCTTGTAGTGGGCATTCCATCCCTCCATTTGTCCATCTGTGCCTCCTTTAAAGTCCTCTAATCCCTTTGACTTAACAATTTTATGTCTAGGAAAATTTTGGAACTAGTCAAGAAACTATTATTTGTAATAAATACATTATGGTTATGAAAATGATTTTTTTTAAAAAAAATCAGGCTCTTGCTGTGTAGCTAAGTCTCCTCTGAACTCACTGCAGGTGTTCTGCACCAACTGCTTGGGAGCTGGGACTAGAGGTGATCATGAGCAGGCTTGGCTGGTTTGGTTTTTCTTGAGGGGATTGACTAGGCTTTGACATCATCACCCTGTAAGGCACCATGATGACTTTATCAGAACCATGGCACCATTTTTCTATTTGGTCCTCATAGGAGTAAGGCTGCACTTTTCAGAGGTTCTAACTCATTCATGTAGGTCAACTGGCATTGAGGCAAAGTCAACCCACCTCTACCAACTATTACATACAAACAGCGCCTTTTACAGAGCACAACTCTTCCTTTTTCATGCTGCTTCAAGTAGGTAAATTCATGTTCCTGTATTCCAACTAAGCCCAAAAGAGGGGCTTCTTTTCCATCAAATGAAGAGTACAGGATGCAGATACATCCAAGGAGTAGGGAGCAGAGGTGAAGTTTCTACCTGGGAGCCTCTTTATTTTTACATAAATAAGAATCAAAAGTCTCTTTGCAAGATTGTAGAAAAATGGTTGCAGGAAAGGGGATGCATTAAAGGGCAGACACGATGGTGGTAAGGAACAGGACAGAGAACTGACCGAGATAAGCAAAGGGATGGCTTAGGAGAGGGAACATCAGAAACGATGACTGTGTAGTGGCAGTAGGGAACACCGGAGTAGTGAGATGGAAGATAGATCTCTAGTTAGGTGTGGACTGGCCAATTAGCAGAACAGGAAAGGCAATGAGATAGAGAAATTGAAAACACATTGATTCATTCTCCAAACAAACACAATAAAGACATTTTGGCTGGACATAGAACCTGTCGGCAGACTCGAACCCTCAGGTTAGCACATAATGAAAGTGATGGATTAGGTGATCTGGAAAGATAGAGTATTTTATTCCTTTATGTTTAAACACTGTGCTGGACTGTCCAGCACATGTGTCACTTCAGCTATCTCTCACAATAACGTCAAGATAAGACTCACAACTTAGGCGCCTAGAACAACCAAGTGAACCTGTCCATGACAGAGCTTGGACTTTTGTTCCTAGGTTCTCCAGCATCACAACCCCAGATCTTCTTTCTGCACCACATTGCCTTTAGAAGGGCATGGGAAGACTGTTTGAAGTGATTAAAGGCCTTCAAGAATTAACACACAAACAGCACCGGTGCCATCGAAAGTGACTGGAAATGAGATTTCTCAGTACACCATCCATATGGTTGCTGTGTCAGTGTCAGCAAGATGAAAAGGTGTGAGAGAAAGATGTGGGGCTGGGATGAGAAGAACGTTCACACGTGTGGGCTGCTCATCAGAAGGTCAGCAAGGGACAGAATGAAGAGGTGGGGCTGGTCACGCAAGAGATGGAGCAGGTCCCAAAGCATGAGCTTATGTGGGTTAGGGAAAAAAACGCTATGGTTAGAGGCAGAAAATGTTAACTCTTCCTCCCAGCCCTGAGTCCCAACAGATTGAAAAGAACCAGGAACCTCTTAAAAGGAGGTAAATGGAAGGTACATGCTCCAGGCAAGTTGAGGACTTGTAGAGACTCGCTTTGTACACTGCAAAGTCCCAGGAATTTGGGGAGACTGAGTGCGGTGGTTTGAATAGGTTTGGCCACCGTAGACCATGTGTTTGAATATGCTTAGCCCATAAGGAGTAACACTATTAGGAGGTCTGGCCTTGTTGGAGGAAGTGTATCACTGTGTAGGTGGGCTTTGAGGTCTCTTAGGGCTCAAGCTCCACCCAGTGTAGAAGAGACCCTCCTCCTGGTTGTCTGCAGAAGACAATCTCCTTCTTGCTGTCTTTGGCTCTCAGCTACTCCAGCACCAGGTCTGCCTGCATGCACCCATGCTTCCTGCCATGATGATAATGGACTAAACCCCTGAAACTATAAGCCATCCCCAATTAAATGGCTGCCTTCATAAGAGTTGCCTTGGTCATGGTGTCTCTTCATAGCAGTAAAAACCTAACTAAGCGGAAAGCATAAGACCATGAGAGAACATTTGAATGGGAATGTCAAGCCTATTCCAACCACCACAAGGAGGGAAGAACAAGGATGGGTAATGTGTGGGAAGGAGAGAACGCATGGGCAGTGACCAAGGATGATGGACTGTTGATGCCACAGCCTACCTGAAACCCTGCAGGCAAATTTGTAAGGCTATCAGAAAAGTACCCAATCCAAGGGACAAAGGCAGTTGTTTCTTCATTTGGATATGGATAATAAACATGTCCTCCCATAGCATGGCGGGTACCATGCTCTATTCCCACCATACTGGCTTTTTAACATTTTTTTCTACCCTGGGGCTCTTTTAGAGTGTGTTGAAACTATGCACCCTCTTCCAGAATAATTATAGATTATGTGCTAGCTAGTTTTGTGTCAATTTGAGACAATCTAAAGTCAACTGAGAAGACCTCCTAAGTCTTTGTGAGCGACTGTTCTAGCATGTCTACTAAACACATTAAATGCATCTTTAACTTCTGAGCATCTTTACATAGAAATGCCATTTTCTTAGTCCATCGTGCAGATTAGAAGTTACAATTTTATTCAAAAAACAAATAGAGGATGGAGGGGCAAAGGCCTTAAATTCAAGAACTCTTCTGAAATCTGCCAGAGAAGGTCACGGGTCAACCTCTTACATCCCACGTTGGAAAGAAAGACAAGCTGGATGCAGGAGACAAACCTCACTAGAGCACACACATGGAAACAAACCAGCATTAGGGTCAGAATGGATGCACTTTAGTTGGCAAAGTACCAATCAGAAAGAACACACAAGGTTAAGAGTCAAAGATTCCAGGGGCCAGTGGCCAGGCACTTTTCCACAATCATATTGTTAGTTTGCCTTCAGATCCTCATAACGAATATTGAAATAAAGATCCCCGTAGGGAATAAAGAAAAGTATCATTTTATGTCCTTATAGATATATACTGTAGATCAAACAAGTTCTCCCTTGCTGTTTTTCTGGAAAATGTGTGTGTGTGTGTGTGTGTGTGTGTGTGTGTATGCACACATATGCATGTGCCACATGTGTGTGCGTAGATGTGGAAGCCAGAAACAGATGTCTGGTTCCCTGGGCTTGGAGTTACAGGCAGGTACGAGACACTCAACGTGGATGCTCAGAATCGAACCCGGGTCCTCTGGGAGAGCAGCAAGAATTTCTTAACCACTTAGTCATCGATCTCTCTAACCCAAAAGGCAATATGATGAAAGAGTCCAGACTGTCTTCATCCAGAAGAAGCAATTTAACCAGAGCCTCTCCAACGTAGGAGAAAGGAAAATATATACTTGGCTATATTATTCCATGTGGAAAAATAAGAACACCTAATTCTATCTCACATAAAGATAGTCTGGTCGACTTAAGGGAGGGGACACTAAGAAGTGTGTGTGTGTGTGTGTGTGTGTGTGTGTGTGTGTGTGAAGGTCACAATCTCTCCAAAAAATTAAAGCCCAATATTGCTTCTCATAAAGTGTACCCTGACCACTATTCATCACTGTGTCCTATGTAGTGACAGTATCTTTTACCTATGCCAACATTTTGAGAAAAACCTGCCTAGCGTAACAAAAGTTAAAATACAGCCTGAGGACATCAACATACAACACAATGAAAATCTGATATGGCAAGAATGTTGGCTGTAGAACAGGAATTTTTAATAACCACAATTAATATGGTGTAGTGAAAAAAATCAGGTGTTATTTAAGAAGAGGTGGATAGAGTAAATAGGCAGAAACATTAAAGAATCTGAAATAAATGGTAGAGACCAAGGCAGGTGTCCAGGGTGAGGGAGGAGGGAGGAGGAGGGAGGATGATGGAGGAGGGAGGAGCGTGCTGTGAGCTCCAGGCCACTAGAGGTAGTAAAGCCTACCTCACAATAATAGCTATGACAAGAACTAAAGGAAATAAGGGGATGCCATTCATGCAGTCACCGGTAGACCGGTCGTAAGTTAGGAAAGGAGACAGTAGGTGTTCCAAAACTAAAAAGCAAAGGGAAAAACAGCTGGAGATTGTGGAGCAAGCACAGTACCCATGAACGGCTCCAAATCATAAGCAAGAGGACACCAGAAGGAAAACAGTAAGAGAAGAAATACAGAAAAATATTTGAAGCAATTACCACAGAACATTTCCCAAGTTAAATCACCAAACCACAGACCCAGGAAGTGCAAGCAGCATCAGACAGGATGAATGCCAAAACACCACACCTGGGAGTATTATATTCAAATTCCAGAAAGTCAGATCATCTTAGCCAGGCTTACTCTCTCCCCACAAAAGAATGTCACCTTATCAAAACAGGATCTAGGAAGGAGAGGGCGGGGTGGGATGTTTAAGAGGAGAGACAACCAAATTAGGATTCTTTACCTTGTGGGATTATCCTTTGAAATGAAGGAGAAATGGGTCACTAAGAATACATAGGGAAGAAACTTGTGACACAGTGAAGAAAGGACATAGAGAATGAGTGAGTGGAGGTGAAAGCTTTGGTCCTATTCATGTCCTCAGGGGGTTTGTGTGTGTGTGTGTGTGTGTGTGTGTTCACACATCCATGGGTATGCTTGCATGTGTGTGCATTGAGTGTGCATATGAATGTGTGTGTGAGTGCATGTGTATGTGCATATGAGTATGTGTGTGCAAGCACATGTGTGCCTGTGTGTGAGTGTGCATATATGTGTGTATGTGTGCACACGCATGTGTGTGTGCATGTAAGTGTGTGTGCATGGGTGTGTGCACTGTGTACAGTGAAATTAATAATATGACAGTAATACAAGAGACAGGCATGAGGACTAGTTTGTTCTGTGATCCTCATACCTGTGAACCATTATAATGCTATCAGAAACTGCAACTTGTAATTTATATGCTAAAAAAGAGAACAGAATCACATGACTTGCACAGACTAAGCTCACAGAAAGTATGGATTAGCAGATAGAACAGAGCAAAGAATGGGAGTGACACACAGGACCTGACCTGGTATAAGACTTTAATCCCAGCCCTGTGTCTTCATTAGGGTTTCTACTGCTGTGAGAGGTACCATGACCACAGCAACTCTTACAAAGGAAAACATATACCAGGGGTTTGCTTACAGTTTCAGAGGTTTAATCCATGGGCAGCACACAGGCAGGCATGGTGCTGGAGAAAGAGTGGAGAGATCTACATCTGGATTAACAGAGAGCAGGAAGAGTGATTAACACTGAGTGGGCCTGGCTTGAACGTTTGAAACCTCAAAGCCCACCCCAGTGACACGCTCTCCAACAAGGCCACACCTCCTATTAGTATCATTCCCTATGAGCCTATGGAGTCCATTTTCATTCAAACCACCCCACCTTGGAAAGTCCAGATGTGAGGATTAGGAGTTTAAAACTCTGCATAACAAAGACTGCAGAGTGAGCTCACAGAGTGAGAGAAAAATCTTTTCTGGCTGTGATGTTTGGAAGGGGTTGACAGCTAGAATATATAGAGCTCAAGAATTAAATATGTGAGCCACTTTTAAAATCAAAGTTCTATTGCCGTGAACAGACACAGTGACCAGACTACTATAAAGGAACACATTTAACTGGAGCTTGCTTCTAGTTCAGAGTTTCAGTCCACAGTCGTCATGGTGGGGACACGCAAGCAGACATGGTGCTGGAGAAGGAGCTGTGAATTCTGTCTCTGGAATTGCAGAGGGGAGAGGGAGAAAGAGAGAGAGGGAAAAGAGAGAGGGAAGAGAGAGGGGAGAGAGGAGAAGAGAAGAGAGGAGAGAGGAGAACAGAGGAGAGAGGAGAAGAGAGGAGAAGAAAGGAGAAGAGGAGAGAGGCGAGAGAAACTGGGCCTGGCTGGGGCTTCTGAACCATCAGCGCCCTCTCCTAACAAGGCCTCTCCTCCTAAATCCTGTCAAATGACACCACTTCCCAATGAGCAAGCATTCCAATCTATGAATTTATAGGAACCATTCCTATTCAAACCACCACAGCCCCAAATACTCCAATAAGCAAATAGGTAAATGAATCAGGCATTTATCAAAAGACTACATATGTCCTTATCCATCAGAGAAATAAATCAAAACCACACTGAAATGTCATTTTATCCCAGTCGGTATGAATGAGGAACACCAACACATCATCAGGAAAGCAGGTCCACCAAGACATCATCAGGAAAGCAGGTCCACCAAGACATCATCAGGAAAGCAGGTCCACCAAGACATCATCAGGAAAGCAGGACCACCAAGACATCATCAGGAAAGCAGGTCCACCAAGACATCATCAGGAAAGCAGGACCACCAAGACATCATCAGGAAAGCAGGTCCACCAAGACATCATCAGGAAAGCAGGTCCACCAAGACATCATCAGGAAAGCAGGACCACCAAGACATCATCAGGAAAGCAGGTCCACCAAGACATCATCAGGAAAGCAGGTCCACCAAGACATCATCAGGAAAGCAGGTCCACCAAGACATCATCAGGAAAGCAGGACCACCAAGACATCATCAGGAAAGCAGGACCACCAAGACATCATCAGGAAAGCAGGACCACCAAGACATCATCAGGAAAGCAGGTCCACCAAGACATCATCAGGAAAGCAGGACCACCAAGACATCATCAGGAAAGCAGGTCCACCAAGACATCATCAGGAAAGCAGGTCCACCAAGACATCATCAGGAAAGCAGGACCACCAAGACATCATCAGGAAAGCAGGACCACCAAGACATCATCAGGAAAGCAGGACCACCAAGACATCATCAGGAAAGCAGGACCACCAAGACATCATCAGGAAAGCAGGTCCACCAAGACATCATCATGAAAGCAGGACCACCAAGACATCATCAGGAAAGCAGTAGCAAGTGTTTGCGAGGATATGAGAGTGCTTTGTGATACACACAGCCAGTAAAAATGCAAACTGGCACAGCCACCCTGTGATCTACCCATGTATTCCTATCTATCGGGGAGAACCCAAGCAGCATGCAACAGGTACTTGTGTGTCTGTACTTATTACAGCAGTTTCACACAGCAGCCAAGAGATTAGCTGATGGATACCATCAAAAGATGAGTAAAGAAAATATGGCATGAGATATATACACACACATATATATATACACATATACACACATATACGCATACACATACATACACATATATACACATATACACATACATATATACACATATGTACACACACATATACACAGATGCATACATACACTTACATACATACATACACACATACATATACATACCTATACACACATATACACAAATACACATACATATACACCTTAATAACCTTTGGATTTTTTTAAATGTCAAATAGGATGACACAGGTTTTACCAGTTATAAATCTGGCTATATGTGCCCAAATGCACGCTTTGCATTTGTGTGTGTGTGTGTGTGTGTGTGTGTGTGTGTGTTTATGTGTTTGTGTGTATGTGTGCACACACATGTGTGCACATGGAGGTTGTACATATGGGCAACACAGTATCCTTTGCTCATTGCATCATTTCCAGGAAGATGGATAGAATAAGAGATCATCACATTAAATGAATTCAGGCAGGCTTGTAACTACAAACAACACATTTCATCCTTTCTACCCTTTAAAAAGATAAGATGTAAAGATTAGAGGGAGTAGTTGCATAACAGTTGGCAGAATGAAGGTACATGGTATCAGATTAAAATGAAATCCATTATTTTGCACCATGAATATCGCCTAAAACAATAAAGGGCTGATGCAAGAGAAAAAGCAAATAAAAGATACACAGATACGTGGTTCGTGAGATAGGTGATAAGCTATTCTTTAAATTTAAATTAAATAAATTGGATGTTTTCAGCCCCTTTGTCGAGGATCAAGTGGCCATAGGTGTGTGGGTTCATTTCTGGATCTTCAATCCTGTTCCATTGATCCGCCTGCCTGTCACTGTACCAATACCATGCAGTTTTTAACACTATTGCTCGGTAGTATTGCTTGAGGTCAGGGATACTGATCCCCCAGAATTTCTTTTGTTGTTGAGAATAGTTTTAGCTACCCTGGGTTTTTTGTTATTCCAGATGAATTTGAGAATTGCTCTTTCTAACTCTGTGAAGAATTGAGTTGGGATTTTGATGGGTATTGCATTGAATCTGTATATTGCTTTTGGCAAAATGGCAATTTTAACTATATTAATCCTGCCGATGCATGATCATGGGAGGTTTTTCCATTTTTTTGAGGTCTTCTTCCATTTCCTTCTTCAGAGTCTTGAAGTTCTTGTCATACAGATCTTCCACATGTTTGGTAAGAGTCACCCCAAGGTACTTTATACTGTTTGTGGCTATTGTGAAGGGTGTCATTTCCCTAATTTCTTTCTCAGCCTGCTTATCCTTCGAGTATAGGAAGGCTACTGATTTGCTTGAGTTGATTTTATAACCTGCCACTTTGCTGAAGTTGTTTATCAGCTGTAGGATTTCTCTAGTGGAGTCTTTTGGGTTAGAATGGCTAAGGTTAAAAACTTAGGAGACAGCAGGTGTTGGCGTGGATGTGGAGAAAGAGGAACACTCCTCTACTGCTGGTGGGGTTGCAAATTGGTACAACCACTCTAGAAATCAGTCTGGGGGTTCCTCAGAAAACTGGGCATGTCACTTCTGGAAGATCCTGCTATACCATTCCTGGGCATATACCCAGAGGATTCCCCAGCATGTAATAAAGATACATGCTCCACTATGTTCATAGCAGCCCTATTTATAATAGCCAGAAGCTGGAAAGAACCCAGGTATCCCTCAACAGAAGAATGGATGCAAAAAATGTGGTATATATACACAATGGAGTACTATTCAGCCATTAGAAACAATGAATTCATGAAATTCTTAGGCAAATGGATGGAGCTGGAGAACATCATACTAAGTGAGGTAACCCAGTCTCAAAAGATCAATCATGGTATGCACTCACTAATAAGTGGATATTAGCCTGGAAAACTGGAATACCCAAAACATAATCCACACATCAAATGAGATACAAGAAGAACTGAGGAGTGGCCCCTTGTTCTGGAAAGACTCAGTGTAGCAGTATAGGGCAAAACCAGAACAGGGAAGTGGGAAGGGGTGGATGGGAGAACAGGGGGAGGGAAGGGGGCCTATGAAACTTTCGGGGAGTTGGGGGGCCAGAAAAGGGGAAATCATTTGAAATGTAAATTAAAAAATATATCGAATAAAAAATTAAATAAATGAAATTAAAATAAGTTCTTTGCAAAAAATGCTAAGAATACAAGACAAGGCACAAACTGGGAGGAAATGCTTGTGATCCACATATGCTCCAAGAATGGCCTAGCTTTAAAATGGACAGAAGATCTGAAAATACAAGTTATTAAGAAAACATACCAGAGGCACATAAATAAGCCTATACAAAGATGGTCAAATCATGTTGCCATGGACTGATGATTGTAACAGTGAGAAGTCATTACCACACTTTGACTACAATGGCCCAAGACTAAGACTCTGACCCAGCGAGTGCTGGTGAGCACTGAGCAACACATGCTCCACGTCATTGTTGGTGGGAATGCACAATGATACAACTGCTTTGGCAGCTGCTTAGTTATAAAAATAAGTATTCTCTTGCCAGATGGTCTGGTAACATGCTGCTTAGTATCTAATATATTGAAAACTTATGTACACCCAAAACATCCATTTGAGTACGTATAGCAGACTCATAATGGTTAAAACCTGAGCTATCCTATTTGATGTTCTAGAAAATCCAGATGTCATTAGCTTCCGGGGTTAGTGGGGAGGAGGGAGGGATAGGTATAGTGTGGAGGATTTTGAGGTCAGTAAAAATACGCAGCATGAAACCCATATGCCACGTCCCACCATGGCTGTCACACATTGTTCATAGCTAGAAGCCAATATGATTTCTTTGTTTCTGCACTGATGTGTGGACAGCCCTCCCTAAGGGTTGTGTGCTTGACAGAGTTTCGAACTGATCTCATTTCCATGTGTAACCCAAGCCAGATGCATCTTCCACAAGTCCTGTTACTGAGGCAGGCCTCATCCTTACAGAAGCCTTGCTTTGTTCTCCAGATTGGTTTCAAAATGGGTTTAATCACCCTCAGAACTGTTGCTATCTCAGGAAAGATGAGCTTATTATGGTAGTGGGCTTTGTGATTCCAGTACTGCAGGGTGGAGGTAGGAGGATTCAGAACTCATGGCCAGCCTTGGCTATATAGCAAAGCCATATATAGACTAGTCTGAGATGTCAGTCCCAAAGACAAAACTATTCAGTCTCAGATGGAGGATTCTATGATGTAGGAGGCTGCCCGGCACTTCAGCCAGTAAACAGCACTTCTGGTCTCCAGCTTCCAATGCCAGAAATGATCTCCAAGACATGGCAAGCAGTCTCTGGGTACTGTCGCATATCTCCTGGGGAGCAGAATCCCCCAACCAAGTGCCACTGCAACCACCTTCTGCCACGGCAGCTGTCAAATGCACAAGAAAGGTTTCAGCTGCTCACTGGAACACAGCACCCCATCCTTTAGGCCATGTTTACGGGTCTCATGCTAATCAGTGGAGGAAACTACCTCTCAGCATTCCCAATGCTCCTCAACAGAAATAAAGTACATGTTCCCTAAAAACACTATGTGATGGCATTACTCTGTTGAATTCCTCTTATGAGAGATGTGTGCAGTTTCTGAAGGACACCCAGTGAAACTCGATGACGTCTATCACCAAATAGAAAAGAAACTGGAAAATGTCCGCCATCCCACAGACAACCCTCCCCCTTTCTTGTCCTGAGCTGCTTTCTGAAACAATTGGAGCCCTGCACCCCCACCCACCCCCCCCAAGGTAAAAATGGATTGGCTGTCTGTGAATGTGGCTGATGTCACATTCTATTTCTGCTACAGTGGAAAACTGGGGGAATCTGAAATGATCTTCTATTACGTGTGTTTAAGAGCTATCATTTTAATATGCAAGGTAACCATCAGTAATGTCATTTCCCATATTCAGCTTGTACACTGCTTTCTAAACGCACATCCGTCTAGCCACAGGAATCTCAGCGTTGGGAATGGAGCTTACTTGGAAGAGTGCTCGAGTAGCATTGTTGAAGCCTTAGATTCCATTCTTAGCCCCTAGCGTTGTGACGAATGTTCAATATCCAAACACTGGGGAGGTGGAGGCAGGAGGATCAGAAGTCCGAGATCATCTTCAGTGTGTATAGAGCTTGAGGCTTGGTCTGGGATACAAGAGACTCTGATTCCATTTTCTGTCCCACTGTCCAATTGGAAACCTAAAACCTCTTTTTCATTTTTCATCGTGTCCCCAAGAATCCTACTTCTCCCAGTTTCTACTTTAGTTTTATTTACATGCATGTGTGTGTGAGTGTGCATGTGAGTGTGAGTGCCGCACATATGTGAATACCTGAAGAAGGCAGATGATTATCAGACCCCTGAGGCTGCCGTTACCACTGGTGTGAGCTGCTGTATGTGTCTGGAAACTGCACCTGCATCTTCTGCAAGAGCAGCAAATGCTTTTAACATCTGGGCCATCGCTCCAGCCCCTTGGTTTGCATGTATGACACTTTACAGGTTTCAAAGGCCCACCTTTACATTTCCACTTAGGATATTCTCCCTCCCTCCATCAGACTGGCATGACTGCATACATTTAAATATAAGAATCATGACCAAGAAGTTAAGGCTCCCTCAGATCCAGAAGTGTTAGGTTATTTTATATGGACTTAACCTCAAGTCAGGTTGGACCATGATGGACCCCTGGAGAAGGCATAAAATCTGCTCTAGGAAGCCACTTCAGGGTGAAGGGGGTCACTCCAGGGATCAATAACATGTGGCTCAAAGTAACAAAAAATCTATGGTGGTCAATAGTATGTGGCTGAGAGTAACAGAAAATCTATGGTAGAGAGGGGGCAGAGTGGGCTCTGTTCCCAGAGGTCGTAGCTAGGGTCTCTGTGTGAATGCGGTCATCTATCAATACCAGGAGGTTTCCCCAGGAGTGTTATTACAGAATCCCCACAGTCCCACAGAGACAGCAGCCCTTTAAGGTCATTTCAACCTTAAGGAGAAGGCAGAGACAGGTTGTCAGAGAACAGGCACTAACATGTAAGAGACAAAAAGTTAAACTCAGCAGAAAGCCAAATCTAATATTGTCCCTGAGGATAACCTTCCCACCAGCTGGTCCCAACGGCTTTGATCTTTGCCTCCAGGGACTGGAAGAGCTCTTCTCCTCTGGGGTCACAAGCACCTCTTCATCATGGTGGTCATGGTATAGAAACCTCATTGTTCCTTCACTGTGGATACTGGAAGTCGAGAGTGTCTTTCATGGAACAAGAGACTTTTGCCAGCTCAGAAGGGTTGGGGGTGAGCAGGGGATGGGGGTGGTGCTCCAGGACTTCACATCTGCAGGATAGTATAATGAGGACAGGAAATCTGGACACTTCATATCTTACTTCAACTGAGGCCTCTGTGCAAAACCAAAACCCTTCCTGGCAAGGTGTCACAGTCGAGGCTGGACCTCGGTGAAGATGACAACTGAGATGCAGGTATTAACTAGTCATCTCTGCAGAAAGCAACAAGAAGATTCCTGAGATCATAGGTTTGGTGGCTGAATTCAGCTTTGCCACGGGACAAGATGGCTCACTAGTGATAAATTGGTTTGTGCTTGTTTCTTCAATTCGGGTGATGTCTGACCTTGGTTGTCAACATGTACATGTGGACAGAGGAACTTCAGATAAAGAGCTGCCACCATCAGACTGGCCTGTGGGCATGTCTGTGGGGGCATTTTTCTTCATCATTGATTGACTGGATGATAGCATCCCTGGGAAGGTTGGCCTGCACTATTTATGAACGGTAGCTGTATGTTGGCCTGGGCACAAGCCCCTGTGCAGCATCCTTCCAGTCTCTGCTTCAATTCTGGTCTCCAGGTTCCTGCCCTGACTTCCCTCAGCATTGTGACCTGTCAGCCAAATAAACCCCTGCTCCCCCAAGTTGCTTGCGGTCATAGCGTTTATCACAGCAACAGAAAGCAAACCAGAAGACCTCTCTAATGTATGCATTAAGGAGATGAAGAATTATAATTCAGAAAAGGGGCTGGGAAGGACTTAATAGAAAACTATGGAGCAAAAAAGCAGGTCACACTTGCTGCTTCTTGCTACTTCTTGCTCTTTATGGCCTTCTGTCCCGCGCCTGGGCCCTTTCCACAGCTTGGGCTCGCTGAGATATCAGAGTGTGGATGTGTTCTCGAGGGTTCCCAGGGCTGCCATCGGACTAGCTTCTGTGTCCTCAGCCACCGCAGCCACGAGTTACCTTCTCAAACCTGCAGGATGTCTACACTCGGTTATAATTGGACAGAGTCGACCTCCTTGGCTGTGTTTCAACACACGGAAGCCCTGTGTGTACACACCTGAATTCTTTGCCATCTCCCATATGCCCTAACGTGCCTCCAGGTCAGAAGGAAGTTAGGTGTGTTACTTAGGACTTGGCAGGGTTCCTCTCTTGGAGACCCAGGAAGGCTCTGAAGTCCCTTCTCCACCGTGGTTAGTTTTACAGATGTGCCATGCAGTCTGAACTAGATAAAGCCTATATATCTTGTTTGTGGCTTTTAAATGTAGATTGAATTTCACTTGAATTTGAATTGAAAAATGTTTTTTCTGCTCCAGATGATTCTAACAGGCCCCAGGGGTTCTGTGTGGTTCAAATTGGCCCAAACAGGTCTCACGGCTTCATTTGGAAATGAGATGCAAGCCCTTCAAAGTAATTTTGAATCCCTTTGGGGCATTTCTGAAGCAAAGAGTGTCTATTAGAGAATCAACTCCTAAGCTTCCAATTTATTGTTCTTTACTTATGAGGAGGTTCTAGTGGTTTGTGAAGAGATCCTTTCTGAGTCGCCAACAGGCTTTTTGCCATCTTATAGCCTGAAAGACCCAGTTTCTCTTAGGCAGTCAGTCACATTTTATAAAGAGGAAAAAGGAGACTCAGGAGCTGAGGTGTGAGTTCAAGCCATGGCCTCACACCACTCATGATTTCAATAAACTATGTGCAGGACCTGCGCCATGATGACAGGGCTACACATCTACAGAGTCGTTGATCATAGGTCAGAAATACTCACAAAGTGGAGTCTGGACTGAATGTGGGCAGGCTTTTCTGTTCATGTTTATGGTTCCCTAAACAATACCAGTATTTACATAGTGCTTACATAGTATCATTATACCGTAAGTGATGTACAGATGACTGACTGGACACGTGAGACTGCACATAGGTTATACACACATGCTCCAGCATCTTACATAAGGCATTTGAACATCTGCGGACTTAGGAATCTATAGGGAGCTGATACAGAGCCATGGGATACCAAAGGGTAACTGCATTGATGAATCTGTGGGGTAACCATGTGGGTGTTAGCTAACACTGATACTAATTTGAATGTGATGGCATTATGGTGGTTATGCCTTAAAAATGTATTACCTAGAGATATTTATAGATGATAGCTTGGAAATACTCACGTGAAAAAAGATGCCACTGCTTAGACAAAGCAAGAAGGTGACCTGCTAAGAGTTCTTGAGGAAATAGACCAGGGCTTTAAGAAGTTCATTTCACTAGTTTGCAGGTTTCTGTAAAGGGTATATGGGAGCCAGCAAGAAGGCTTAAGGGGTGAGGGTGCTTGCTGCCAAGTCTGGTAACCTGAGTGTGCTCCCTGGGGCTCACGTGCTAGAGAGACAGACCCGGTTTCTAGCAGTTGTCTTCTGGTCTCCACATGTGTACCGTCTGTGCATGTATACACACTAAGCAGACAAATAAATGAGAAAATAATGTTCTCTGTCAAAGCAAAACACAGGACTGAGAAAAATCTCATATCCGCTCATAGGAACCATTGAATCTTGTGGTTTCTTTGCTTCTAAAAACCTTAAAGTACTCTTTTTTACAATCTAGGTATTGTTTGGGTGTGGCAACTGCTTTGTGCCTTATGCTGATTTCCAGGGGGATGAATAAAGTCAGTGGGTTCTGAGTTTGAAATTGTTCTTAATTAATTAAAAGTACTTAATAATAATACATGGGAAGAGGTGAAGCAGATCTGCACTGCTTTTGCCTTTCGTGTACTGCACATCTGTGCACACATGCGGGCTCACATGTATGTGGGGGCTTGCAGTTAACCTTTCTCTCTGAGTCTTGGTCTCTCACTGGGGCCCGAGGCTCCCCATTTTAACTCCACTGGCTGGCCAGTGAATCCCAGAGACCATCTTGTCTCTACCGCCCAGTGCTGGGATTACAGCCATTGTGCTGCCATACCCAGGTTTTGACAAGAGTGTTGGGGACCTGAACTTGGGCCTACATGCTTGCATTACACTTTTACCAACTGAGCCACCTCTCCAGTCCTCCATTCTTCCTCCTCCTCCCTCTCCTCCTCCTCTCTCTCCTCCCTCTCCTCCTCCTCCTTCTCCTCCTCCCTCTCCTCCTCCTTCTCCCTCTTCTCCTCCTCTCTCTCCTCCCTCTCCTCCTCCTCCTTCTCCTCCTCCCTCTCCTCCTCCTTCTCCCTCTCCTCCTCCTCTCTCTCCTCCCTCTCCTCCTCTCTCTCCTCCCTCTCCTCCTCCTCCCTCTCCTCCTCCCTCTCCTCCTCCTTCTCCCTCTCCTCCTCCTCCCTCTCCTCCTCCTTCTCCCTCTCCTCCTTCTCCCTCTCCTCCTTCTCCCTCTCCTCCTTCTCCCTCTCCTCCTTCTCCCTCTCCTCCTCCTTCTCCCTCTCCTTCTCCCTCTCCTCCTCCTTCTCCCTCTCCTTCTCCTCCCTCTCCTCCTCCTTCTCCCTCTCCTCCTCCTTCTCCCTCTCCTCCTCCTTCTCTCTCTCCTCCCTCTCCTCCTCCCTCTTCTCCTTCTCCCTCTCCTCCTCCTTCTCTCTCTCCTCCCTCTCCTCCTCCCTCTTCTCCTTCTCCCTCTCCTCCTCCCTCTTCTCCTTCTCCCTCTCCTCCTCCTCCTCCTCCTTTTCTAGCATTGACAAGTACAAGCAAATTAGAGACTTACTTACTGGTTGTTTGGTTATATTTTTTTTAAGGTTCTTTGCTTCACATTCCTCTCTAGCTTTTCTGTCTCCACCTGGATTCTCCTGGTCCCTTGTACTTCACTTAAGAGTCCCTCTGTCATACAAATCTGTATTTACCCTTAAATAACAATTGTGGTCATGGTCCCTCTGCAAAAGATATTTCTAGAACTTTAGGCTAACTCCACCATTCAAACCTCTGATGACCATGACCCCAGGGCTCTTTACCACTGAAGAACTTTAAGTCATCACTAAAGTCATCAGCTACTCACACCTTAGTCCTCAGAGTTTTCTCCCAGCTCCGCACAGCTCGCAGATGCCCAGTGACTACATATTCTTGCCCAGAGGGCAGCTGTTAGGTGGATGCTGTGGTATGAAAGCCCATGATACAATGTTCAGATGAAGTTGGGAATATTGAGGGATCAGAAGGCAGGCAGAGGATGCGGAGTGGACAAGTGGATGTGACCCCAGGCCGCCTGTACAGTCTGCGCCTAGCCACTCCCCTCGGGCTATTCTCAGAATCACCAACATTTCAATATTTTTAGGCTAAGTGAAGCGTGACAGATTGGCTGCCATGGCAACCTAGTTATAAATTCTGTTTTGGCAATGAATTTTCACCTCAGAAAGCTTTCTAGGATTTCTCCTTCAACCCACCAGCCTATTTCCAAGACGTAACAGAAGACTGTGGCAAATTCATTGCAGTTCCGCAGCGGTGAAGGTCTCCTGATGCCAGGCACTGTGGGTCTTAAACCATGCCACATGACAGGGCAAAGACAAACTAGGAATGTGAAATGTCTCAGTCTTTATCTATTTAACAGCTTTCTAGGAGATTCAAAGCTTTAAAAACTCAGGGCTTCTCCTGGAAGTTTGCATATATTATGCTAATGATACCAAATGCTTAATGCAGAAATGGAGGTCGTGGTGATTCTAAGTGTTACAACCCAATGTCTTTCAATGAATAAAACTGATTATACAAAGGCTAAAACCTGGCATGTCAATTCTTGCACACCTGGTACTGATGCCACGTGTATCCACTGCATGGAGCAGGGGCTTCTGGGATTGCTGAAGTGAGGGGACCAACCTTTTTGGAGGTATACATGACAGGGGAGGTGATGTTTATTTAATGGCTGCATGCTTGGCATAGCATCATTGATGTGTAAAGCATTAACTAAGTTCATCGGATACCCAGAAAGTCTCAGACATAGAGGCAAGGTTCTAAGGGCAGACATCACACACAGTGCCTTCCTACAACTCTTCATGGTACCTGACTGAAAACAAGATGCCAGTGGCCATAGTGCACATCCCAAAAGGAGTCCCATCTGCTGCCTTTGGCAAAATATAGCAGTTCCCCCCTCCCCCGCTGGGTGGATGCAAGAAAGGAAGTTCTATGAACCAGGGGTTCAGGGGAAGCTAGAGGTTGCATATTCCATGTCGTCAAGGCATCTAGGAATGGCTATGTGGAGGTGACATCACACTAGCCTCGGAGAGGGGACCATTAGGCTAATGGGAAGATGTCCTGGGAAGGAGCATCCAAATAAAGATGCAGAAACGTGCCTGGTGTGAGACCAGACCAGTGTGCTTGTAGTTTAGGTGCCTGGGACAGAGCGATGATGCCACAGAGACAGACAAAGTGATGAGCATGTCCAGGTCCCTTTGAAGGCATCCGATAGAGGCATGACATAACTCGAGTGTGCTGGCATGTGTCCCCAAGCAGGGAACATCACCGAGACACTTTTTCCTTCCAGAAAATTAAGCTTACAGACGGTGAGCCCACGGGGAGTCTGAGGGAAGCGTATCCCAGTTTGGTTTTTCTCTATGCAGTTGTTTTCCTGTGCTGTGAGGCTTTCAGAGTGTACAGATGGCCTTCTTCCCCCTGACCAGCTTTTAAAAATAAGTGATTTATTCTTCAAGTTCATCAAGGGCTGTTTTTTTTAATCTCACTCCGAAAGTGGGGAGGGAAGAGAGAGGATATTGTTCTAAGTTTGTAAACTTGAACTACTTGGCAATTCTTGGAACAAGACACTGTTTTCCCAAGTTCTGAAGGCCCCAGGCTCTCTTTCCATTTTGTAAATTGGTATTTGGGGAGCACCTTCTGCGCATTCCAAACTATGAGACGTGACAGTGAAGTCAGCACTTTGTGCTGGATGCAGCCACAGGGAAGGGATTAGACACTGAAGCCCATTAGGATTCAGACGGCAGCGAGCCTGGCTCTGACTCTGGACCACATTCTGGAATAACTTAAATATTCCTGTTTCCCACCGAAGGCAATGCTTCCAGGGAGTGAGGAAGGGTTGGAGAAAAAAGGAAGTGAGAGAGGGACCTGGCAGAGAAAACCTCAGGACAGGACAGCTCCTAGAATGCAGAGCAATGGATTTGCAAGCCATATGTGTGCCTGTGTGTGTATGCATGTGTGTATGTACATGTTCATTTGTGCGTATACATGTGGGTGTCGGTAAACATAGAGGTCACAGAGCAACTCTGTGGTTCTCAGGCACCTTCCGCCTTTTGTTTGAAACAGGGTCTCCCATTGGCCCTGAACTCTGCTACCTGGCCTATGAACTACAAAGACCCATTTATCTGCCTAACGTGCCTGGCATTTTACAAGAGTCTGGGGCTCTGAACTCAGACTCTTCATACTTGTGGGACAGATGCTTGACCAAGCAAGCTACCTCCGCAGCCCGCAGGCTTGTTCAGTTCTTACAATCAGACTAACGATTATCTATCGGCAATTCTGTTTTGTGGCAAACCAAAAGCTCTGAAAATCCCAAGGATTCGCAGCTGCAAAGATAGGAACAAAGAGAGATCTGACCACTGCATGGGGTTGCTGACAGTAAGTAATCAAAGGTAGGAGACGGCATGTTGGCCGGCAAGGGTGGTAGCCAATGATCCTGCTGGTGAAGAAGACCTGACCCGAGTCTCAAGGAGGCCCAGGCGCCTGGGGAAACAGAGACAGCTTCGGAGCCTATGCTTACGCGGTGGGCAGAGGCCAAAATGAACTCTAATGGACAGCGCAGCGGTTTTGTAAGAAAGCAACACAGTATCTGGAAGAGAAAGTCAGTTTGTAAGGAAGGAAAAGCCAAGCACGTGCATTTGAATACACAGGAAGTGAAAGTTAAGGTGTGGGAGGTGGATGATGGCTAGGGATGTGTTCCAATGTGAGTGTCCCGCGCGCGCGCGCGCCATTCAGTTGTACACTCAAGCATGGATAGGACTGCACACTTTCTGGACTGATTATTTCACCACAGTAAACAAAGCCAGTCTAGGGTTGCAGGATGAAGGGAGTGCCAGGGATTGGTTGTACAAGCAGCGTGAATAGAAGATATGCTTTCTGTTACGTAGGCTGATCTTCATAAAAGTCCCCAATAACAGGCTGGAGAGATGGCTCAGTGGTTAAGAGCACTGACTGCTCTTCCAAGATGTCCTGAATTCAATTCCCAGCAACCACATGGTGGCTCACAACCACCTGATCCGATGTCCTCTTCTGGTATGTCTGAAGACAGCTACAGTGTACTCATATACATAACATGAATAAATCTTTTAAAAAATGCACAACACCAAACAGATAAACTTCCTATTAATTGTCAGTGGAGGCTGGCTATAGGCAAGGATTCCTCATTCAAGTTCAGAGGAATCTGGGGCTGGAGCTGATCCCCCCACCCCCAACTCCCCACCCCCGCCCCTTCTAGCAGACATGCTCAGACAACTTTGGGGGCAGCATCCCAGCACAGAGGCAGCTCCAGCCCAGAGCACATACAAACTTTTGAGTCAAAAGGTCACCCTCTGTCAGAGCACAGTGGAATTTGATGTTCATTAACTCTGAGTTTTTAAAAGCTCCGACTGGCACCCTCCCACACATAGGTTGTCTCCTCAATTCATTTTAAATTGAATGCCCAGACTACTCGCAAGCGGGATTATAGCAGTAGACGAGAAGCCAGTCATCTGGAATGGCGGTTTTCAGTTTTTATGTTGGGAGAGTAAAACCACCGCGTCCCCGGCCAAGATCCCAAAGTGTAGTTTGTGAGTGTTTTTCTTGCGAGTAGTTGGGAGGGGAACTGGTTCCCAAGGAGAATGTTTGTGTGTGTTGCTGAGAAGCAGGGAGTACCGAGGCCACTTGCCGTGTGTCCCTACATCCCTGAGAATTCTGCTTATTTTATGATCCTGGGTGCTCACAGACAGTCAACCTACTGTGGAGTTAGAAGCATGAGGACGGAACCTTTGATGACAGACAGTCTGCCAGTCTGAGTTCCATCCGCCATCACAGTCCCCTGCTACGTACCTGCTCCCAGCTCTCAGGGATTTATCTGTCTGACCTATAAAATGAGGAAATATGGCCCAAACTATGATATCAGTTGGACGTCAAAATTTAATAATAAAAAAAAGTTATCCAAAGTCCTGGCACAGTGCCTGGGGCCATAGTTATGTTCAATACATTACATCCCCAACACCAGAAGAAAGTCTCGAGTTTGGGGAGCCTCTTGCCCCAAGCCAATAACTTTTGTTATGTGTTTGTTTTTAAAGCTACAAAACAAAAACAACTGCGAAGTCTGTTATCCCTGCTGGGTGAGGACTGAGTCTCAGCACTTGTCCCTGTGATCTGAGGGCCATCTCACGCTAGTGCACTGGCACAGTGCAGGGGTGACAAGTCCTTCCTGTGCACATGACTCAGGAACCAAGAGGCACCTGGGTGAATGCCATAGAAGTACAACCCAAGGGGTATTACCTCTCCTAAGACCACGACTCTGAACATAACACGTATTTCCATGTACATAAGTGCAGCCAGTGTGAACATACCACATCTATAGACACACAAACATTCCAGTCAAATCACCACAAGATTAGCTCCGAGACTAAGTCATAAGACCCTTCTCAATAGTTCCTTCTGAAGTCCTGGTCCCCTCTTCAGAGAGAGCTATGCTGACAGAAAAAACTTACAACACCCCCACCCCAATATAGTTATGTATGTACTTTTTTTGTAAATGGCAAATCACATGGCTGATTCTGAAGGTTGGTGGGGTTCTTTTCACTTGTAATATATTGGAGCAATCTCCTCCCTCATCTTTTAAACTACACATGGTATTATTCAGGTTACTGCATATGATTTATCTGACCCCATACTGATGAGAATTAAAGTTCTTAAAGCTTTTACTTTTCCAATCTAAAGGGCTCAGCCTTGATGGTACCCTTTATAAACATCTGTGCATATATATTTTCTATATAGATTATGTGAGGGGCAAAAAACACACTATTTAGAAGTTAAGTCCACAATGGAACATAAAATATCACATCTTTAGTCCCTAGCTGGTGCTAAGAGAAAGAGCGAATCAACAGTATATTTAGGAAAAAGATCTTGATCAGGGGACTGACTGGAGTGAACATATACTTTGAATTAAATTTTCAAGCATAACTTTGCACTCATCAAACATTAGTCTGTGGCTTTTCATATATTCAAAATATGCATGGAACCATATCATTCAAAATATGTGTGGCCCCATATAAGTTTCCTACTATATTTTGAGATCTTTATGGAATCCTTCTGTATTTAAGGATTTTTGGCCAAGAAAGTTTTTTGGGGAAAAAAATTCCTATCACGTGTTATATAACTAACGAAAGCCACATGGGGTTGGCAGACAAACCCAGAGCTAAACAGGACAAAGTAGGTCCAGTCAGACCATAGTAGGAATACTGAAGCAAGGATCCTAAAGAAAGAGGCAATGCTAGAGGGCAAGAAAGGGACGGGAGTTGAAAACAATAAAAGCTAATTGCTGGTTTGCTGGTTACTTATTTATGTACTTCATGCCCTGTACCCAGATAAACAGCAGGCAAATTAAAGAAAGAAACCCATAAAAAACCTGAACCTTGAATCAGAAGGACATTTGTTGGAAACACCTTGGTGACATAAAGCAAAACCCAAAGCCAGGTCCTTTATCTCTTGTAATTTCACTTTAAATACTAATTTTACTCTTTAATTAACTGATCACCCTTTGGATTGTTGGAGAAAGTTTTCATTGTGTAATTCAGACTGGCCTGGAACTCACCGAGATCCACCTGCCTCCCGAATGCTGGGATGAAAAACCTGTGCCACCAAATCTAACCTCAAGTCTCCATCTTAAAGAAAAATTCTCATAAAGAAACAAAATATAGCAGGTTGAATTTCTTAACACCAGTTAATTCAATAAAGAATGCAGAAGCAACCTGAGAATCTAATATAGAGAATACGGTTAAATAAATGAAGGAATCATCTTGAATAAATCACTGTGGTCACTTGGCTAGTCAACCTTTGGGTTGTGATGGTTTCATGTAAAAAACTTGAAAGAGCAAAATCACCAACCCCAAAATGAGATACCACTGTGTTTTTTAGGACTATAACTGGGGGCTAGGGAGATGACCCAGTATGTAAAAGTGCTTGCCACCCAAACCTGTCACCTGGACTTTGGCTCTTAGCACCAAGCCAATGCTCATAGGCTACGTAGCCTGGAGTGCACAGTGCTGAAACGAATAGGAGCGACTGTGCCTCAAACAAAGCACAAGGGGAGGACCAGTCCCCAGACACATGGTAGGTGCCCCCCAACCCACCTACAGAGAGGGGGCAGGGGAAGAGAAGAGGAGAAATTGAGGGAGGGAAATGAATATTTTAAAAATAAGACAGAACATTATGATTTCTGGTATGTACATCTCCCACAGAAACATCAATTTGAACAACTCTCCATATAAAAAATATAACTTCACAAGAGCTAAGGAAAGGGATTGAGAGGTAACTTAGGGTTTTACTGCCATGAACAGACACAATGACCAAGGCAACTCTTTTTTTTTTTTTAACTGATTTATTCTTTATTGTGAAGATTTATGGCAAATTACTTAATGGCCAACATTTTTCGTCCCCACTTAATTGCTTGTTCAATTTCACTCTAAGCATATTGAAATCAAGTATGTGAAAATACCTGGTTAATGCTCAAATCTGATCTATGATGTGAAGATTAAAAAAAAAATTTATTTATTTTATATGTGTGAGTACACTGTCGCTGTCTTCAGACACACCAGAAGAGGGCATCAGATCCCATTACAAATGGTTGCTGGAAATTGAACTCAGGACCCTGGAAGAGTAGTCAGTGCTCTTAACTGCTTATAGGGACAATATTTAATTGGTATTTATTGAATCTCTTATAGGTTCAGAGATTTAGTCCATTATCATCAAGGCAGGAGCATGGCAGTATCCAGGCAGACATGGGGCTAAGAGTCCCATCTCTTATTCTGAAGGCAGCTGGGAGGAGACTCACTTCCAAGCAGCTAGGACGAGGGTCTTAAAGCCCACATCCACAGTGACACACCTACTCCAACAAGGTCACACTTCCTAATAGTGCCACTCTCTGGGCGAAGCACATACAAACCATCACAAGTACCTTAATGGAGTCAGAAATGGTGGCTCATCTCTCTAGTTACAGCGTCTGGGAAGCTGGGGGCAAGGAGATTACCACGAAGATGAGGCCATTGTTTGAGCCACTATCTCAAGAAAATAAAAGCAGATAAAATAAAGAATACTTGAGTATAGTATAGAAACAGGAAGAGACATTCAGACTACAGTAGAAAATATGTTTTTAGAGTCCATTCTATACCTCTTCCCCAGCCTGAGGCATACACGGTGGAATGTCCTTCTACATGGGGGAAGATGAGAAAAACGAGAACCAATTTTGCCTCAGAACTTTAACCATAGACCTTACCCCAACAAAAGCCAGTTTCATGAAATGCTGGTAGCCCTGGACTCCTAGCTGGTCTCACCACCAAGCCCAGTGCCCCCATTGTCTTTCCGATAGGTACCACCTATAAATTTAGCCTCCAGGTTTTCCCACTCTCAGGCCAGTCCTTGTGGCCCTGCCTCAAGTTTCACATCAGACATGAGGTTTATCTCACAGAATCCCAGGCTTCAGACCACCCTAGATGCTTGAAAACACTGGGAAGGATCTGCTTACGGACACACCTGGCATACCCAGTCTCATCCAAGTCGTGAATCATAACGACTGTGAAATGTCTCCCACAGGCTTGTGTTTGAATACTTGGTCCTAGCTAGTGACATTGTTTTAGGAGTATTTTGAATGTGTGTATTTAGGCCTACCTGATGGACCCAGAGGAATATCTCAAGGAGCACCAATCTTGTCTCCTGTCTGTTGAGATATATCAGCTGTATTAGTTTGGGTTCTCTAGAGTCACAGAATGTATGGGCAGTCTCTATATAGTTAGGGAATTTGTCATGACTTACAGTCTATAGCCAATTCCCCCAAAATGGGCAGCAGCAGCAGCCGTGGATGGAAGTCCAAGGATCTAGCAGTTGCTCAGTCCCACGAGGCAAGCAGGCAAGGAAGAGTGAGTAAATCTTCCTTCTTCCAATGTCCTTATATATCTCCAGCAGAGGGTGTAGCCCAGATTAAAGGCTGTAGGTCTCCAACAGAGGGTGTGGCCCAGATTACTGGCTGTGGGTCTCCAGCAGAGGTTGTGGCCCAGATTAAAGGCGTGTGCCTCCATGCCTTTAATCCCAGATGATCTTGAACTCAGAGATCTCTTTGTCTTAATCTTCTGAAATTCATAGCCACTATGCTTCAAGATCTCCATGCCAAGATCCAGGTCAGAAACTTATATCTCTGAGCCTCCAGATTAGGATCATAGGTGAGCCTTCCAATTCTAGATTGTAGTTCATTCCAGATATAGTCAAGTTGACAACCAGGAATAGCCACTACACCAGCTATCCCTAAACTCTTGTCACTCCAGTAATAAGAGAGTTGCTTCTGTTTTTCCTGCCATGATGGACTGTGTTCCCTAAACCATGAGACAAAATAAATCCATAATCCCCTGAGTTGCTTCCATTGGGTATTCTGCTACAACAAGAAGTAAAATAACTAACATACTCATATACCCATTTCTGGGGCCAGCCCTTAAGGACTCAGGCTCTAGGTGCAAAGCCAGCTCTTATGGATGGAGATGCAGTATACCCACAGTCCAAGATGATATAGGTTCAAGTACTAGATACTCCACCAGCCCCACTGGTTGGTTCTTAAGGATGCAAGCTCTAAATATACCTCTGAAAATGTGTGTTCCATGACAGTTTCCATAGTTAAAGGACACAGATTCACCTCTGTGGACTTGGTTTCCAGCTATGTCCAGCAAATGTAGGAACTAGGCCTCTATATCTATAAGAATTCTGGCCTCTGCAGACCAAGACTCAATGACCACACAAAGGCATCATAGGCATCACAAGATATCATAGCTCATAGGCCAATCTCCAAAAGGCCTAATTAACTGATTTACCCTAGTAGATACAGACATGACCAGCTTTCCCAAAACCTCTGGACTGGCTACTGATGAAGGGTTTTGTCAGATAAAATCAGTCTTCAAAGATTGGAATATGCTTCTGCTTCTATAACTGTGTAGATGCCACATACAACTACATGAATCAAAAAGGATCAGAAAACACAAAACTACCAAAGAACAATAGAAAACTTAACTGATTCTAATGCGAGGGAGATGTGTGTACTCCCTGACAAAGAATTTCCAATAATTATCTTAAGGAAGCTCAGTAAACTATTCAGTGAGTCAGGAAAACAGTTAATGACCAAAGCAAAAAAAAAAAAAAAAAAAGATTAGAAAAATTCTAGAACTAAGAAGTATAAATGAAATGAGCAATGCAAGAAAACAAACCACGGCAGAACTGATCAAGTAGAAGACATAACCTATAAACGCACAGATAGAGTATTTAAGAGTATACAGTCAGGTGAGGAAATATCAATAAGGAATGGAGAAAGTTTTAGAACTTCTGGCACAGCATTGCAAAGAACAAAATGTCAGTTACAGTAATTCAAAGATGAGAAGACAGGAAATATCACAAAGCATATTTTAGGAAAATAAACATTTTCAAATCTAGACAACAACATAAATACGTTCAGACATAAGGTCAGTGGGGCCTGCTGCTGGAGTGTCTGGTACTTAAATCTATAAAGTGGGTTTGGATTGTGGCTGCATTTCATCTACATTCCAAACATATCCAGTCCAAAGGAGACTACACCAAGATAACTGTGGAGAATGGGAGACAAAGGTGAAATTACAAAAGCAGCAAGAATAAAGCCATTTTCTCAAGGAAGTTACAATGAGGGAATAGCAAGCTTTCTCAAAAAAGGTAAGAGCTTTGCAGGGTAAGAGGATGGAATGACACGCATTAAGTAGAGGCAAGAGGAGCTGCCAACATGGGCTGTGATACCCAGCAACACTATCCTTCAGAAATGATGGTAGGCGAAGGCTCTTTGGCACAAAGCTAAGATCATCATCACCAGACCTGCCTTAGAAAAACTGTTAAAGGGATTTCTTCAAGCTAAAGGAGCAAGCCAACAAAGTATAAAAACACATTAATGTTAAGTAGCAAGATAGTCAAATTGAGAGAAGTCTAATAATTTAAGGATATGTAAATATATGCAAAATTTATCTTTGGCATACAAGAGACAAAAAATTTAAAAATAATTGCTAGAATAATGTGTCAAATAAGTCAGGATATAAAAAGATGTAAATTGTAACTTTAGAACAGGAGATCTGGGTATGGTGGCATAAGTCTACAGTGTCAGTGAGCAGAAGCAGGAGGATCAGAAGTTCAAGGCCAGCCTGGTCTGTCTGAGGCCACGCTGGCCTAGAGTGAGACAGACCCTGTCTCAAAGTGAAAAGACAAAACAAATATAAAATGTGGGTGGGGAGTAGTCAAACTATAGGGTTTGGGGGGGTTGGTTTTTTTTGTTTGTTTGTTGATTTTTGGTTTTTCAAGACAGGGTTTCTCTGTGCAGCCCTGGCTGTCCTGGAACTCACTCTGTAGACCAGGCTGGCCTTGAACTCAGAAATCCGCCTGCTTCTGCCTCTGCCTCCTTAAGTGCTGGGATTAAAGGCGTGCACCACCACCGCCCAGCCAAACTATAGTTTTTATAATGTATGTAAATGTGTGTATAAGTGCGTGTGTATGTGTATGGAGGTGCATTTGTGTGTATATGGCTATTCAGGCTAAGGGATATCTCTGGTATCATCCTCAGGAGCACCATTTATCTATTTTGATGCAGGGTCTTTTATTAACTTGGAGTTCACCAATTAGGCTAACCCAACTGGCTGGCCAGTGAGTTCCTGGGACTCTTCTGTCTCTGCTCAGCATGGTGATTTGAGCTAGGGATCAAAATGAGGTCCTTGGACTTTGTGGGCAAACACTTCACTGACTGAAATGTCTCCCAATTACCAAACTGTAGGCTTTATTACTTATTTATTTATTTATTTATTTATTTATTATTTTGTGATAGAGTCTCTCTCTATAGTTCTAGCTGTCCTGGGATTCAAATAGTCTTGCCTGATCTCTAACCCACAGAGATCTGCCTGCTTCTGCCTTTCAAGTGCTGGGATTAAAGGTGTGCACTACCATACTGGCTCTACAAACCTTGGTTTTAGGAACATGACTAATGATTGGTTTAAAATAGCCTATTGGAATTACAAAATGTTTTTTGTAAATCTAGGTAACCACAAAGCCCAAACTTGTGTAGATATGCAAAGTATAGTAGGGGATTTTTAAAACAAAACAAAATAACAGCAACAAAAATCACTGGCCAAAGCTTATCAGAAGGCAGGCAGCAAAAGAGAAAGGAAGGTGCCCGGAAATAACAAGTGGCAGGAATCAGCTCCATCAACAATTACACATCATGGGTGTAAAGAGATTCAATTCCTTGATCAAGGGACATACTGTGACAGAATGGATTAAAAAAAAAAAAAGACCTAGAAAGACCCAAAACTGTTTGTCATCTATGACAGATGCACTTCATCTTTAAGAACACTGTAATTCCTCTTAAGTTCCCACAGCACATTCTGCAGGACTAATAAGCTAAGCAAAAAAGTTGAACTATTCTGGAAGACTGAAATAATATCAAGAATTGTGTTTCTGGACACAATGGTATGGACCAGGAGTAATTTTCAACCAATTGTAACTAGGTAAAATCAAATCATGCTCTTAAAAATGCAAAATGTCCAGGAAATTGGCCATGGTTAAGGATTTACCCCAGGGCTGCAAGCATGGTTTAATATATGCAAATCTATGAACAAGATGTAGCAAAGTAGCAGAATGAAGGGTAAAACTCATGTGGTCATCTCAGTAGGTAGAAAAAGGAGTTTGGCAAGATCTAGTGTCTTTTCATGATAACAATTTTCAATAAATCAGTCAAAGAACACACCTCAACACAAAAAAGGCCACATACTACAGCAAGGAAATGGGGCCAGCCTAGATGTCCACAAGAGATGAATGAAGATGAAAAGATGGTATATAGATACAATGGGATTTTATTTAGTCATAAAAATAATGAAACTGCAGTTCCCAGAGAAATGGATGGAACTAGAAATTATATCCAGTAAGTTAACAAAGACTCAGAAAGATAAACACTGCATGTCTTTCTTTCATTTTAGAAGATCATAGCTTCTAATATATGTATAGTATATGTGTATGTGTATGTGTATGTGTATGTGTATGTGTATGTGTATGTGTATGTGTATATGTATATGTATATGTATATGTATTTATGAGGAGTGGGGAGAGTCAGCCAAAACAAGGATATGAAAATCATATAAGAAAACCTACTACCTTGCATACTATAATACATTATATGGAGTTGTGTGTGTGTGTATGTGTGTGTGTGTGTGTGTGTGACATACACACAGCTAAGCCCAAAAACTTATTGATGAAATGATCAAAACTTTTCCTTCAAGATCAATAAAAGTGAACACAAATCATTCTGGACACTTCTGTTCAGCACAGAACTGAAGTCACGGCTAGAACAGTCAGGCAAAGGAAGAAATAAAAGGCATTGAAAAGGAAAACATTAAATTGTCTGTGTTTGCAATGACATTTCAGGTATACAAAGCCCTGGAGACCACAAAAAGTCTATTTGAGCCAATAAATTAATCCAGTGAGGCTGGGAGGTGTGTATAAATCAGTAGTGTCTCTATACACCAACAATCTACCCAAGCTGAGAAGAAAATAATCCCATTTACAGGAGCTACAAGAAATGATAAAATTCCTAGGAATAAATTGAACCAACAAAGGTGAAAGATCTTTAGAATGAAAACTACTCATAGCACTAATCAAGGCAATTAAAGACAGTAAGTGGAGATATCCCTGTTCATGGAGTAGAAAAAGGAACACTGTTAAAATGTTCCTACGACCTGAGATGACCTGCAGAGTCAAGCCAATTCTTAGCAAAGTCCAGTAATTGTTTCCCCAGGAATGGAGATTCCATCCCAAGGGAAGGAGAAAGAGAATGGTAAGAGTGGGGGCACCTTTCTCATTCTCAAAAACGCATTCTTCATTAAACACATTATCTTCATTAATCATCAGAGAGATGCTAATTAAAACTACCATGGTTGTATCACCTTGTACCTCATGGAAGGGCTATAATTTTAAAAATGTAAAAGTTAAGATTAGTAGTCACTTTCTCATTACTATTGAAAGGAGAGAATTACAGCCTAAAAATCCCCAGTGCCTAACTCTCAAATGACTCCAAGAAGCCAGAAGTTTAAAATGCTATCTCACTCCAAAGAAGCTCTAACTCCAGCCTTTTAAGGAGCCCCAAACACCTCAAATCCCAGAGCCGATCTTTGTTAGAAACTAGGTGAAAGGTCGCACTCCAGAGCCCACCCTTTGTTAGGAGCTATGCAAAAGGGCCTTGAGTATGTGATCCTGGCCCCATAAGGTAATGGGAAATGAGCTAATTAGCTGCTTATTTTGCTTCTGTAAACTGCTTATGCCATCACCCCCACCCAGGAGTTCATGCAGCTATAGACCTCCAAAAAAATAGGAAACTAATTGGTCCATGGAGCGCAGGCTCGGAGTGGTACAAATCGATTGGCTCGCAGTACATGGGCTCTCGATGCTAAGGAATGATTGGTTTGGGATGCGAGCGGGCTTTGTTATAAACCCATAAAAGCTGTCCCAATTCTGTACTTGGGGTCGCACAGTCCTCTGCCCCTGTAGACTGTGAACCCCAGAGCCTCTGGAATAAAAATCCTCTTGCTGTTGCATCAAGACCATTTCTCGGGAGTGATTTGTTATCACCTTCCGAGGTGTGGGGTGCTGGGGCACCCTCATTTTTTCGGGTCTTATACTATGACCAAATACCTAACAGGAAGCAAATTAAGGGAGGGAGAGTTTATTTTGGCTTACAGTTTGGTGGTACAGTCCACATGGTAGGGAAGGAGTGGTACTCAGGACTCGTGGGATCCTGCATGCTCACATCTGGACTCATCAGGAAGCAGAGAACTGGAAATGCTCTTATACATCTGCCTTGCTCCTTGGCTTTAGGCTGGGCCTCCATCTCATGAACTACTCTAGTTCAGGGCGTGGGGGTATCTTTCTTCATCTGTTAGTACTCTGTGGACATGACCTCACAAAGTGTGTCTCCTAGAGAATTCTGAACCCAGTTGAAGTTGATGACGATGAAGATTGACTGCTGTAGTAAGTGTTGGTGGGAGAAAGGAACCCTTGTTAATTAGCCATCTATTAGTGCTGTTGGTTGTGGAAAATTTCGTGGAGGAGAGAGAGGTGGGAGGATCTGTGTGTTCAATGCTTCATTCATTATAATCACCAACCTATGAAGTCAATCAAGGTACCCAAGGACAGGATGTAAATGAAATAAAACAGGAATGTGGTCTTATATATTTACAAAGTCTAAAATGAATGATCTCACTGGGTGTGGTGGTATATGCCTTTAATTCCAACTCTTGGGAGGCAGAGATGAGTAGATCTCTGTGAGTTCAAGGTCATCCTAGTCTACAGAGTGAGTTTCAGGACACCAGGTTATGCCAAGACCCTGTCTCAAAACAAAAATAAAATAAAATAAAAAAATGTAAAAAGAATGACCTCTAGGAAGCAAAGAAAGGAATGGTGTGTACTAGATAAGGAGGAGGAAGGAGGGATCTTTGATCAAAGGATACAAATTTCAGCTACATAGGAAGAATGTGTTCAGTGGTTATCAAACATTAAATGGTATGCCTAGTAAGCTATAAATGTAAATATTATATTAAATGTGTATTATGTATTTGAAAATACAAGTGGGACTGGAATCAGAAGTTAAGAGTGAGAACTGTTACTGCTCTTCTAGAAGGCCTGAGTTTGGTTTCTGGCACCCACATTGGGCACCTCACAACCACTTATAGGTAGCTCCAGAGCAGTCTGATGCCTCTGGCCTCCACAAGCATCTGCTCTGATGGCCACATACCCACACATTACATATAGCTAAAAACACCCTGAAGAGATCATCTATAAAACAGAAAAAAGGGCTATAAAGTTTTATGTTGTCATTACTAAATTTTAGTAATATATGAGAGAATTTAGTAAAGTATGAGAGATCATGCAAGTTAATTAACTCAATTTAGCCATTCTGCTCTCTCTCTCTCTCTCTCTCTCTCTCTCTCTCTCTCTCTCTCTCAATATAGATATATATTTCAAAGAATATTAAATATGGTTTATAATAAAAGTTCATATTTTTTGGCAGTGCTGGGGATCAAACCCAGGGCCTTGCATATGCTAGACAAATCATTTATCACTGAGCTATACCTCTATGTCATTTAACATATAAAAGATACTAATTGTTTTATAGCCAGATTTTAAAGACTCACACTAAAAGAGAAATGAAAGTTGTCTTTGAATGGTAAGATTATTTTCCCTATTTTCCAGTAGTTTCCAATTCTTTGATAGTTGATATTTTTATTCAGTAAGGAAGATAGAACAGCAGACTGTTAAAAAGGTATGCAGGAATAACTTGGAAGTTTATATATAAGGAAAGGTTAATTAAGGCATTTTAAAACTTATTTACATTGTAACTTTTCTCTGATAGACAGTAACCCCCTACAGGATCTGGCCAAAGCTCCTGGTAAAATGTTCTGGGTAAAGCCCTTTAATCTAATGCTTTCCACATGGAAATTTTGCCCTGTTATTAAAGCTTTCCAGTTTACAAAGACTAAATCCAACACATGCCAGGAAAGACAACCTTTGAATTGGCAGCAGTATTTATCACCGTCCCTTAGAGTTTGTCATCTGTTGTTTATAACTTTTCCAATCACATTTTTACCAAATGAATGATCAACTGACATTTCATTCTGGGACAAAATTATTCACTGGGTCTGGCAGTATGTTAAAATAATCACGGTCAACACGCATTGACCTCAAGGCTTCCCCACTGCTTCCCACTTTCCCCCAGCAGTATCGGATTTAGCAAGAAAGTCAGGGGGGGGCAGGCTAATAACCCCATCAGGAACTTGCTTGTCCCAGGCAGGAGGACCCACCTTTGAATCCTAGGCACTCTAAAAACCACTCTAGATCACACTCTAATCCCAGCACTGGGGAACTGAAGACGGGAGACAAGGAGGCCTGCTGGCAGCCAGTCTGGCTGAACCCAGTGAACCCCAGTCAGTGAGAGAACCTGTCACAAATGTAAACTGGGAAGCCATATTGGCCTCTGATGTCTAAATGCCCATCCCTCAAAACTCATGTACATGGTAGAGAGAGGTATGGGGAGAGAGGGGGAGGGAAGAGAGGGAGAGAGGCAAGGGAGGGAAAAGAATAGTGGGAAGGATAGGGGAGGGGAAGGAAAGGGAAGAGAGTGGACAGGAGGGGAGAGGAGGAGAGGGAGAAAAGAAGGGAAAGGAAAGGAAGGAGCACTTGAGAGAGTGAGCACGTCTTGAAGCAAAGTTATAGACATTCCACCCCCAGCTCTTTCCAACAGACTCCCTTACCCTTCTCAGCTCCAGGGCCACCTGTCTTAATGCAGGAACATAAAAACATGTCTACATTTGATAAATTCTCCCAGACAAACAGTCTTCCAAGAGTCTGGCCCTGGATATGGCCATGTGGACAGTCACCGTTCTCTACAAAGAAAACACAAGCAGGCTCTCAGCTAAGTTCCCATCGCATTCGCAGCAGGGTGGGCAGTGGGTGCTCTTGGAGTTTCCAGCCAGCCATGGGATGCCAGGCAAATGCAGGAGTCACAAGGTAGAAAACCGGACTCTGCTGCCTCTCTCTCGGTGGAAGTGCTGGAGACTGAATGCTAGCTACTGGTGAGTCAGATCATTTTTGCACCAGTGGGATGGACATCAGTGAGATGGAGCACCCGTGGAGTGGAGCAGGAACAGAGAGGTTCTGCTGTGGGATTCCTCTTCTCAGTAGAGCTGGTACCACAGACACTTGGTCTGCAGTCCAGCCTGACACTCTCCATAGCCTCCATAGTTTCCTGCACTGAGGTCAAAGCGTGAGCATCATTTAGGCAAAGGGTGGAGCTTAAAGGGCCCTTTGGGGGCTCAGTAGTAGCCTATTCCTCAAGGGCCAGTACACCAACAATCAGGACCAGAATGAACAAAGATCCTCTTACTCCAGTGGCAGCAAGGTCATCTGCTAGGTTTTAAAGAAGCTACATGATACCTTTTCACCCATGCAATGTGAGGTATGATAGAAGCATGTGTGCACTCACCCAGGCATGCACACACTCATGCAGGCATGCAGGCATGTAGGATCAACCATCGGATCTTTACAAATCTGAGATTCCAGGACCATGGGTGACACCAGACTGCAGTGTAGAGCAACCTCCGTTGCTGAAAGAAAATTGAAAGAAGCATTAACTGGCATGCCTGGGTAAGGGAGGATTATGATATTTCAGGAGGCAACAAGAGTGGGAAAATGTCTTTCTGACACTGTCACCAAGAAGACTGAAAATGCCTAAGGCCATCACCTAAATGGCTCCCTGCAACTAGAGTCATATTCCATCTACTGTAATGCTGAATTGTTGGAGCGAACTCCTGGAAAACCAATAAAAATGTAAAGCAACCCCTCCTTTCGGTTAAGGTGGGAGCTTTCTCTCCACTCGCAGTGAAAGGGGCTTGACACCAAGAGCTGAGCATCCTTCTTTCCCAAGAATCTGTGATTTCAGCATTTCCTTCCCCTAGCAGGTCTAGAGAAGCAGTTGGGCTTAGGAACATTTGGGGTCAGAAGAGTATTCCACAACCCAGGGCTTCCCAGTCCTCTCACAGATGAGAGAAAATGTGTGTATACCTCCCTTGGGAACACACAGAAGGTTGCTTATTCTTGCCGTAAGATGAAGTTTCAGATAGTGAATAACTGTTCTATCAAAGAAGAAGGCGTGGGTTACATCATTTCTATATTTCCCCCCCCCCCCCATCAAATGCTCTTTTCTCATTCCCAGCATGCTCTGCTTCTACAGGATTTGACATGAGGAGGTCCAAAATAACCAAGTAAGACAAGGCAGGATCAGAAAAAGAAAATTTACTAATTTCAGGAATCCTAAAAGTCAATTCCAAATATAGTCAGAACAAGTCAAAATTATTAAACTTATTCTTGGGAATTAGAGACTCACAGGGGTGAAGGATAGACCCCTTATAAACACTCAAAGATCATTTTCTTGGTTGCTCAGGTTCAAACCATTGAACTTGTTTTTCTTTCAACTTATAACTTTTCCTTCCATTATTCACTAAGGACTTACTATGTGCTTGGTACTGGATACAAAGATCTTAACTCAGTGAGGCTCAAGGCCTAGGACAGAGTCAGATGGACCAGAGGAGAACAATTTGATGCACCTACAAGGATTCCAGAGGGATTACTAGGCTCTGTCTGGAGGAGTCAGGAAGACCTCATGGAGGCGGTGACTCAGAAAAAAAAACCTTGGAGAATTCAAAGAATGTTATCAATTATACAAAGATGTGGGGAAGGATCAATAGAAAATTTCCAAGCAGAAATACCTGTGCAAAGATCTACATGTTTGAGAGACTCTACTACGATTGAGAAGAGCTTTCAATCAGTGAGGGTCAAGTTTACTGTTTGTCAGATGCTCCATCAAAAACTCAATATATTAACCAACTCAATCTTCCAGGACGTTCAGTGAAACAGGCTTAGTCAAAGTTCTATGGTTGTGAAGAGATACACGACCATGGCAACTCTTATTTAAAACATTTCATTGGGGCTTGCTTATAGTTTCAGGTGTTTAGTCATGGCAGCAAGCATGGTGGTATATAGGCCACCATATAATACATCTGGATCCACAGGCAGGGGAAGAGAGAGAGATTGAGCCTGACTTGAGCTTTTGAAACCCCAGAGTCCACTTCCAGTGACACACTTCTTCCACCAAGGCCACACCTAGTAGGCTACTCTCAAGTAGGACCACTCCTTAATCACCACACATTTAAATATATGACCCTATGTGGGGCATTCCTATTCAAACCACCACACAGGCATTATTATGCTATTCTATATGTGAGAAAACTTTGCCAAGGCAGATTCTTTGTCTAAGACCCTACTGTCAGATGATGGGGCAGGGTCTACAGAGTAACATATACCAAGAATACAGGGTGTCGAATCCTATCAACTAGGATTCAACAGCAGTTTTGCCTAATTCTGAAGCCCCCTTTTATCAGGGGTGCTTGATAATGGTGATGGGGTGGGACCAGAGACAGGCTCAAACAGGCCAAGTGGAAAGCCTGGGGCTCCTTTCTCTGTGAAGTCCAATGGGAAATAGCTCCCCCTCCAACTCTCTTATGACCTACCCAACCCCACGGCCACCTTCCTCTTCCCCACATACCTCGCCTTCAGGCCACAGCCTTTGCTTCTATTGGGCACTTGGCAGAGAGAGGGGAACACTTTTGACTTTGGGTAGAGCAAAGGAGCCACCAACAAGTCAAATGCTGTCATCAGCATCGCAGGTTGTCCCTCCAGAGAGTCCTCAGAAAAACTACCCTTTTGTCACTTCCAAGATTTGGGTGTTTCTCCAGTAGCTGTGGGTTTGGCCCAACTTGGGGACTGCCTGTCTCCACACCCATCTCTCTCTCTAAAGGAAGTGAAATAATGCAGCAAGGCTAACTTTCAAACTGGTGTGCAAAAGAGCCAAAGAGAACTGTGGGTATCTGAGCTGAGGCCAGCTGAGCCCCTGAAGCTCAGATGGTGAAGCAATCCTGGCCTCTGCTGTCAACTGTTTCTAGACCTTCTACAGTTTAAAGTTGTATAAAGTTTACTTCTCCATCTGGACTTTTGAAATTGGCCACAGTCCATTGGACTGGAGTGCGATGACCTTTGGACAAAGATTATCGGTACCCAGGGCTGTGACCCACAGAAATCACATGTCAGTGTTCCAGAGTGGTATGAACGTGATTGTGGGGCTGAGGGGGTGAACATTCAAGGTCCCGAAAGCTCTGATTAAAATGTTTGTCTGTTTCCTGTCTTTCCATCATTCCTTGACTGTCCAACACCTTCCCTCCTAATCCATCCAGTGGTTAATTATCACATTGTCACTTCCATCTGTCCCTCCTGATGCTCCCTGCTCCCTAGCCTTATGAAGAACCAGAGAGTCAATATCTTAAGCCTATGGACCATCAGGTCTTTATGGCAACCACTAACCTCTGTCACTGTAGCACAATAAATGCCACAGATCATATGCAAACATACAATTGTAACTATATTCTAATAAAACTTTATTCATGTGAGGCCAGGTTGTGTGGTAGGCCATGGTTAGATTACCACTACTCTTCATTTAAAAAAAAAAAAAATCCTCCCTCACTTCCTTCTCATTTTAAATCCCAAGAACAGGAATGAGGTGTTTAAAAGGCAAGCTATTTGTCTGTCTTGTTACTTTTGGACAGTCCTTTTGTTTTTTTATACTTCAGAAAGTACACGTTGTCTTGTCCTTGTAGGTGGTTATTTAAATTGAAAGCAGCTGTGCAGAAAGGCACTCTCAGGGAGCACATTAGCTAAGCCCACTACTAGGAAAGAGTGATTTTGTAGACACACTATATTTGCTTGGCTAGACACAAAGCTTACTGGTGTGTTGCAAAGTAACCCGAGAAATCTTTCTACCCCTCACACTGCCCAAGCACACAATGGCAAGTATTTTGTTTAGTTTTGTTTGCTGAAGAGAAAAAAAAAAAAGAAGGTGGTGAGAGGGAAGGAGGGAGGGAAGGAAAGGAGAATATAAGAAAGCTGAACTCGTTTGGAAATGGTAGATGATTCTAGACTGTGACATGGATACATTTCCTTAACCTCTCAAGGTCTTGACTGTGAAACCTTCTCACAGAACCTGAGCTCCTGGGGGAAATGAAAACCAGACAGGAATATAAACAACAGAGATTCAGACAAGAACACTCCATATGTGTGTCCTGTCAATGGAGGTGGGTGGCCAAAATGGCTGCATTAAGATCACTTGGCCTCAAAGATGTATCAGTACCAATCCCATCATCCTCTCTTTCCTCTGCCTATGGTTATAAGGAGAAATGGTTCCTGACTAGTTACTGGCGACCTTGCAATGCTTCCTACACTTGTTTTTATTGAGATACTCAATGAAAGAAATATGCAGACCAGTGTCTGGAAAATGTTGCAGGACATTTGATCACACTGTAAACCCCAAGATTGTGTTGGTTACTGGGGGAAAAAAACTGTTTGTAGTTGTGGTGTGCCTTGTCCTTAGCAACCACCTTTAATTCTTCTGGTTGGAATACAGATATGCCCTTAGTACTCACCTTTAATCCCAAACAATGAAGGTAAAGTTAGTTTGCAGGAGGAAGGATCTATGTTTAAAGTGATGCCTAATTGAGTGGCAGACAAAGTGGCAAATCAGAGAAAGACTTGATAGAAGAGACTATGCCATGAGGAGAGGAAAGGGAGGTAGGGCAGGAGGAGGAGGGGGCAGTTTTACCAGGAGAGTTTTACAGAGACAGGTTGCAGAGAGAACAAGCTAGAGACAGGTGAAGACAGAACAAGCCGGACAGCGAGGAGCCAGAAGATTAGGACAGATTAACAAAGTTAGTGTGAGGCCAAGCAGAGCAACTCAGGAGAAGCTAAGAGAGAAGCCAGGTTGAATCAGTCAGTTTGAAGAGGAGTTTGAGCCAGAATAGCTGGGTTGACCAGTTAGCCAGACTTCAGAAGGAGCTAGAAATGGTGAGTTTATTCAGCAGTAAATCTCAGAGGCTGAAAATATTCTAGGCCTAGATAAGCTTGTACGGAGGCTAGACGCTTCCGGGACTAGGCCTAGGTTAACAGAGTGAGGCAGTGAGCCTCTGAGATATTAATGCCAGGAAAATAAAAGACACTTTTATAGCAAAATACTCAGCATTAAATTCCAGGGAAAAATTAGAATAGGGAATGTAATAACAGCATGATTTCAATTTTGTTTCAAATCTTTTTGTACTTGCCTAGACCAGAAGCCCACCCGTAGGAATACATACAATAAAATGTCAACAATAGCTTTCTCTACATGCAATCACAGATGATTTAAACTGTCCACTTTTGCATTTCTTTGTGTGTGTGTGTGTGAGTATATGTGTATACCTGCTTGTGTGAGGGAGCCATGTGCACTGTGCCCAAGTGTGTGGAAGTCAGAGGTCAGTATTGGACACCTTTTTTAGTTATTCTCTATCTTACTGTATTTTATGTATCTTTAGCATTCATATAATGTGTGTGTTGCATGGAGGCCAGAAGACCCTTTGCAAGACACAGTTCTCTCCTTCCACCATGTGGTTCTTGAGGATAAAAGTCAGGTTGTCAGGCTTGGTGTCAGGCACCTTTGCCAGATGATCTTCACAGCTGCCCCCCCCCCATTTTTTTTTAAACAGGATCTCTTAGTGGGACCTGGGACCCTAGGCTAGCTTCCTGTCTCTGTCTCTCCAAGGGCAAGGTTATAAGTGTACACCTCTGCACCTAGGTTTTGACTTAGCATCTGGGGAGCTGAGCTCAGGTCCTTGTGTTTGAGCGGTGCCAACTAAACATCTGCCCAGTCTTGGGTCCTTGTTTATCTTTTTAAAAGTTGATCTATAATCAGTTTGTTACTTCTGCAGCTTTAGAAAGACATCTTTTTAAAAGATAAGGAAACATGCATAGAGACCTCAGCCTAACTTGTTAAAAGTCAAAGAGCAGTCTCTGCCTTGTGGCAGTCTGCCTATCTGCCCCAAAGGAGGCATTCTCTCAGCCACATGGAAACTTCCAGATAAAACTCTGACACAGGCCAAGGGGGGGGGGGGTGCTTAGGCATCCAGCAGAGTCATCCTCCCCACCCCCAGCTTAGCCTGGGGGAAGCACAGGGGTTAGGCAGGGATGAGCTGGGACTGTGTGCCTCCAGGCTCCTCTCAGGACCTTTCTTGTTGCTTCTTCCTCAAAGGCTGTGTGTGTAGCACCTGCTCCAGCCCCGCCTGGCCTTCCCACTCTGCAGCTCAAATTACTGGGGAAAAAAAAAGTGCCTCAAAGCTAAAAGAGCAAAGAGCCTATCTTGGCTTTTTTTTTTTTTTCCCAAAAAAAATGTTGAGATTGAGTTCATTTGGAAAGTATTCTACAAACAAGAGTTTCTTTTTCCTTTCTTCTTTTTTTTTTAAGGTGTCTCTTTCTTTCTTTTTAGTTTAATTTTATTTTTTACTTATTCACTTTAAATCCTGCTCACTGCCCCCCTCCTATAATCCTTCCCACATGCAGGAAACCCAGGGGGTCCCCACTCACTCAGAAAACAGGAGTTTCTTAAAGAAACATGCATTTGAAAAACATAGTTCTCCTCTTAGGAATTCTCACTTTTGGGAGTGGTGAGGGCTAGAACTCAGGAGACTCACTTTAGCTTTTATGGGCAACAGCTTCCATGGTATTGTCTCAATACGCAAGGCATCTTTGCTGAAGAGGAAAGACATGTGTGACAGTAGTCTTGGATTATGGCTTAGCTACTGTTGGTGTTGGACAAGTTCCGTGGGTCCTTTGATATCTTCCTTTGCTCCTCTGGGGGGAAGAAGAAGCCATGAGGACCACAGGATGATGCACCAAGGAACACATTTAACCCTGCTTTGAAACTTATTGTTTCTACCTTCACTACACCCACCCCAAACCCCAAGACAGCTTGGTGCCTCTCAGATTCATCTTGGCTTCTTCAGGACATTATCAGGGTATTCTCCGCTGCTGTGTCATTTATGCTAGATCTGTAGCTCTTTTTACCCTCAAGTTCCTAGAACAGGGAGTTCATTGCACTTGGGTCTAGGAATGTTGGGGACCTAGCACAAGCTTTGTCCATGGTGACTGATCATGCCCCGTGATCCCTTCAACTCCTCTTTGATGTGATAATCTAGCACATACTAATGGATTCTGTTTAAATGGAAAGACCTGGGTCTCTCATATTGGTAGACATTATTTTCTTTTATCCTGTTCTGAACAATTCACTGTAACTTGTACACAGACCTCAATATAAGTAGAATGGATACAAAGTTTTTCTCCTAGCTACTTAGACATAGGGAATGTTAAATATATAGGTCCTACTTACTCACACATACAGAAATGATACTAGTTCTTCAAAGTTCCTATACCCACTTTCTCTTCTGTGTGTGTGTGTGTGTGTGTGTATGTGTGTGTATGTGTGTGTATTGGGAGGGTGTGACATTTGGGTCAGAGGAGGGTGGTAGTACATATATGGTCTCCCTAAAGCACTGACATTTCAGGAGCTCAAAACAATCAAAATGACAATTTTGGAACACTGGTTCAGTGTGTGTGTGTGTGTGTGTGTGTGTGTGTGTATGTATTGGGAGGGTGTGACATTTGGGTCAGAAGAGGGTGGTAGTACATATATGGTCTCCCTAAAGCACTGACATTTCAGGAGCTCAAAACAATCAAAAATGACAATTTTGGAACACTGGTTCGGTGTGTGTGTGTGTGTGTGTGTGTGTGGTGTGTATGTGCACGTGCATCCAAAATTGCTAGGCAACAAGACCCCACAGATCAACGTTGAGTTAGATCTTGAAGAATTTGTGGTCTGCCAAGGGCACGGTGACTCATTATCCCTAGTAAGAATAACTGCAGGAGAAAGAGCAGGGTTTAGGTGGTGCCATGAAAGCGGGTGCACAGAGGGCTTATGAGATTGGCAGACAGCTAGATTTAGTGGCATATGCCTAGAATCCCAGCACTCAGGCTCTGAGGTAGGAAGATCTGGATGGAAGTCATGGCTAGCTTGAGCTACATAATAAATTTGAAACCAGCTCAGGTTACACGAGACTTGTCTTTTTAAGAACCCAGCACTTGGGAGGCAGGTGGATTTCTGAGTTTGAGGCTAGCCTGGTCTACAGAATGAGTTCCAGGACAGCCAGGGCTACACAGAGAAACCCTGTGGGGTGGGGTGGGGGGGAGGTTCAGAGAGAGCTTCAGGAAAATGGTGCTCTAGGAAGAGAGACTGAGGCACAGACTTGGAGGAAATGGGAAGGACACAGTGTGCTGGTAGAAGACCCGGGAGCCAGCATGCTTTGTGGTCAAGCTTGTGGTACACAAACTGTTAGGAAGACTGGAGATGTGTGGGAGGGTCTGACCACAAAGGTCCAGCTTTAAAACACTTTCCTGTATTTTCAGCTCAACTGCTGGCTGACAATGACTTCAATATGTATCAGGACATGAGTCCAAGAACTTTCTAGAAAAAAAACTCATTAAATCTTCCAACCCCAGTATTTAATCTTATGCTACATGCAAGGAAACTATGTGTGGCCAGTTAGGCTTCCTGAAGGGGAGACTCTAAGAAAAGCAAGCAAGAATATTTCCAGGGACTAATCCTGGCCTTAGAGGCAAGCCTGGGGACATGGGGAGGGGGGGAGGTGGAGGGGGGAAGGTGAAGGGGGGGGCAAGAGATGATCAAGGATCAGTCAAAAGGTGAAACTATTTGTAACTCCAACTTCATGGGACACTGTGAAGCTGACATGTCCCTTCAGAGATGTTCCAAAATATGATGAGGGGGCCCTGGAGTTCCTAATACTGTGTCACACCTAGTCATTGACTACAAAGGACTCCTCCATGCTGGAGGAAAGGTAACCCAGGGCAGGGTCTAGAAAATCAACTGGGGACTGTCTACTTGTAACACTCCAACAAGCCGGAAACAGACCTTCCAGTCCCAAGGCCAGTGTGGCTGGTACTATGCAGAGTCCACCACACTGAGGCCAAGAAACTTGCCTGAGAGCAGTTGGAAGCAGAAAAGGAAGGGTGAAGAAACCAGGACCAGTGGCCTGAGGGTGTCTTAGGGTTTTACTGCTGTGAACAGACACCATGACCAAGGCAACTCTTAAAAAGGACAACACTGAATTGGTGCTGGCTTACAGGTTCAGAGGTTCAGTTCATTATCACCAAGGTGGAAGCATCAGCATCCAGGCAGGCGTGGGGCTGGAGGAGCTGAGAGTCCAACATCTTGTTCCTTAGACAGCTAGGAGAAGCAGCTAGGGTCACACGCCCACAGGGACACACTTCCTCCAACAAGGCCACATCTCCAAATAGTGCCACTCCCTGGCCAAGCATATTTAAACCACCACAGAAGGCTACACATTTAACCATACCTCGTGTACTGCAGTGCAGGTGTCTCAAGTTCCTTGTGTATTATGTACAGTGTGGCTCTGAATTTGTATACAAGCACCTCTGGATGATGTGGAATACCTAACAACACATATAAACAGTTTCTGTCTGCACTGGTTTCTGGCAAACAGTCTATATACACCCCAGTAGAGATGCGCCCATCGGTCGTCTCCCTACAAAGTACACAAAAGAGACACAGGGAACATATCCTGTGAACACTGGGTGTTCGAGACAGACTGAGGGTCTGAGAGACAGCCATGGGGTCAAGCTATAGCTGGGGAGGCTTAAACCCCATTCATGTGGATTCAGGGTAGTGCTTAGCATGTAAATGCAAATTATGCTCTTAGGAACTTCCAGGATCTATCATCTATCTATCTATCTATCTATCTTCCAGGATCAATTGGTCTATCTATCTTTCTTTCTTTCTCCTCCTCCTCTCCCTTCTCCCTCCCCCTCTCCCAATACATGGTTGGTTGAACCTGATGAAGAGGACCTCACAATACAGATCCTGCAGATACAAAAGACCATTTCTAAGTAGAGGACAATGATGCTCAGGCCTTTGATAGTACAGCTCTTGATAATAGGTAACAGGTAGGGGCCGATAATGTGTAGTGGGGAGAAGACTTCTTACTTCCTTATGGGAATGGGATCCAAGACTCAAGGAGTACCCCAAAAGATGACTGAAGAGATGGCTCAGTGGTTAAGAGCACGGGCTGCTTTTCCAGAGGTCCTGAGTTCAATTCCCAGCAAGTACAAGGTGGTTCACAACCATCTGTAATAGGATCCGATGCCCTCTTCTGGTATGTCTGAAGACAGGTACAATGTAGTCATATACATAAAATAAATAAAATTTTTAAAAAAGAAAGAAAAAGCTCAGTCTCTCCACACTCCTGACCCCTCTACTCCTGGATCACAGCACTGTCACCAGCTGCTTGTGTATCCCCTCAGAAAGAGCACACTCATGTGTAAGCAAAGGTGCACGGGATCAGGTGCTACGCCCCTCGTCACAATGTCCCCATCACCCACACTGGGCTTTCTATAGTAACACCACAACTCGAACCTTGCTTCAGCAAAGTTCCTATGGAGCCACATTATTCCCTTAAAGACACAAGATATGAAGCTCTCCAATCATGTAAGGATCTACTTTCCCGCAACCCTGTGCCTACCTGGCAAGTCTCTCCAGTTGAGCTGTGACTTTTGAGCCAGGTCTCTTTGGATGAACATTTTCAACCCCTTAAAACAAAACAAAAACCTCGTATTTGGTCTTATATTTTTAAAAATACATATTGGAGACAGTCTTGCTTATCCCAGTCTCACCCCAAGTGGAAGGCAATCCTGGTTCAGCCTTACAAGTGCTGGGATCATAGACTCAGATCACTATTTAAATCGCCTTTCAAATGACAAAGGGTGGGCTCTAGCTCAGCAGCCAAGCACATGTTTAGCACACTCCGAGGCCATTGGGTTTAATCTTCAACACCCACCTCACAAGGAAGTAACAAGCAGCATACAATGACTGTGTACCTGATGGTTTGCACATGCGAATGTGTTTCTGTGAGGCGAAGCCTCAGAGGTACTAGGTCAAAGGATGCACAGTTTTTAATGTTGACAGAGTCTGTCTGCCCATTGTCTACACATGGTCCAGTAGAGTTCTGCTGCTCACTTCCGCAGTCTATACGTCAAAAAGAAGACTGGGGATGCAGCTTGAAGAAAAACACTTAACTATATGCCAGGGGCCCTAGGTCTAATCCTTACTATCCCTTACCACCCATAATAAATCTGTAGAAAATGATAACCTGCCATGGCTTTAAACTGCCTTTGCCTTTGCAAGTAGGGCTCAGCATCTGTTTGCATGTTCAAGAGACAGTTCTGGCTCTTCCCTGAGAATGACCCATTCCCTCATGTATATGCTTACTGATTTATAGGAATGAGCTCGTTCCTTCCTGCCACCAGTGACAAATATTTAGAATATACTTTAAACAAAAATTGCTGCCAAGATGAGCAAAAGTAGGGAATCTCTTTGCATCTGAGGTCAGGCAGGATTCCCGTGTGGACAAAGATGGCCAGTGCTTGGGTCGTACCTTCTGAGACTCACCTACCCGTCCCTTTGTGCTGTTTCTGCCCTCAGCTCATGTGCTCCTCGGTGCAGAAGGCCCTGTTTGAGGAAGAGGACCAGGTCAAGAAGCTGCAGCAGAAAGTGGCCACCCTGGAGAAGCGCAACAGGCAGCTCCGAGAGCGGGTCAAGAAGGTCAAGAGGTCTCTAAGGCAGGCACGCAAGAACAGCCGCCACCTGGAGCTGGTGAACCAAAAACTCAATGAGAAGCTAGGGGGCGCTAGTGCTCAGCAGCACATCAACGCTCTGGGCCGGGAGCCCGCGCGCGCCCCCTATCGGCATGGGTAGCAGGTGCAGGTGGACGCAGGCCTGCCTTGCCTGTGCGGGGTGACAGAGAGAATAAACGGGGCTGGCTATATGCACTTATTTCAAACATTATAGGAGATACCCGGCAGGCATTTGATAGAGTCTAACAGGGCAAAGGGCAAGTCTTGCTTTCTTTCCCATTGGGTGCTGGCCTTACTGGGCGTTTGGCTTCAGATTCCATGTGCAGCATGTCCTCTTTCTGTCCTGGTGTCACACAAGGGCCTTAAAACCGGAAGGCAATAGGATCTTGAGTCTGTCCCTCAGCCTCTAGAGAGTCCCTTCACTGCGGAGAGAACAGTCTAGAACCTCGGTATACACAAAGATATCACGGGAGTCTTTATTTCAGAGAGTCAGGGTTGAGTCTCAGCAACCAGGGCGGGCACGCACATGCGCTGTTCTAAATCGTTCTGGAACGTTCTGCCTTTTCTTGTGTTTTTAGAAACGGTGTCTACATGCAAATGTGCAGGGCATCCACCCGCACTTCAGTCAGCATTTTTCCCACAGCCGAAGCACGTTAAGACTTAATGAGTTCATTACAGGTAAGGGAACTGGGCAAGGAGCTGAGGCAGCTGGTAATTGGTAAAGATAAATTATATCTGTTTTCCAACCCCAGCTCCTCGGGGCTGACATGATTGCCTACAGGATCTTTAATCTCAAGAGCAATTGCCTTTCGGACACTCCATATTTCATCACCCATATTCCCAAATTGGAATTAAGCTCAGCCATTGTGGAGTCTCAACTTTGTGTTTGCTCAGCTTTGCCATGTCTTTGAGTTCAAGATTTTCTACTCTGTAAATACATCTTTCTGCCTGGAGGGATTCCATAAGCTCTATGCTCCCACCTGGGCGCCTAAAGGGCTTTGGTCAAGTGTTCTAACCCAAGTGTCTATGCAATCTCCAAGCCTCTGGCCTGAAACACACACACACACACTCAGTTCAGGTCCCCATAAAAGGTCTACGTGTACCCTGATAAAAGTATTTGCATAGCAGACACTTTCTCTTAATCGGTTCTTTTAATCAGGAAGAGTGCTCTCACCATCCTTCCCATGGCCACTTTTGGTCACATCCCAGCTATGTCACTAAGAAGTCAGCTGAGCGGTTGTTGGTCCATCTCTTCCGAGGATGGCCCTCCAGAGCTAATGCCCCTCCACACTGTCCCGCCCACAGAAAGATTCCTTCAGCTCCACACCGTCGACCACGCAGAACCCATCCCAGACACACACCGTTACTGCCACAATGATAACTTTCTGCTTGTAGGGAGTCCAGGCACCTCTGTGAGAAGTACCTTGTATTACATGAGATCGGTGGGGGTGGGGATAAGTCTGTACCCTTGGCTGGACAGGGCATGATGGGAAGGAGCTTCTATTCTGGGACCAGTCTTCACCCACCCTCCTCCCACTCAGCCTCTTTAAGCAGTGCTGTTCATAATATGCTGCATAGGTGTGCCTTCTCATTTAATTGTCCCTGGGAACGTTAGGTTAAAGCGGTTTCTTTACCTCCCAAGGGAATGGTGAGCTTAGAGGCGGGAGAGCCATGACTTTGAGAACTGTGGAAGTCACAGATGCCTTATGTTCTGCTTTTCCAATAAACAAGACCAGTGGTTCCAACGGCTGTTTAAAAAAAAAAAAAAATGAGTGTGTCTTTGGATCGGGGAGGCTTGAGGATTTCCAGCTTCAACCTGGAAAAGTCATTTAAAGCCTTTGGGGAGATAGCTGGAGTGACCCCGGAACACTGAGGAGACTGTTGGAGCCTGATCTCCTGCCCTTCCCTGATGGATGTGGTCTGAGTCTCCCTCCCCCACACCCACCCCCAGTTCAGGGCTCTCAGCGCACCTGTGCTCCCGCTATGCGGCTCCCTGGGGACAAGCGGTATCATTAATCAAAGTCTCCAGACATGCACTGAAGTCTTGCTAAGGGAGACTTCCCTGGGTCCCATAATCTTCTGCCTTGTCATCTTGCCAGAGCCCCTGCCACCTGTTAATCATACCAGTAAAATGTTTAATGTACCGTAGGAGGCCGACTCCAAGCATGGCTCAGAACATGACACACTTTCTTCGGTCTGTCCTAGACATCTCTGTGAAATGCAGGCGATTGCTTTATTCCCCTTCAAGGTACCAGAAGACAAAACGAATTTTCCAAAATCACATAGTAATCAAAAAAGCGGGAGGACTCATTTGCTCTTTGAAGACGCAGAGACTCTTTGACAGTCCCACTGGCAAGGTGTGGCCCACAGCAAGTGTGGGGATGAAGCCCCCACACTTCAAGATGTTGAATGCCAACGTCTTTGGTGGATTCCCATTCAAGGCACCATCTCTGCTGTGCTGTTTACTCTGTTTTAAAACACCCGTTTTAAACACCAGTCTGTATTGCACAGTATGGTTCCGGCCTAGAAGAAGTTACTGGAATCTTGCATCGGGAACACAAAACTTATCTAGTTGGAAGAGACAGGCTTTTAAAACTCAAATCACAATGACTTCCAATCATATGGCAGAATCAACAATTCATAGTCTGTTTTTACCAAAACCTGCACCCTAACTGGTAGGGAGGTGCACACCTACCATCCTCCCTTGGGAGGCAGAAGCAGGAGAATCATTAGTTTGATGTTAGTCTGAGCCCTGTTGCAAGACCTCAAAGCTCTCCCTAAAAACAATAGAGCACCCCAGTTCATATGAGGTTTGGCCCACAAGATATTTCATTTAATATTCTTAATAATTTTACAAAGTAGGATTGATTCTCCAACAGGAATCGAGGTTTCAGGACATAAAGGGCCTAAGGTGCAAACTGTACATACGTAAACGGAGCACTCAGTTCTGCCTTCAGCTCCCTCCCATCTCCTTGCCCTGAGATTGGCTGGAGGACTGGGCTGTCATTAAGATAGGCCACACCTCCTTACCCTAAGATTGGTTGGACTAGATGTCATTCAGATGAGCCACACCTCCTTGCCCTGAGATTGGCTGGAGGACTGGGCTGTCATTAAGATAGGCCACACCTCCTTACCCTAAGATTGGTTGGACTGGATGTCATTCAGATGGGCCACACCTCCTTGCCCTGAGATTGGCTGGAGGACTGGGCTGTCATTCAGATGGACCACACCTCCTTGCCCTGAGATTGGCTGGAGGACTGGGCTGTCATTCAGATGGACCACACCTCCTTGCCCTGAGATTGGTTGGAGGACTGGGCTGTCATTCAGATGGACCACACCTCCTTACCCTGAGATTGGCTGGAGGACTGGGCTGTCATTCAGATGGGCCACACCTCCTTGCCCTGAGATTGGCTGGAGGACTGGGCTGTCATTCAGATGGACCACACCTCCTTGCCCTGAGATTGGCTGGAGGACTGGGCTGTCATTCAGATGGGCTACACCTCCTTGCCCTGAGATTGGCTGGAGGACCGGCTGTGGGCCACACAGCTCTGATACTCTTTTATGCCCTGCTTATTCCTTACACCTTTAATTATCAGTGGCTCCCAGCAAGGTCCAACGTGTGTCACAATAAGGAAGTTTATCAGACAAGAGGAATGAGGGAGAGTGACTAGTCAATCATAGTATGTATATAGAAGTCACAAGCCGATAAATTTGTACATACATGTGACATAATCAAGCTTGTTGGAAAGAGTACTGGGTAGGTTCACATTTAATTTTTCTCGCTGATCCCCATGCGAATCTTTGACTTTTCCTATTCTCCATACATTTTTACTTAAAAAAAAAAAAAGTCTAAGATCCCCCTTTCTTCCACACAGAGGAGTTAGCTGTTCCTCCAAATTTACAAAGAAACCGTTATCCATCACCAGCGTGCTCCCCAACCCCCTCACCTGCTCCTCCACTCACACCATCTAGGATGGCTGCCCTCCTTGTCTCCCACCATCAAGGGGAGACCTGTTTCTGCAGGGTCGAAAAGATGCCCTTTCCCCGTGATGATGTCATATGTGTTGTAAACAAGCTCAGATTCATATGTTGAAGGTAAATTAGGAGTTGATGAAATGAGTGTCATCCCCGTGATGGTATTTGCAGCCGTACAAGCAGGAAGAGAGAGAAAGGAAGAGGGAGAGATGGAGAGATCTGGTACCATTGCATAGCTCAATGTATGAAGCCCTCTCCCACACTTTGATGGTCACTAGACAATCAATACCGTACCCTTAGGCTTTCCAGTCTCCAGAACCACGAGATAAAATAATCTTGTATTAATGAATCACCATCTCCGGTATTTTGTGATAGCAACAGAAAGCAGACTGAAACACCTACTTCCAACATTCTTCTCTTTAACCTCAGTTCTTCAGTACCAGGGCTTCCTGTCTTTACCTTGCAGACATTCTCAGACCTACTCACACCTTGACAAAACCAGAAGGAAGCACACGGTCCCCAAGCACAAGAGTGGCCCATGACGGCACGATGCTCCCTGAAGTCATATCTTGCTTCTGCCCTTTAATCCCCAATAAAAGACTGTGTCTGTAAGTGTTGACTTGCAGCCTCTGCTTCTCACGCCCCCCTCAGCCTGTGGGGACTGGATTGTAGTCCAGGCCTTTGCTCCCAGGCAGCAGGGAGCACACATTTTCTCCAACTCTCAAAAGGAAGCGCTTGACAAGATTTACAACCCATCACCAAGACGATCTTCTTCCTGTCTCACACCCCCTCTTCCCATCTCCTTGGCCACTAACCAACTACACTAGCTTTCACCAACCAGTACTTAAATGTACAAATTCTAGTAACAATGAAACTGCCATTCATAAAATGCCTATATGCACAGATATGCGAGACTAGACCAGGGGACCCCAATAGGATCTTCTTCTGTAATGGAAAGATTAGAAGCCGCTAGCTTTAGACTGTGGCTAGTGTCAGAGACTGGAGAGGTAGCTCAGAAGTCGAGAGCACTGGCTGCTCTTTGAGAGGTTCTGGGTTCGGTTCCCAGCCTCTACACACAGCCTGAGCCATCTGTAACTCCAGTTTCAGGTGATCTGGTACCCTCTCTTTTGGCTTCCATGGGTAATGCATACATATGGTATACAGATATACATGCAAGAAAAACTCCATTAATACAGATAAGATAAAAATAAAAATAAATTTAAAAACAATGTGACTGGTGTTATTAAATACCTAAGTTTTCACTTGAGTCATTAATTAAAATTTTCTGTTTTATTTTACTTTTTTATATAAGTTCTGGCACACATTTCCTTTTGAAATTGCTGAGCAGTAGCGTCCCTGGGAAGCTCAGAGGTAGGCATCCTCTGATGTAAAGATCAGAGACACCTGTGGGAAATACTCCATACAGCACAGAGAACACATGGCATACCGAACGTCTGGGGACAGGGGGTGTTCGCTCTAAAAGGAAGCAGGGCAAAATCATTGCCCAAATGAGCAGTCATGGGACTGCACAGATGAAAACGATGGGCTGGCTAATCAACACCAGACGGAACCCTAGAACTAACATCAATCAATCTAGATCTGGCAAGTAAGAGTCTGATTTTAGTCTCTATTTGCAGGGAGTCATAGCACGTCAACTGACTCAAGACCGACGGCAGGTCAGAGAGTCCCTTGAATAAACAGAGGTCAGGAGCCCTACTGAAGCAAAGTCCTGTGATAACACTGGGACATGCTCTCAGTCTTCCTAGAGTTCTACAAAGGGAGCTGCGGTACGTGCCAGTGTCAGTGTGTACAGAGCAAGAGACATCCTAAGGCTGCCGTGGCTATGGTACTGATGCTGAACTGTATCTGAGATGGAAGTCAAAGGGATGCTCATGGATAAGGGGGTCAGATAGTTCCTAGCATCGTGGTACTAGCATCGTGGTACTAGCATCGTGGTACAAGTCCATCTCTTGTGGTACACGTGTCTCACTGGTCTGTGAACCAATCCTGGGTTTACTTTTCCGAGCTCTTAAGAAGGTAGCTAAAACACATGCTCTCGTCTACATTGCCAAACGTCCACATTGATTTCCCGAGCCTTGGAGCTAAGGCTGTTATGTTGAGAATGTTAAGAAGAAAATGTGGGTTGTCTATCATTTAGGAATGCTAAAGGCGATTAACAATAAAACAAACCAGCCAATATCCTACCAAAGAGAACAGAGACAAGGAATTATTAGGAAGCATTCAAGACGGATCCTGGGGTTGAAAGGTTATAACAACTGAAATGAAAAATTCAGAAGAGGAATTTAGTGACACGTTTGGATGATGAAAATAATGATAGGTGAATTGAGATCAGTTGTCTAGGCACAGACAGAAAAATTTTAAAAAATCATGGGGAAAATAAATAGGACCTAAGAGATTTATAGGTACCATCAAGTAGAGCAGTGCACATGCCCATACACACACACACACACACACACACACACACACATACACACATGCCACACACGCCACATACACATGCACACGTGTGCACACACACACACACACACACACACGCACACGCACACACGCACACACGCACACGCACGCACGCACACACATGCACACATACGTGCGCACACACATACCACATACACCACACACATACACACCACATATACACACACACACCACACATACCACATACACACACACACACACACACACCACATACACACAGACACACATACTACACACACATACACACACACATACACACACACACACACATGATGGGAGTTCCAAAAGAAAAGGAGAAGGAAAGCAGACAGTGAGTAGATTGATGACTGCCAGGTGCTAGAATGAACAGAGAATGGGTTCGGCTTTCCTTTTGAAGGATAACCATGTTCTAGAAGCCGTGGGTGTGGCCCTGTGGTAGTTAGTGTGCATGGAGGTCTAGCATTATCCTAAATGCCATGAAAAAAGAAGTTTTAGAATCAATAATGATGTTTGAACAACATCATGGAAGTAAACCAAAACTCACTTAATTATATAATTTTAAGTGGTTAAAATATTATATATATATATATATATCCTTAATAAAAATAATCCACCCAGATCCTCCTGCCTTTTCTCCCCGTTTTTGTCATTTTCCTTATTGCTGTTACAACATCCCTTACGAAAGCAGCATGAGGGGTGAGAGCTGATTCTGGCTTAGAGGTTCAGGGCACAGCCCAGCAGGCCAGGGAAGGCCCAGCACCAGGAGCCTGAGGCAGCGCGTCACACTGCATCCTCCCTGGGAAGCAAACACAGTGTGCCTGCGAATGCTGGTGCCCAGCACACTTTCCCCTCTTTATTTAGTTCAGAAAACTAGCCCATAGAATGCGGCTGTCCACAGGCTGGGCGCTCTTTTCACCTCCACTAACCTAGTGTAAAAATTCCCTTATAGACATAGCCAGAGGTGTGTTTCTATCCTGGTTCTAAATCTAAGTCAGCTAACGATCAAAGCCTAACCACCACACTATCAATATACATCCTCAACCTACACCATATCCCATGCAATTCACCCAGAACCCACCATCTTTGATTATATATCTTTTCCTCTCACTTCTGCCTCTCTGTCCATCAGTGAGAAAATCCCACTTGTGTTTCAAACTCAAGAACATGATTCTTAATCCCAATAGTGACCGTTACAGTTCTTTGAATTTTTACAGTTTTGAAGTAAGTAGTCTAAGCCATTTGGAAAGTTTTGTCAAAAGTCACTTAACTGGGGAAGACCCTTGAGAACATGGGCACTGGGGAAAAGTTCCTCAACAGAACACCAATAGCGTATGCTCTAAGATCAAGAATTGATAAATGGGTCTCATAAAAATACAAAGTTTCTGTAAGGCAAAGGACATTGTCAAAGGACAAAACGGCAACCAACAAACTGGGAAAAGATCTTTACCAACACTACATCCAGACAGAGGGCTTATATGCAAGATATACAAAGAACTAGAGAAGGTAGACTCCAGAAAGCCAAATATCCCCCTTAAAAATGGGGTACAGAGCTAAACAAAGAATTTTCACCTGAGGAATATCAAATGGCTGAAAAGCACCTAAAGAAATGTTCAATATCCTTAGTCATCAGGGAAATGCAAATCAAAACAACCCTGAGATTTCACCATACACCAGTCAGAATGGCTAAGATCAAAAACTCAGGAGAAAACAGGTGCTGGTGAGGATGTGGAGAAAGAGGAACACTCCTCCACTAATGGTGGGATTGCTGGTACTACCACTCTGGAAATCAGTCTGGCGGTTCCTCAGAAAACTAGGAATGATACTTCTGGAGGACCCCGCTATACCACTCCTGGGCGTATACCCAGAGGATTCCCCAGCATGTAATAAGGATACATGCTCCACTATGCTCATAGCAGCCCTATTTATAATAGCCAGAAGCTGGAAAGAACCCAGATGTCCCTCAACAGAGGAATGGACACAGAAAATGTGGTATATATACACAATGGAGTACTATTCAGCCATTAGAAACAATGAATTCATGAAATTTTTGGACAAATGGATGGAACTGGAGAACATCATACTAAGTGAGGTTACCCAGTCTCAAAAGAACATTCATGGTATGCACTCACTGATAAGCGGAATCCAAGCCCAGAAGCTTGGAATACCCAAGACACAATGCACATATCAAATGATGTCCAAGAAGAAGGAAGGAGTGGCCCCTGGTCCTGGAAAGGCTCAGTGCAGCAGTATAGGGGAATACCAGGATAGGGAAGCAGGAAGGGGTGGATTGGGGAACAGGAGGAGGGAAAAGGGCTTATGGGACTTCCGGGGTGGGGGGCGGATCCAGGAAAAGGAAAATCACTTGAAATGTAAATAAAGAATATATCGACTTAAAAAATGTAGTAAAAGACAACAATACAAATGGCTAAGATGACAAGCTTATAAATACCCAGCTCAGTAATGGGAAATATATTTACACCACTGTGAAAAAAATAACTATCACAGAAAGGTTAATGAGAGAAGCTATTTTTAACATTCCCTAGACCAGTGAGATCTATTACTGCTTCCTCCGTGGTGCTGTGACATTTGGGGGACATTCCCAATCTCTAGAGTTGAGGACATTTTACTTCACTAATTTGTGGATTCCCTGAGGAAGACTTGTGGCTAGTTCAACACCACAGCATTAACTAAATACCTGAGGAGAAAAAAAACGAAGCAAAGAAAGTAACGCCACGTGCTGTACCTTAGAAGACCTGGAAACTTAGAGGAGGAGACAGAAAATGGTTCCCTTCACCTCTATTGAACTCAGACCCTCTGAGTAACTAGGTCCTAAGCACGGAAAATTGCAGGCATGGCAAGAACACACCCAGCCAGACCTCTTGCTACCTAGGGGGCAGAAGGGACCTGACTCTATCCAGGGCAAGAGTGACCACTGTTATGCAGTATGAGTCACAAATGCCCTACTGTCCTACCTTAGCTGTGTAGCATAGGTCACTTGGTAACTAAACCTGCTTCTTTATATGTAAGGCCCTTCTCACAGAAACCTTTACTAGTGGAAACCTTGTGTTGTTCTGAAGAACTAAAACCCTTCTTCAGTCCATCCCCTACCCACCAGGCCTTACTGCCTGCCCATTGCTGATGGTAATATATCTCAAGGATGATTGAATTTAGTACCCCACCCCAACTCTTTCTTCTAAAACTCCAAGCAGCACTCAGATTACCTCCTCTTTCTTGCGTTTGCCTTATTCCCAACCAGATGCAAAGGTCACAGGGGTTAGTGCATGGAATCTGACTCCCCTTGGCTGCCATCATTAAGAAGAACTCCTGCTTCTGGTTAGTGTATAATCTAAGCTCAGCAACTCAAGTGAGAAAGATGCATTTTGGCTTATGGTTTCCGAGTGTTCTGTCCGTGGTTGATTTGCCCTCCTCCCTTGGGCAGAGCATCATGATGGCAGGGGTAGGTGGAGGATAAAGTTCTTCACCACATGCCAGGCAGGAATCAGAGTAAGACAAGGCACTGGGCGTTGAGTACAACCTTCAAATGCATGCCCTGTGGGACCAACCTACCTCCTCCAGCTAACACTTACGTCCTAGAGTCTACCACTTCCTAGAATGGCACCAGCATCTGGGACTGAACATTCTACACATTCCCCTGGGGGGGACATTTTAAAATTCAAATCCTAAGAATCCTATACACACCGCAGCTGGATTGCCATCAGTCACCTAAACATACTTGTTCTGTGCATAAGGATCCAGCCTCCTCCTAGTTCCCTACTTGCCCAAGGGCAGGGATTATCCAAAACCCATAAATCCACACCATCAGCTCCCATCTTGTTTGACTAATATATAGAGGGCATATAAAAGTCACCTCTTGGCTGCCTTGACACCATTTCTCTCAGAGTGGGGGGGGGGGCTTCAAAATCTCATTTTCCTCCTCCTACTTGTCTTCATGGTTTCCCTTGGCATCTGTAAGACTGGTCAGCTCTGCCACCAGAGGAGTAAAGGCCTCATTGGTTCATCTGGGGGTTTCTTTAGCTTTTATTCAGGATCTGGAAAGAGACCCCCCCTAAAAGGAAGTGGAATGAAGCTTTTCAATTATTGGAGTTTTTCGATGAATTCTGCTTCCCATTAAGAGTTCATGAGTTGGCCGTATGCTCTGCTCCTGTGAGATGAATCTCTAGTTGCCAGATGGCTGGCCATGAGCCACATGGCCTGGCATTTTGTGTCTTCCTGTCCAATAGAGTGGGAAAATCTAAACCAGATACAGAAACAGAGCTTTTCTTTTATTAAAAACGTGTCTCAATTGTGAAGCTGGGCACTCTGGGAGTGGATGTCAGCATTTCCAGACCTTTGAACACAGAAGAAGACAAAATTGCCATCAGGGACATGTCAATGTTGTAATATATCCCTAATGAGGGGATTTCCCCCATGGCTGCCCACTGGGGACCCCTAAGTGCTGCAAACTGGAGGTGCCTTCCTGCCTAACTTGCAGGCCTAGCTTCCACCCCGAGAATAATGCAGTTCCTTCTGTCTGGGGGTGATAAGCAGCCAGGACCGAGAAGTCACTGTGCTGAGAGTAATCTAAGCTCTTTGGTTGTAGAACAAACACTTCATTCTGGGAGATAATAATTTAGTCCTCTAGGTAAGAAATTATCTGGTTATTTGGAATAGCTCTGAGGCTTTCCAAGATGATCTAAGTGCTTTAGACGTATTAGCTACCCATGCCTGTATCACAAATCACCAGAGACTGAGTAGTATATAGGAATGCCTAGTCACTGCTTTATAGCTACAGTGCGGTGTCTTAGCAGTGCTCCTTGCCAAGATCTGCCGTGTCCAAGTCAAGACATTGTCTGAAAGCTTGGTGGGGAGGTTCCATTCCAAAGTCTGTGGGGCTGTTGGCAGATCTTATCATCTGAGTCTAGAGTACTCCCATTTCCCATCTGCTCATATTTTGAACAGTTGGTCTCCAGCTGGTAGAAGGTTCTGGAATCTTTGGGAGGTAGAGCCTTGTTGGAAAAGTTGGTCACTGGAGGCAAGTCCTTGGAGAAATATTGTCTCTGCTTCCTCCTCTGCCACAATAGGAACTTGAGATGCTGCCTTGAGCCTCTCCCTGACCCCCAGGGACAGACTGGGCCTTCAATGTGTGAGCCAGACTCATCTTTCCTTCTTTGTTGTTTATGCTGGCGAATTTGATCACAGAAACATGAAAGGAACAAATGCTCACAGTTTAGTTTCTTGAAGTGTGTTGAACCAAAGCCTCACTGGCTAAATAGCTGCCCTCACGCTCATGCCAGATGGGCCTCTCAAACATCAAACATGCAAGCTTGCAGGACACTAGAGAACATGGGCAAACAAGACACAACTTACATCTAAAGAGGAAGTGAACACACGCCACATCTGTGACACTTCAGATTAGAAACAAGTCCTAGCCACACACCCACACACACACACTTAACACACAAAGGGATAGCAATACACATGGGCATGTGTGCCAGGAGTCAAGTAGTGTGTGGGCACTATCTTAGAATTAGCCTGCTCCAACTGAACTCTAATAACTCATTAGTACAAAAGTGTGTTCTAAAGGAAGGGTGGGCGGTCCCCCAGACATGTGGACTATCACATCTCTACCATGTCTGTAACACCACAACTAGCTTGGCCACTCTCATGAAGGACAACTGCCACCCCTGAAGACGCTCAAAAGCCTTAAGAACACCAAGTCTCTCACTGTTTTCTAGACGTGGTCTAATATCCAAAGGGTAATTGATAAGACTCAGTTGAAAACACAGTGATATTCAGGGTAATAAGTAACTCTCAAGATTCTACTGGGAAATTCAATTCATATTCTCCTACTTTCTTTAAATAGTCCTGTTTTAGTCAGCGTGGGGGTGGGGGGGCTGACTATCACACAAAGCACTACCAACATGCCACAAACAGCATTTCTTTCTCACAGTTCTGGAACATAGATGTCTTAGCTCAAGGCACTAGTTGATTTGGAAGCTAGTGCCGAATTCACGCAGTACTGGTTTGAGAAATACTTCCTGGTTTGCTAACTACCACTGCCCCCTCTTCCCCTCCTCCCTTCCTTTCCTTTTTCAGATTCATTTTATGTGTATATGCTTTGGCCTGCACCACAGTCATGCTTGATAACTACGGAGGCCAGAAGATGTCAGACCCCCTGGAACTGCAGTTATACATGTGAGCGTCTCAGTTCATATTGTGGTAGAGGAGGGAGCAGAGACAATGTGGGTGCTGGGAATTGAACCCAGGTCTTCTGCAAGAGAAGCTAGTGTTCTTAATGGCCGAATCAGTTCTTCAGTCCTATACCTATCTTTTCATCAGCTCTCTACAGAACAGATGAGGTTGTCAATCTATGGTATCGTGTGGAACACAAACAGGTGGTCTATAATAACACCTTTTCTAATGGTTTCCCATGTTTCATGAAGAAATTTCCAGTAGTAGAAAGAATGCTTTATGAACAAAGGACTGTCCTTGTGACATAGTACAACAGTCTGGAATTTATGTTCTTGTCATCTCTTCTCCGTATCAGCAAGCAGCATGAAACTGAGACTCCAGATGTCTCTTTCTCTTTGTTTTTCTCTGTGAGGCTTTTTAATGTCACTTGTAAATTTAAAACCAATCAGCCAAGCAAACATTTTCATATCTATATTACCTTCAACAGGGCCCCTTAAGACATATCAAAGGGACTGATTTTGTAAAAAACTTTCTCGCATGCATCAATCTCTTCCAAATAGGAGTTTTTCCTAAATCCCAAGTCATTTGCATGCTGCATTTACGTGTTTTCCTTTGTAAATTTCATTTTGCCTTGGATTCCTGGAGGCAGTTGCTTTAGTTGGAGTTAATAACTCAGACCCCAGTGTTTAGCTTGGAAGAGGCAAGCTGTTACAAATCTCTGGGTTAACCAGCCCTAGGCTATGTGGAAAGTTTTTGTTAGTAACAGTTGGAGGGAGGGACCAACCTGGTTCTTCTAGTTCAGGTAACTCACTCAGTGTCCTGAGGCATAAATCTTTCAGATCTTTCTGCCTGTTTGCCAAGAACTGTATTATCACAGGGGACTTCAGAGAGGAATGCAGCACTTCAGTTAGAGAGGCATGCTTCTTTCTTTTTCTGTTCTTTTGCTCAAGAACATTAATAATTGGAGAGAATATTCATCCTGCTATCACCACAGATTTTCTTTTGTGTGTTCATGTGTAGGCATGTGTTCCGATACATGTGCAATTGAGGGGTCATTGTGTGGAGGTCATAAAACAACCTCAGGTGCCAGTCACCACCTTCTTCTTCTTCTTCTTCTTCTTCTTCTTCTTCTTCTTCTTCTTCTTCTTCTTCTTTCTTCTTCTTCTTCTTCTTCTTCCTCTTCCTCTTCCTCTTCCTCTTCCTCTTCCTCTTCCTCTTCCTCTTCCTCTTCCTCTTCCTCTTCCTCTTCCTCTTCCTCCTCCTCCTCCTCCTCCTCCTCCTCCTCCTCCTCCTCCTCCTCCTCCTCCTCCTCCTCCTCCTCCTCCTCCTTCTTTTTCCCTGCCCCCTTGCTTTTCTGTGTCTCTCCATGACATAGAACTTGGCAAGTAAGCTAGCAGGTTAGATCTAGGGGGATCTGCCCATCCCCTCCTCCTTGGCTCTTGAATTGCCAGTGAGCACCACTATGCCTGCATCCCCCCTCACACTCCCCCTGCATAGGTTCTAGGGATTAGCTGGTATCCTCATGCTTTCAAGTCAAACAAGAATTTTCTTTTCCTCCATCCTTCATTTCCATCATCAGGAGGAGACAGGGAACCCGGAAACACCCCATCTTATTCATGCCATGACTGATCATGACCAATGGCCCCCTTGTGGCATGGAGCACTGAGAAGCCAGGACTGGATTTCATCTCAGGAAGAGTACACAGGTGTGGGAAGAGCCTACCAATACCGTAGCTCCTGTTACACAGAGCCCACTTCTGCTGAAAAACCCTGTGTTGGCTGCAGTTGTCCGTTTTCCAACCACACATACCACCGATCACTTTCCCTCTTTTCTCTTGGAACTCTCAGGGGCTGAATCGCCTGCCCTTTATTTCTGGGGTGGGAGTAGCCTGTAAAAGTGAGAACACACAAGGGAACTCGGGCATCTCTCCCCAAGAGCCACTCTGGACCTCTGAGAACAATCTGATTTCAACCAATTTAAACAAATTCGGTGTCAGACACCAGGTTGGTACCAGTGAGTTGGACATTCATTTTGTGACTCAAAGAATCAAGGCTTTGGGCCAGGGTAGACACCAAGTCCATTTTCCTTAAACTTGGAATCGGAATTGTCTAGGCCACCTTTTGTTAGCTTTGTCTTCTGAAATGTGATAAATGCATCCAGATGTTTCGAGCACTTTATCAAACTGTTTAGCGAAGGAAAGACCTGTTTTTCATCTCCCCAACAGTCATAAACATTGAACATGACCCGCTTGTATCCCCCTGAATACATCATTTCTCTCCTCCCACAAACTCTGACTTGTCATACCAAGAGGGGCACTGCTAGGGCTCCCCTACCTTCCTGTTGCCCCCTTCACTGGCTAAGTTTCACACACAAATCAATTCTCTTTAGAATAGACAGAGGCTCTTAATGGCAAGAAGACAAAAGTTCCCTATTTCAACTTCTATGTGGAATTTTCTTTTCTCCCTTCCTCTTCCTCCTCAGCCAGATGCAGGGTATCTGCTTTGTACTTTCAGTAAGTTTTGAGACTCAAACTCAGAGAGAAATGGAGACGTGTGGGATAGTGTGGGCTTCCTCCTTAGGAGGCAAGCTAGTGCCTCCTCCTCACTTTATTTCCTGGCATGAAATGTGAACACAGGCTGGGTTCCCAGAATTCTCCAGGGTAATGTATTGAAACGTAAAAATAGACTTCTCCCTGCAGGGGACAGATTCCAATTAGAATTCCGAAATTTGTTCTCAATCTCATTTTCCACCGAAGGGACAAGATTTAAAATCAGGCAGCTGGCAAATTGCCACACAGTTTTTTCAGCCTGCTAGCCATGACGTCTCATGAGAACAACTCAAAATGCTTACAGAAGTCTTCCGTTTCAGGAGCTCAGTGGGAAGCTGGATGGGCTCCATCTGTCTCTGGCCCATGAGCCTGTGAACGTTACACAGACCGTGGTACTCAGTCACTGATGCAAATGGTACCCAGCATCCAGTGACGATGGAGATTTACCAAGCGGCCTCTATGCCACCTGTTGACTTTGCCCAGTGCTAAGTTCACCTTTTTATTCACTTCTTTTTTGGTGGTATAAGGGGTTACAACCTGGGATCTCATGCATACCAGGCAATCACTCTACCCAGACCTCAAGACCTTTGCACACAGAGCCTGTCTCCTTCTGATCTTTGCACAACTTCCCTTTCCTCCTACTTTGAAACTTGGAAGCATTCCTCTGGGAGTTTCTCCTTTATTGTGCAGCTGACAACATTACTCTCATCTTGCTTCTAGCTGCATTCTCCTCTCTCTCCAGGAGATCACATGGTCTCAGGGGCCCTGGTGGGCTTTGGTTTTTGACTATATTTTCCAGATGGTAGTTCCCTGCTGTCTATCTGATCAGACACTGACATGTAGCAGGTGTTCATTACATACTCATTGCATGAATGTATAAATGAATGAATTACCCTTATAACACTCTTAAAATATATCTTAAGAAGATAGTAGACAGTTTTTTTTCATCACTTGGGAGGTGGAGGTAGGAAGATCAGGAATTCAGGATCATCCTTAGATACATAGCAAGTTTGAGGCTAGCCTGAGCTACATGAGAAACTGAAGTCTTAAAGACCCAAAGACATGAAGTCACAGGCTGTGTCCCTTGAACAGTATCACATAATTGATATGTGGTGAAGACATAAGTCAGAACTAAGAGTTCTGGTTCAACTTACATCTTTTTATTCATTTAGAAAAGTATTTTAACTTTGTGATCATTTTGAGTGACAAGTTATATAACATACATGTTAGTGCATAGATTGATGAATTTTAACAAATCGATACACTCATAGAGATACCACCAAAATGTAAGACAAGATACGGAATGACCATGTCACCCCAGACAGCATCTTTCCAATTCTTAGTATTGCATCGCCCTAATCTCTAGAACCAGGACAGCCTTTTCACTGGTGCATCTTTGTGTGTGTGTGTGTGTGTGTGTGTGTGTGTGTGTGTGTGTGTGTCTGTCTGTCTGTATGCATGCAAGGCACATGCAACTTTTCACTACTAAGGCATGTGGCTTCCCCACCTCAGACCTCTCGTTTGCAATGCACATAGCAAACCATCTTTCCCATACAGAATAGTTGATGTAGTATTGAGAATGGCTTTTGTTGTTGTGCTGGCTTACTTGGGGTACCATAACAAAAGAGCTCAGGCTGTGTGGCTTGAATGATAGATACTGATTCCTCCCTAGTTTGGGATGCCGGGAACCCCAGATCGAGACTCTGGAAGCTTGTTTTCTGGGAAGGCATTCTTGCTGGCTTACAAATAGCCAGCTTTTCACTAGGTCTGGCCATGACTTTTGTTACAGGCACATGCAGAGAGAGATGTCTGCTGTCTCCTCTCTCTATTAATGAAGACATTCACAGCTCACCCATTGAACACTAATTAGTCACCAGAGTCCCTTCCTCATGGCACCGCCATATTAGGAGCAGAGCTTCAATTCCATGTGGATCTGAAAGCAGGTCACGATTGACTAGATAAAGCCTTTACCATCATCGTGAGATCACACACTGACATGCCTCAGAGCTGAGATTTGCTCACAGAGATTGCTTATGCCATGTCTGGACTGCACCAAAGCCATGGAGTAATAAATATAGTAAGTGAGAAGAGGTGCCGCTTTCGCTTGTAGAGATGATGGTTTTCTGGGCAGCCCTGCCTTCAAGATGTCATCTCAGCTCTAGGGAAGAGGTCAGCAAAGGCTATATAAGAAAGGGCAAGGCTCGGGGTCACCAGCCTCTGTTCTGATCAACCTTCTATCACTGTGACAGAATCCTGAGGTAATTAATTCATAAAGAGAGAGTGAAAAGATTATCTTAGTATCTTAGTTAGTGTTCTATTGCTGCGAATAGACACCACAACCAAAGCCGCTCTTGTAACAGAAAGTGATAAACTAGGGGCTTGCTTACAACTTCAGGGGATGCTGATGGACTCATCATCATCATGGTGGCTATGAATGGCACAGGAGCAGAGGTTGAGGATTGCATTCTGATCTATAGGCAGGTATGGAGAGAGGAGAGGGGAGAGGAAAGCAGGGAAGGGGGGGGGAGAAGAGAGAGACAGAGACAGAGAGAATTGGCCTGGCACGGGTTTCTGAAACCTAAAAGCCCCACCCCCAGTGACACACTTCCTCCAACAAAGCCATACCTCTTAAACCTTCTAATTTCTTCTAACTCTACATTCTTTGGTGACATGACAATTCATTCAAATATATGATCTGGAACCATTCTTTTTTTAAATATTTTTTTAAAGATGATATATATATATACCATTCTGCCTGCATGTATGTCTGCAAGCCAGAAGAGGGCACCAGATCTCATTACAGATAGTTTTGAGTCACCATGAGTGTGCTGGGAATTGAACTCAGGACCTCTGGAAGAGCAGCCAGAGCCCTTAATCTCTGAGCCATCTCTCCAGTTATCCTTATTTAAACCACTGCACTGTTTTGGAGCTTCTAGTCTAAAATCATGTGGCCCTAATAGCTTTGGGCTTCCTGAGGCAGCCCATTGTGACAGAATCATGTGACAAAGTTTGGAAATCATCCATCTCATAAGGCAGGAATCAAAGCAAAGGATAAAGCTGTGGTCATTTGAATGAGAATGGCCCCCATATTTGAATGCTTGGTCCCAAGTTGGTAGAATTGTTTGGGAAGGGTTAGGAGGTGTGGCCTTGTGTAGGAGGTGTGTCACTGGGAACAGGCTTCAAGATATCAGGAGCCTAAACCACTTCCAATTAGTTTTCTCTTTACCGTGTGCTTATGTAAGCACTGTTACTGCTCCAGGGCCATGCCTGCCTACCTGTCTACTACCATGCTTTCTACTGCGATGGTCATGGACTCACCCTCTGAAATTGGATGCCAATAAGCACTTTCTTCTATAAGGTGCCTTGGTCATGGTGATTTAGCACTACTATAGCAAAGTAGCAAAGTTAAACAGACTATGATCTCCCATGCTAAGTCAAATATACACCTCTGCTAACCTAAGGACCTCCCAGTAGATCCTACACTCCAATGGTTCTACTACCTCCCAAAGGCACCATCCTGGAGACAGAGCCTTCAACATTCAGACCTTTGGGGGATATGTATCCATGCCATACCAGCCCTGGAATGGAATCTGTGGGGGTGGAAATAATAATAGTAGCATTCCTTAGCATTGTATCAGGAGCTGTGAGACCACATACATTAAGAGCCTGTCATATGCACGGCTGTTTGTAGGTGTTTGGCCCATAGGGTGTGGGATTGCTCTTACATGGGCTCTATCCTAGGGTCAGATGACTTGTGTCAAATGTGCTGACTGCAGATCCATCAAGAATCATGCTTAGCCTCTTTTTAGCTCCCTTTATTGATAGCTACTGTTTCTATAAGGCAATTCCAATGAGCCCAACTGAAAAGCTTGCCTAAGAACCAGGAAGCCCTATATTCTGTTTAACTGTCCTTGAAAGGAGTAGTGACATAGCATATTTGAAGAGCACACCCCTAAAATCCAAGTTCTTCTCTCGGGAGCCATTACCTCCGCAGAACTGGACTTTATATCATACAGAGAAACCCAGTAGTGAAGGGAAAGTATAGGGCTTTCTCAGAAGCCCCTTTCGGTCCCTGGAATAGAAACCAAACTGCAATTTCTTAATTTAAAAGTGTAATATTTCATGAGTGTAATATTTCGTGATATTTCATCAAGGCATTAAGAGAAAAAAAATGCTTTCCCAAAGATTAACACTTGCTCAGACATCAGAGAGCTTCAGGGAGACATTTGGTCCTTCTCACAGTAGAACTAAATTAAAAGTTTAACAATCTGAATCTAGGGCAGCTGGCCTTGTTGATGTCCCTAAGGAGATCTTTCCTTAAAAGGGAACTGTGGGTGGTAAAAGAATAAAGCAGAATAATCATGACTATAATTCCCATGTTATTTCAAAGATGCCCAGAACCTTAAGAGGGGTACCACTCTGCTTGGAAGATACATATCACATGACTATAAAATTACTTCCAGTGGTTTTGAAGCATCAGAGACCATTTGGAGAAGGTCTCACCAAGATGAGGCCCTGGGCTCTGGCTTATTTTCCTAGTGTCATTGTTCTAAACTCTTTCAATTTGCTGGGAGCACATATTGTGCAAAAGAACAAAACAGGGTCCCATTTTACAGAAGAGGAAAATAAAGGTCAGAAGACTAGCTTGACCCTAACCACATAGCTAGTAAATAACTGAGCTAGTAACTTGATTCGGAAGGACTGTCTCAGCCACCAGGTTTACTAGATTACTAAAACGAATGTCTGCTTGGGGAGCCCTCACTGGATACTGTAACACATAAGCAAGGTGGGTAGAAGTCCTCCCATGCCTCAATAATGCAAAGATGTAGCACTAAGAGCAGGCACTGAGGTGAGCTGCTGAGGAGTCCTCCTGGCAAGGCTTCACGCCCAACTGCTTGTCCTTGGACTCTGAGGACAGTCATACTTAGCATACAGCTATGAGGTGCCTCCCACCCAAACGCAAACGATTCATTCAGTTACTCCATGTTGCCTGTGCCCTGGATGGCCCGCTGCCCGACCCTACCTGCCTTTGGGGGCTGGAGATGAGGTGGACTCGACAGCACAGAATCCATGAGCAGGTGAGAAGTCTGAACAGCGCTGCAAGCCCCTTTAAGACCCTCCACCCGCACCCCATTGGTCCCAAGAAAGCGTCGCTTCTAAACAGCAGTTCCTGATTGGCTGGCATTGTCTGCTTCAGCAATCCTTGGTCTCTCTGGCAGTCCTCAATTAGGTCCTCCTGCAGGAAAGCTGTTGGGGCTTCTCAGCCCCTCCCCTCTTCCCGTGTTTATGCAGAGGCCGCTGTGCTGTTTCTCTTACAAGTCCAGCCTTTTGTAAAGAACACCATTGAACCGCTGGTGGCAACAGGAAAAGAATACTGACCATTATGGGTGACAAATAGACACCTGCCAGGTTAACAGGGACAGAATGCATACATGTGTATGTATACATATACACGGGCATATACACATATACATACATATATGAAACTACCTTAATCATGATACCATGGTTCCAAGTGACAGAAAAACAAATAAAATTATGTTTTAAAAAAACAAGACTCCAGCTTTGTCTTAGCTATGAAAAGAGAGCTTAGTTTTACTGACTTTCTGTTCTTAGCCTGAGTGTCTGAGGAAAAGTGCTTTCTCTGGTAGCAAAGCAAGGTTGTCGCACTACAGCTGCTGTAGAAGTCAGCACACTGGCACAAGCGAGGCCACGGGGCCTCTGTACTACGGCATGCGGTCTCACGAACACAAACTGAAGCCCTCAGGGCTGAGTACAGCTGCTGAGCTGAATATGGGGATGGGGAAGATTTTCCAGGAAAGGTCTTCAATGAGAAGAGAGCTGTTGGCTGTTTCAAAAATAAAAGCAGGAGCAAGCTAGGTGTGGTGGCTCACGCCTGTAATCCCAGCACTTGGGAGGCAGAGGCAGGCAGATTTCTGAGTTCGAGGCCAGCCTGGTCTACAGAGTGAGTTCCAGGACAGGACTACACAGAGAAACCCTGCCTCGAAAAACAAACAAACAAACAAACAAAAGCAGGGGGCTTGTAGTCAGCTGGTGACATCTACCAGGCTTGGGGACCTGAATTTGATTCCTGGGCCCACACAGTGGAAGGAGAGAACTGACTCCCACTGTTTGTCCTCTGACCTTCAGTTGGGGCCTGCATGACACCCCCCCACACACACACACACACATAATAAAATAAAGAGCAAAGGTGCGTTGGGAGGCAAAATGGAGACCTCTAATTACAATCATTTAGCCTCGTAGCTGGCTTTAGTAGCACATGCCTGCGATGCCAGAGGATGAGGCAGGAAGATCATGAGTTCAGGGCCACATAGGGGATTTGAGACAAGCCTGGGCTCTGGGTGGCCCAGTGAGACCCTGCCCTCTCTCGCTCTCTCTCTCTCAAACCCCCAGTTTAGTCTCAGATGTTTGATATTATCCTGCCATATTTTGGATCATATTGGAATGTGAGCTACAACCACGGTCTTCTACTCCTAACATTGCGTTGATCCAGCAACTTCCTGTGACCTTGTAGCTTGAAAGTAGTCACGGTGAGGACATTTATACCACAGAAGTCAGAAAAATGCTGCAAACCAGGGCTTATCCCCCCATCCCCAACACTCATGGACCTTTAGTTAACCAGCATACTGTGGTCATGTAGTCCATTAAAACTTTATGTGTCAACTGGACTGGACCACATAGGTATGGTAGCGGTATACCCATGATGCTGCTTCTGGGGGTGTCTGTGAGGGTGTTTATAGGAGAGCTAGCATTTGACGTGGTAAGACTGAAGGAAGCGTGTGGCTCTCTCCATGTGAACAGGACTCATTCAGGTCATCCAGGGCTTGACTAGAACAGAAGGAAGGTGGCATTTGCTCTGTGTCTGTCTGTCTGCCTGTCTGCCTGCCTGCCTTCAGCTGAGATGTCAATTTCCTGACATCTGGGCTTCTGGTTCTTAGACTTAGATCTATCATGCTCAGGATTTTATATCACATCATGGATTCTCCTGGCCTTGCAGCCTACAGCTGCAACCTCTATAACTGCCTGAGTCAACACCTTAGGTTTTTCTATTGTCAGCTTTCGAGGGTTAGATGCCCTCCACAGGCTTATGTGTTTATTATTATTATTATTATTATTATTATTATTATTATTATTAATCATTTTATTTGTTTACATTTCAAATGATATCCCCCTTCCAGGTATGCCTCCCTGTCACATCACGCGTCACACACACCCCTCCCCTGCCACGCCCCACCACGCCCCCGCCACGCCCCCACCACGCCCCCACCTCTTCAAAACTTTCTTTATGTAAACTACATGTTATTTAAATAAAGAGGAAACTAGGTTAATTTAAAAAAAAAAGCAACGAAAGATCAAATTTCTAGTTTCAGGACCTAATATTAAGCCAGTAACCATCTCTCTAAAATTCTAACTGCAGATGGCATTTCCCTGGAATAAATGTGGTATAAACTGAACAGGTTTTACCCCAGACCCAATCGTCCATCTTAGGCGTCCCAGCGCCTCATCCGGCTCACGTTCCGCTGGATCAGCTCTGTGTCTCCCTCTAATTGGCTTGTGTTTAAAACTGAGCCTCATGGCTGTCTTCCACAGCCCAACTTATCTCATGCTTCGTTCTCGGGGTAAACAGATTTCCAGCGGGGGCTGCCAGCAGCACCGAGGACCTGCCAAGGCTGGCAGATGCTAAGGTTTGAGGCTCTTCAGTCTGTTCTCAGCTCCAAGCTGGCTGTGAACTAGCTATACTCCCCACGGCCCACCAGACTCTCAGCTCCTTCTGCCGACCGCCATCTTCTCTGCTCAGCCTCCTGCTTCTGGATGGTCTCACTAGCTAAACCACTGAAGGTCCTGATGTGGCCGGCCGAGCTGCAAACGCTACCCTCCACTTCCGTTGTGGCCTGATCTTTCTCTCTCGGCTCCCATAAAGGAGAAGCACTTGTTTTGTTTTTGTTTTTGTTTTTTTGTTTTGTTTTGTTTTGTTTTACTGACAGTCAGTTGTTCAACACGAACACTGCTTTCCCCACAATAGTGACAACAGTGGCCACCATTTCTCCTTCAGTCATGTCTGTCTTAAGAGACATGCCACAATTAAGAGACCAAATCTGAAGTATGGGAAGGAACTCTGTTTTTGCCTGCAAGTCTCAGCCTTCGAGTGATATAGCTCTCAGATTACTTGTCTTTGACCAAACCACCTGAATGAATAAGTTAAAAAGAAAGGTTTCAGCTCCTGGTTTCAAAGCGTTATCTTCCCCAAGTCCTTGTCTGTCGGCTCTGGGGTCATGCTAAAGCAGAACGCAGTGCGGGTGGGAGTTTTGTGGAGGGTGCTCACCTCATGTCACACAGGAAACAAAGAATGATCCAGGGACTGAAGCCCGGGTGTAACTTTCAAAGTCAACCTTCAGACTCCACCAACCAAGCCCTCCTATCTGAAGGGTTTCAAAGTTTCTCAAATAGCCTTATAACAAAGCCTTTCCTTGGCAATAGTCCAGCAAGGATGGGGACACAGTTAGGGTTTTACTACTGTGAACAGACACCATGACCAAGGCAACTCTTATAAGGACAACATTTAATTGGGACTGGCTCACAGGTTCAGAGGTTCGATCCATTTTCATCAAGACAGGAACATGGCAGTGTCCAGGACGACATGGTGTAGGAGGAGCTGAGAGTTCTACATCTTCATTTGAAGGCAGCTAGGAGAAGACTGGCTTCCAGGCAGCTAGGATGAGGGTTTTAAAGCCCACGCCCACAGTGACACACTTCCTCTGATAAGGGCACACCTACTCCAATAAGGCCACACCTTCTAATAGTGCCATGCCCTGGGCCAAGCGTATAGAAACCATGTCTCGACACTTTGAACCTTTTAACTCTGGATCTCAGTTGAAAAGTAGCAGGAGTCTGCCTGGCATTCTGTTATATACAGTGACCTCAGGACAGAGATACCACCTCCATCATTCCCCTCCCCCTCTTCCCAGTGGCCTTGCCCCCACCAAGTCCTACGGATCTATTCTTCCTTGATGCTCATATTCGATTCCTGTATTTCACTTGCGGCAGAAACTCCCAACCGTGTCTGCCTGACAGTCCCTGCTGTGTGAAGAGCCAAGCTCTGTCCTTAGGACAGAAGAGGAGAAGAGCCACGAGGGGAAAGCTGAGTCCTGATTTCTTGGGAGTGAAGTAACTTACAAGTGCAGAGGGAGCACTTGGGGGCTGCTACAGGGACACCACTGGTCACACCAGTGAAATGAGACAGCTTGAAAAGACAACAAGCCACCGGCAGCATTCCAAGCCACGGGTAGGAGCACAGAGTCTAGCAGACAGGGATCTGTAGAGGTTTCCTTTTCTCAACGTGCTTTGTTACCCAGAAGCTGACCACCCTCACCAATGATGCCTCAATATGCAAAATCATTCTCTTCGTTGAGCCTCTAGGCCCAGACCTGCAGTATCAGCTACTCAGGTAGCTGAGACAGAGGATCACAGATCAAGGTCTGTTTGCATTACAGAGTAAGCTCAAGGCCATCCTGGACAACGTAGTGAGATCCTGTCTATAAACAAACACCAAAGGGATGAGGATACAGCCTAGTGGTAGAGTGTCAGCTGAGTACGCAAGAGGCGGACTCAATCCTCAGCAGGAGGAAAAATTAATTCCCCTAAAGACCTGTGTCATCTAATATATGATTAATTAAAATGCAGTTCTATTCCGAGGAAGAGATCTATGATTTAGATACCTCTAAATCTCCTGGAGATAGTCATTCATAGAAATAAAATGGCATCTACTTTTCTTTCAGGAATTGAATCTTGCAAAACGGAGAACTCTATAAAAATCCACACATTGGCAGCCATTTCCCTAATAACTATGCTGCTGGCCCTCACCTTCTGGATATGTTGGGTCAGCTGTTTACATCATCCCACAGGGCAGCCTGGGGTGCTCCCCATTATCATACAAGGTCAGAGATAAAGCAGATGGTGTTCAATGTGTCTCTTATTTTCTCATTTTCCTCCTCCTCCTCCTGCTCCTACTCCTCTTCCTCCTCCTCCCCCTCCTCTTCCTTCTCCTCCCCCTCCTTCTCCTTCTCCTCCTCCCCCTCCTCTTCCTTCTCCTCCTCCCCCTCCTCTTCCTTCTCCTCCTCCCCCTCCTCTTCCTTCTCCTCCTCCCCCTCCTCTTCCTTCTCCTCCTCCCCCTCCTCTTCCTTCTCCTCCTCCTCCCCCTTCTCCCCTTCGTCGTCGTCGTCCTCCTCCTCCTCCTCTACCTCCTCTCCACCCTCCCCTCTTCTGTAGGGCCATGAAAGACAGCCTGTTTTCTGGTTGAGCAAAGGTTAGAAACCCCAGTGACCCTGAAGGGGTAGAAGGCGTTTGCCCCACTCCTGGGCACCCAGCTCCCATCACGCAGCTGCAGCCCCTCCCCCACACAGCCCTCCATAGATTTGTGGCCATCAGTCACATTAAGGCAATGCCCCAAGCCCCTCCACATGGAGAGGACATGACCTCAGGTCATGCAGGCTCAAGACAGATCTCCATTTTAATGAGGTACCTAAAGGCCTGAAGGGCTTACCAATGAAGCTCTCCTTCCCAGACACTCCTCCCTGTAAACAGTATTTAACCTCAGGCTCGCCCTGAGAAGTGTGGTACGGTTTTACTTATAAATATATAATAAAAACCATGGACTATCTCTTTTCATCAGGATCCACTGTGGAGAGCAATGGAGAAGGCCCTTGCTCAAAGAGTCCCTGTCTAACATCCTGTAGAAGGCCTCTCTACACTCTCAGAGCACCAAGCCAAACCAGCTGCTGACAAGCCAAGAACTATTCCCGAGGGACCCAGCCAGGGCTCCCCCACTTTCCCCTTCAGCCCAGGGCCAGATACAGCCAGCCCTGGTCCCTACTCCATTCTCTGCTCCTCCAAGCCTCCCAGCAGAGCTAAGAGGAGAGAACCAGATGGCTCCGGCTGCCCCGCCTCAGACCCTGCTTCCCCACCCGTGGAGCAGCGTTCCAGCGAAGGTGTGAGGTAACAGTAGTCAAAACTTCCCATGCCCTGCTTCCTGAGTGGCTGAGTTCTGTGGCTGAGCAGACATGGGGCCCCATTAACCCTACACTCTTCCAGTACAGTGAGGCCTGCTGTCAGGCTATAGAAAGAACTCCACCGTGTACGGAGATGTGGCTATTGGGGTGTTTTTGACTGAGGGCCAGTTACAGGTCTTCTAAGATGGAACCAAATATGGGTTCCTTGACCTGTATCCAGTAACAAGGGGAGTCTAGATCCAGGCTTAGTAGCCAGGCTTTAAGTGGAGAAGGAAGAGAGAGAGGGAAAGTTAGGAAGAAGTGGTTCCCTGGAGTAGATCCCATTAGACCCAGTGCATATTGGAAAGTAATGTACAAGGCATGGTGACAAAGTCCTTTGTGCTGTTCCTTGAGTTCCCTGAAAGCCTGTCATGGTTGGTTTATTGTTAACTGGAAACAAGCCAGAGTCATTTGAGAAGAGGGATTCACACTCGTGATAACTCCCCCCATAAGACCTGCTTGCAGTACATTTTCTTAGTTAGTGATTGATGTGAAAGGCCCAGCCCATTGCAGGTAGTGTCACCACTGAGCAGGAGGTCTTGGGTTTATCAGAAAGCAGGCTGAGCAAGTCAGTAAGCTGCACGCCTCCGTGATCTCCATGTATCAGCTTCTGCCTCAGATTCCTGCCCTGACTTCAGGGATGGCAGACTATAGCAGTAAGACTGAAAAAAAACCCTTTCCTCCCCAAGTTGCTTTTGGCCATGGTGCTTTATCACAGCCACAGAAACCCTGCTAACCAAGAGAAAGCCGGTGGTCAGGTTTCCTTCTTTCTACTGAGACACAGCTGTTCCATCAAAGCACCAAGCTCCTACTGGAGAGGTCTCGAAAATAGCAACTCTCTTCCTTCTACCCAATTATTTTGTAAGTAGAGGGACATCTGAAGCGACAAGACAGGCACAGGAGAGATATAGTAACAGACACCACTGCAGGATGGTCCCAGATCCGTTGCTCTCTCCCCAGATGTCCTCTCCTCCTTCCCTGCTGGAAGCAATACTAAGCTATGGGCCTTGGGAATTGGGAACAGAGAGCAGATGAGCTGTGTCAGACACAGCAGCTGAGCGAGGAATCACACTTACTGTTGTGCATTTTACTCCCAGGTGACTGAATGATTTCACAGGACTCTGGCTTCCATCCCGTATCCCAAATGCTCTTTAGTTGGAATAAACACATATATATGGCTCTGCCAACCAGGAGTTATATATCTGAGCAGTCACGGTCAAGACACAGTTACTGATGGGTTATCGGCTCTTATGCATCCATCTGTTTGTAGGTGGGCTTGCAAAGTGTGCATATGCTTCTATAGGTTCTGATGATGATCCTCGGGCTGTGTGTCAACGCGAAGCTCTCTGGTGAGTATAATGTTGAGAACTAGGGTCTATGGTACACGGTCTCTAGTAGGTGGATGAGTCATCTCCCTCCAATCTGCTTCATTTTCTTACTCTATAACCCTAATATCAAGAAAACAAAAACAAGTGTTCTAATTAATCACAGGAAACCAAAGACTGATGGCCCAAAGCACAATGAGTAAGACTCTCTGCCAGGCCAAACTTTAGACTCCTTATGGTTTCTATCTTACTTTGGTTATGTTAGTTTTGGTTATTTGGACCCAGGCTCTCAGGTAACCCCAAGGCTGCCCCTTATGCATCTAAGGTGACTTTGACTTCCTGATTCTCACTCTCAAGTCTAGTTATTAAAGGAATGCACTGCTATGTTCCCACATGGTCTCTATAAACTAAATGCCAGGCTTAAGGGCTCATAAACAACTAACTCACCCTATCCATTGCTCTTCCCTTAACCTCCCTCTTACTTTTTAGTTTTCAATCTAAGATGCAGCTACTACGAACTGGGTTTCTGGAACAGAAGCTGAGGGATGGACAGGGAAGGGGCAAAAAGAAGGAGGCCAGGATGATAGTTTACCGATCAAAGCCCCAACTTTAATGGCGGTCAGACCATTTAACAGTTTGAGCAAGCCCCTCCCCCCCAGACTCCGGGCTGAGTTCCAGGGAAGTCATCTGGCAGTCCTTGGCTCTATTGCTCAGGCAGCTGGGTGGGTCACCTGCTTAATTCAGGAATTCGTAGACCTGGAGGAACAATGGTAACCTTCACTCTGAGCACTCCACCCTAGGATAAAAATTCCTGTTGTAACCTACTTCCCTATTATGCCCTAATGTCAGATTCCTGCCCAAAGCCCTTGTCGTTGGCCAATGTCAAGTTCCTACCATGTGGCATGACACCCCAATATGGCTCTGTACAGTTTCAAAGAAAGACACTACCTCAGATTAAAGGGGCTGGAAAACAATTTTCCAAGCAAATTGTCCCAAGAAACAAGGTGAAATAGCCATTCTAATATTGAATAAAAGCAAGGAAGAACACTTTATACTCATCAAAGGAAAAATCTCAAGAACTCTCAATTCTGAACATGTATGCTCCAAATGCAAGGGTACCCACATTCATAAAAGAAACCCTGCTAAAGCTCAAAGTACACATTGCACCTCACACAATAATAGTGGGAGACTTCTATACCCTACTCTCATCAATGGACAGAATCATGGAACACAAACTAAACAGAGACACATTGAAATCAACAGAAGTTATGGACCAAATGGATTTAACAGATATCTACAGAACATTTCATCCTAAAACAAAAGAACATACCTTCTTTGCAGTACCTCTTAAACTCTTAGCCAGACTAACCAGAGGGCACAGAGTCAGTATCCAAATTAGCAAAATCAGAAATGAAAAGGGAGATATAACAATAGAAACTGAGGAAATTCAAAAAATCATCAGATTCTACTACAAAAGCCTATATTTAACAAAACTGGAAAATCTGGATGAAAGGGACAATTTTCTATCAGATACCAAATATCTAAGTGAAATCAGGATCAGATAAACCATCTAAACAGTCCCATAACCTCCAAAATAATAGAAGTAGTCATTAAAAGCCTGCCAACCAATTAAAGACCAGGACCAGATGGTTTTATTGCAGAATTCTATCAGACCTTCAAAGAAGACCTAATACCAATACTCTTCAAACTATTCCACAAAATATAAACAGAAGGAACACTACCCAATTCATATGAAGCCATAATTACTCTGAATATTCTCCCTTGGAGATGAAATAATTTCCATCTCATCAGGAACTTTTCAAAATTTCCATTCATACAGGACTTCATAAAAGATTTTTTCTACTTCTATCATGTTTAATGTTCCAAATAGATTTCAAAAACTGGTTGAGTGTATATTACTTTTAGCTTCAGAAGATATCATGTATATTTAAGAAACAGTTAACTATTATAAATTATTTTGATGACTTAAAAATGTCAATACTAAGTTGTATATTTTAAAATAAATTTTATTAGTTTAATAAAAAATTTTTAAAAGGTATCAAACAGATATGATTCACACAAGATGAGGATGAATCCTGTCAGTCCTTGTATATCCTCATTATGTACAAATGAGATTTTGTTGTTATCACAGATGCAGTGATAACTGAGGCAAATATGGGAGAAAGATTTATTTGGGGTTCTAGGTGATCTAAAATGGGGAACATGGCAGCAAGTAGCAGTCATGACAGCAGAAACAGAAAATCACATTTTTAGTCACCATCAGGAAAAAGAAGAGTAAGCTGGAAGTTTAGGCTAGACTATGATCTTCCAAGCCAGGTCTGCTTTGGTATGTAAAATATGTACCTCCGCTGCTTGTTCCTGGCTCTGAAAAGCAACAATAACATTTAAGTACACAATCAGTAGTCTAGCAAAAGTTGAAGTCTGTCAATCCTGATGTGTGAAATAGGAATTAAAGGAATAAATAGCAATTATGGGGAAAAAAAACCCAAATCGTTAAGGCTATATGCAATAAGGAAAATTATTTGAGACTACAATTAAAAGTGAATATGTATATACCATATGGCCTAAGTATTTTCATCTTGGAATACACACACACACACACACACACACACATACACACACACCTTAGAAATGGTATCCCATTCTACCAGCACACATGGAAGAAAATGAGAGACTATTTATTGACAAAAAACTGGAGGTAAACCAAACTTACGTACTGTGGAACAGACAAACATGCTATCACAGCTACTGGCAAGCTGACAGGTGTTTAACACCAGGGAAAAGCTCTAATCCATAGCACCTGCCAATTTCCATGGTGTAAATACTCCCGCCACGGCCAATTTCAAGCTCCTAATATTCCATCAATTAGCTTACAGAACCCATGAACATTTAACAATCAGTTCTCAATCTGGGCACGCTGGCTCCAGTACATTCCTGGGGATATTCCCAGGTTGTAATACTATCCAGCAATGAAAGTGAATGAACAAGCACTACAGGCAACAGCATGGATAAGTCTCATGGATAGTATCTTGAATAAAATAAACAAATGGCAATAGAACTCAAAGAACATGATTTCATCCGTCCAAATTTCTTTTTTTTTTCTTTTTGGTTTTTCAAGACAGAGTTTCTCTGTGTAGCCCTGGCTGTCCTGGAACTCACTCTGTAGACCAGGCTGGCCTTAAACTCAGAAATCCACCTGCCTCTGCCTCCCAAGTTCTGGGATTAAAGGCATGCACCACCACCACCAGGCCCTGTCAGAATTGCTTTTGTTAGAGAACAAGTGAGTGCGGTCCAGATCATAACACTTAGATAACTGTAAGAGAGCCTTCTGAGCCAAGAGGAAGCTAACCTTTAATTCTCCTAGTTCCAAGTTTAGAACTCCTAACAAAAGAATGGGGAATGAAAGAATAGAAAATACAGCCTAACTCCAACCTTCTAAGGAGCCCGAAACACTTCACATTCCAGAGCCCGTCCTTTGTTCAGAGCTAGGCAAAAAGGCCTTGAATAGGTGATCCTGGCCCCACAAGGTAACTGGAAATGAGCTAAGCTTATCTTGCTTCTATAAACTGCTTACGCCATTACCCCTATTCAGGAGTTCACGCAGCTATAGACATCCAGGAAAATAGGAAACTAATTGGTCCACTGAGTGTGGGCTCCGATAATTTAAACTGATTGGTCTAAAAACTATGGAGTGGTACAAATCGATTGACTCGCATTTCGCGGGCTCTCCATGCTAAGAAATGATTGGTTTGTGATTCGCGGGCTTTGTTGTAAACTTAAAAATGCTGTTGCAATTTGGCACTCGGGGTCCACAGCCCTCTACGACTGTGTGGTTTATGGCTGTGGAACCCAGAATTCTGGAATAAAGAAATCCCCATGTTATTGCATCAAGACCGTTTCTCGCGAGTGATATGGGTATTGCCTTCCGAGGCGTGGGGTGCTGGAGCACCCTCAGTTTTGGGGGGGTCTTACACTATGTGGTGTTTTGTATGTGTTCTTTGTGCATGTATTAAAGCAGTGGTGTGTTGCACACTGTCAAAATGGGCTCATACCAAATCCCAAGAGCCACCTGTGTGCCTCTATCCTCAGCTCTGCATCAGTGATCTTCTTAAATGCCTGACATTAGCCAGATGTGGAACATTTACAGCACAGAAATTGAGAAGCACACACATGAAAGAGATTTTTTTTTCCTCCTAACAAATGAATTTATCAACTCACCACTGACAACGCCACATGATTCACAGCACTAGCATATTGAAGAAGATAATTGTTTTCCAAGGATAAATGCCCACAAAAGTTTCCAGGCAAAACCATATAAAACAAAGCAAAATGCCAACAACTAAACATAAAGATTCCTTTAACAATAAAGAAGATGGGATGTCAGCTGTGAAAGGCACCTGGTTGTAAGAAATGTGAAGTGTTGGACATTCTCCATTCATACATAATAAAAATCATCAAATTGATGCTAAAATTAAGGACTCTAGTTATTCCCATTTACAGTACTTAGTGAATATTGCAGGATGTGAACATGGAGAGGGTCAGAAGCCTTGTCTGCATTCACCTTGACTATCTCTCATCAATTTCTGTGGGAACAGGACAGAGGAATGGAGGTGAGAGGCGACAGAGTCACATCATGAATCCTGGGAATCAGACGTCAAAGACCAGCACCAGAGTGCAGAGCTGAGTTTATTTCGCAGCGCTGAAGCTTATAGAGTGCTTGAGCCAATCCCATGCTCCACCATGCCTCAGTAAAAGCCCAGCCTGGTGGTGAGGTTATTCAGAAGGCATGGGGGTAGAGCAACATCACCTGTTAGGACTTCCGTGGAGACCGGAAGCTGAAGACAGGAAACAGCCGCTGCCTTCGCTTCCGTGCCCTTTCGCTGTCACACTTTGTTCCAGGAGGCGGCTTAGCTCTAAGGCTGTGTATCACGTCTCTTCGAGGAGTCACAGGAGCCTGTGGCATCTTGCTCTCCATCCCATGTTTTCCTTCACAAGATTGACCTCTACATCCCTGACAAATTGCAAGCCAAATTGATCCTGAATGGTATTCCATGCCTCCGCCTTGGAAGTATGCAGAGCAGCTAGGCTGAAGTAATTACCTGTCCTTCACAATGTCCCTATAAAAAGAACTCTGATGTTTCAATCTGCATATGAAGAGGTCAGTTCAGGAACTTTGGATAATTCCACCAGACCCCTCCCCTCCTGGGAGAGAAAGGAGATGGAGCACTTAAGCACCCCTCCCCTCCAGAAGGGAGAGCCTAATTACATTCCTCAGACCCCCGGAGAGGGAGGTCAGCCTCCTGAGCCCAGAACTCTAGACACTTTGTGGACCGACCTTGGTCACCTATAGACAAGGGAAGCCCTTGCCACCTCATTCCCTAAAGATTAATCAGTTTAAAAGTCACACTGTTCTGCCAATCACATTGTGCCTAATGGCTGCTGCTCTGAAAACTGTTTGAAAGGATTGGAAGGATTAGGAGGTGTGGCTTTGTTGGAGGATGGGTGTCTTTGAGGTGGGAGTGGGGTGGGGATGGGGGTGGGATGGAGGTGGGGGTGGGTTGTGGCTTTTGAGGTTTCAAAAACTCACATCAGTTCCAGGCTCTCTGCCTGAGAAATGGGCAGGGAGCCTATGTCCTCTCTGTAGGATAAAGTAGGCATATGCTTGCTCAAAATTCTCTCCCTGCTGGGCGGGGTGGCGCATGCCTTTAATCCCAGCACTTGGGAGGCAGAGGCAGGCGGATTCCTCATTTCAAGGCCAGCCTGGTCTACAGAGTGAGTTCCAGGACAGCCAGGGCTATACAGAGAAACCCTGTCTCGAAAAAACAAAAAAACAAACAAAATTCCCTCCCTTAGCCATATAACACTCCACTCCACCAATGAAAGAAGACCCAATCAGGAGATTTCAGTGTGCAACTATTCCCTTAAGACACTTTAGTCAAACCAAAAAAACAAACAACCGCTGGGCGTGGTGGCACACGCCTGTAATCCCAGCACTTGGGAGGCAGAGGCAGGCGGCTTTCTGAGTTCGAGGCCAGCCTGGTCTACAGAGTGAGTTCCAGGACAGCCAGGACTACACAGAGAAACCCTGTCTCAAAAACAACAACAACAAAAAAAAAAAACAAAAAAAAAAAAACAAAAAAAAAACAAACAAAAACAAACAAAAAACAAAGCAAAAGGACTTCTTCAACTTCTAGGAACAAGCAAACCACCCCCAAAGGGATTAGCCAAGAAACAGGCTGACTGCTAGGCCACCATGCTGGTTCCATGTGACAAGCAGGTATCTCAGCCACAGGGAAGTAGACACAGAGGCCCCTCAGTCTCTCGGTGATAGAAGCGGTGATAAACACAGCAGCTGGCAGAGACCAAGTTTCCTGCAGTTCAGCTCAGCCCGTGCTCCCAGAGCACCGATGAATCCCCATGAAGGAACTTAGCAGGAGGCAGGGAATGAGGATGCATCAGATCGATTTCCAGGATAACAGCAAGCAGACTGTATGACCCTACATCGACAGCCAATCTCCACCTCTATGGATTCTGCCTGAACACAACCCCGTCAGCTCCGTGTCCTAATTCTGGATTCTCACTGTGTGCTTCACTCCCTTTAGATGCTCCCTGGAACCTCAAATTTTCTGGGGTCTCAGGAAGGTAGTGGTTTCTCCCCCTCCCAACCTTACTACCCCCACAACCTCCACTGTAGCTCATCCTCCACTTTGAGCGGGAGTTGCCTCTTCTTGATTTAAGTCTGTAACACTCCCTTTCCCCAGGAGCCCAGGATTTAGCAGATGCAAACAACTGAAACACCGGGAACCACCCCTGATTGAAATCAGATCTGTTGCCTTTGAAGCTAACCTAAGACTGCTAGGGGGCCAGGTGGGTCTGGGTTAAAGGCTGAGGGCGTGTCTGTTCTGGAGGAGAGTGGGATCTACCGATGCATAGACACTCTGGTGGGATTTCATTCCCAGGGGTGCCAAGTGGGTTCCAGTCACTCCCCCAGAAGCTCTTAAATGCTAGGCTGGGATACTCTCCTCTGCATGAATACACCACTGTGTGTAAACGCCCTGAAGGAGCCCAGGGAGGTGGCCAGGCAGGGAAAGGTGCTCACAGGAAGCTTGATGACCTGAGTTTGGACCACATGGGGTAGGAGAATTGATGGAAGCCGTCCTCCGACCTTTACACTTGTGCCGTGACGTGTGCTACTCCCAATAAATAACTTAACTACAATCTTTTAAAAAAAAATGCGTGTTTTTAAGGCTGGAATGAACAACCAGAGAAAGAGCAGAATTTGAATAGACAAGGCATGCATCTGAGCTGACACAAACAGGTCCCCTGAGGCTTTGGAGGTAAGTGGTCATAAATGAACGCATTCTGTGGGAATCACGCGTGTTCATCTGAGATCTGTGGTAAGCAGAGAGGCTGACCAGCTGGGGTTGGGGGGGCGGGGTTGTCACCACTGCCCTTCACTGATTCCTTAATTTATGATTCGCCATTGTTCCAAGAGTTGGCTTGGTCCTGACTTTTAGCATTCTTTCTAGGCTCTGCCCGCAGTTACTTGGCAACAGCCAGGCATGCCTGACTCACTATAAAAAGAGCTGCTCACCCCCTCCTCAATATCTTACTCTCTCACCCTCTTATTCTGTCCCTTCTCTCCCCATTCCCTTCTTCCTCTCCATGTGTTCTTGGCTGACCTCTCTCTCTCTCCTCTGTCTTTCTCTCTCTCTCCTCCTTTCTCAAATCCCCTTCTCATGCCCTAAAGAAACTCAATTATATACTATATATACCATATGACTGGTACCTCAGGGGGAAGGGATACCTCAGCATGGGCCCACGGAGGCGCCCCCTTCCACCTCACCATGCATACCATGCCTCTACCAAATATATCCTGGTTCTTTATTTTTTTCTTTTTATTTATTTATTTTTTTTCTGAGACAGGATTTCTCTGTGTAGCCCTTGCTGTCCTGGAACTCACTCTGTAGACCAGGCTGGCCTTGAATTCAGAAATCCACCTGCCTCTGCCTCCTGAGGGCTGGGATTAAAGGTGCGCACCACCATTGCTTCTTTTTTATAAAACACACTACTGACCAAGTACACATAGATATAATTCTGGGAGTCAAGAAGTCTTAGCTTCCTTCCTCCCACCCCCCTTGCTGGCCAGGCTGGTAACTTAGGATCTTGAGTTAAAAGGAAGCAAGGGGAATTTGTTGCTTATCCTAAAAAGAGACATTCCCCTAGTCACTTCCTAAAACAACCCTCAGCAAGTCAATGCCAGTGTGAATCCTTGGGAGGATGTGCTTAAGGATATAGCAGGAGTGAATCCATAGCCATCTTAGGAACAGTTTGAAAACCCTCCTGGGGATAAAAAGGGTTGTGCATGTTTCTATGGACGGTGCTGGGGCAACCCTGCAGCTTGGACCAGACTTCACTTCTGCAGCGTCTCTGACCCAGAGCTGTCTCTGCTACTGTGCAGGGCAGCGGTTCTCAGCCTGTGGGTCACAGCTCTGGCAGACCTCCATCTTCAAATGTTTACATTACGATTCACAACAGTAGCACACCTAGTAATGATGTGGTAATGAAATAATATTATGGTTGGGGGTCACCATAATATGTGAACCGGTATTAAAGGGTCACAGCATTAGGATGGTTGAGAACAACTGATTTAGTGGATTTCTATAAAGGGAGGCCCCTGTAGAGAGCAGACTGATCTCTTCTCTCACCTCCCCGTGCACTGCCTCTCTCTCTCTCTCTCTCTCTCTCTCTCTCTCTCTCTCTCTCTCACACACACACACATACACACACACACACACACACACACACGTTTGAAATATCAGAATGTGTAAGTGTCTTTCAGCTTTTTCACATTTGTGGTGGAGGCCTAGGATCACCATGGAATCACAGAAGGATGACTCTCTCAGCCAAGTGGAGTGGGAGAAGCCCTAGGCGACTAGAGAGAGCGAGCACTGGCTGTCTCTGTGGCTCTTGTGTCTGCGCAGGATGAAGTTGGACCAAATCCTTCCCAGCACTCTGGATCTGCTTGTTAGCTGCATAAGGCCAGGCCACAAAAGAAATGTCCCTTCTAGACAGAGCTACAGGAATGTGGTGTGTACCAACAGCTCACAGAAGTGAACATGCTTCACCCCACATCACCTGCATTTAACCATCTCTTTTTTTCTTTTTGTCTTTATTTTATTGATATATTTTTATTTACATTTCAAATGATTTCCCCTTTTCTGGGCCCCCAGTCCCCGCAAGTCCCATAAGCCCTCTTCCCTCCCCCTGTTCCTCCATCTACCTCTTCCCGCTTCCCTGTTCTGGAATTCCCCTATACTCTTGCACTGAGTCTTTCCAGAACCAGGGGCCACTCCTCCATTCTTTTTGGACATCATTTAATATGTGGATTATGTCTTGGGTATTCAAAGTTTCTAGGCTAATATCCACTTATCAGTGAGTGCATACCATGATTGATCTTTTAAGACTGGGTTACCTCACTTAGTATGATGTTCTCCAGCTCCATCCATTTGTCTAAGAATTTTATGAATTCATTGTTTCTAATGGCTGAATAGTACTCCATTGTGTAAATATACCACATATTTTGTATCCATTCCTCTGCTGAAGGACACCTGGGTTCTTTCCAGCTTCTGGCTACTACAAATAGGGCTGCTATGAACATAGTAGAGTGAGTCAGATTGCCAGGTGGTCTTTCAATAGAGAGCCTGGCTACCATTGGAGTTTCCTCTTGCCTGCAGGGAGCACTGTGGTGCCCATGATCCCTGATTCTCTAACTCCCTTCCATAGAGGAGGGAATTGATTAAGTCTCTTATTTGGCTGGAACTAACCATGAAGTGTTGATTCAATGGCTGAGCTCCTGATAAGTGGCTACAACTCATAGTTCCCGTGCTTTTTGTAGCTCACTACCACCTGCTTCTAGCTAGATTCTACACCTGATGGCTGCATCAGCAAACTGCCATGGGCTCAAGAAGTCTCTCATTCCTGTGTGAGATGCAAACATGCTATCATGGGTCTATGGTGTTAGAACAGCAGTATCTATGGATCCTGGGTGCTTTCTAGAAAGGCAGAGTCAGCTACATTGGAACAAGAAGCTCATTGGAACATTGAACCTGTTGACTTTGGGAAGCAATTCAGGTAGGGAGGCCCTTGTGCCTGGCACCCTGAGATGCTGATGGCTCTTTATGCAGTAAGTGGCATATCCACAGCTCTCTGCATTTACTCTTTTCCTTAGAAGGTCACGAGCATCAAGCAGCACACAAACTGGCATTAGTAAAAGACTTCCACTTTAGTCAATGTTCTAATGCTGTGAAGAGACACCATGGCCACAGCAACTCTTACAAAAGAAAGTATCTAACTGTTGTGATTATAAAAAGATAAAGGGGTGTTAATATATGTTCTATGGGGTGTGGTGAGGTGTGGGGGAAGGGCGTACCTCAGCGGACCCATGCAGAGACATCCCTTCCCTCTGAGGAACCAGCCACAGGACAGTATAGCATAGAATAGAGTTTATTCAGGGCATGGGGAAGGAGGTTAAGAGGGTAGTAGAGGCAGAGAAAGACAGAGAGAAGGAGAGAGTAGAGAAGTAGAGGCCGGCCATGACCATGTGGAGAGAGAGGGAAGGGAAGGGGAAGAGAGAAAAGCCCAAGAGGGCAAGAGAGAATCAAATGGGAAACAGGAGTAAGAGAGGCAAGAGGGAGAGGAGGGGGCAAGCAGCACCTTTTATAATAGTTTTATACTTTTATATAGTATAGTATGTTGCCAGGTAACTGTGGGGAGGGGCGTACCATCATTGCCAGGTAACTGTAGGGTGGAGCTTAGAATCCTAACAGTAACTGGGACTTGCATACAGTTTCAGAGGCATAGTTCACTATCATCACTGCAGAAAACATAGCGACTGGCAGGCTTCTCGCTGGAGAAGCAGCTGAGAGCTACATCTTGATCCCCAAGCAGAGAGCAAGCCCAGGCCTAGTCTGGACTTTTGAAACCTCAAAGCCCATCCATCCCCAGGGACACACTTCCTCCAACAAGGCTAGAACTCCTAATGCTTAGAATCCTTTCAAATAGTGCTACTCCCTGATGACCAAGGATTCCAGTGGATGATCCTTTGGGGACCACCTTTATTTAAACCACCAACAGCTTACAATTTTATAATGCTTGCTTCACCATAAAGCCCTTTGGTTATCAGGACACTTGCTGCCATTCACACAACCACACTCGGAATAGATTCCGCCTTAATAGCTTTAATAGAATGCAAACATATTTGAAAAGATTTTACATTGTAGGTTCCTTATCAACTCTATTCATTAGAAGGCTGACTGGGTTCTCTGGAAAGGCATCACACTCTCCAGGAGACTTTCTCTAGCAGTAAGAAATTCAAAGCTCGACAGGAAATCTTGGAGTCACCTCCTTACCCTGCTGGAATAGGAGACCTGTCACCAGGATCTGTGTCTGGACCGCTCTACCTGAATCCCTAAGGAAGAACTTCCCTGCTGTTCCCACACTCCAGCAGCTAGTAATCCAGGTGCTGGCGAGTGATGGAGACTTGGCTGTCTCTGCTCTTCCCTCAGTGTTTTTCCACCACTGCTCAAGGAGGCCTTCATTAATTGGCACACCAAGATTGTGAGGAGTGTGGTAACAACCTGGCCCTAACCCAGCCTCTATATTGGCCCCACCCCAGCCTCTATATTGGCCCCACCCCAGCCTCTATATTGGCCCCACCCAAGCCTCTATATTGGCCCCACCCAACCTCTATATTGGCCCCACCCCAGCCTCTGTATTGGCCCCCTGAAGTGCTACTTCCGGGTGGATAATGTTCAGGGTGTGTTGGATGGAGTGGATTGGCTGAGTGGCCAGAAAGTTTGGCCTAGGAGGCGTAGACTGAAAGAGCTCTATTTGCTGGGCATCGAGCATAACTTCCTAGTAATAACGAATCCAACATGGGATCATCTCTGCATTTCCCAGCCCCAACCAGAGGAGGAAGAACCCACAGCAGTGCTGAGGCAACCACTGAGTGTTCATGCTGACTATGGCTTCCTGAGGGGAGCTCTCATATACTGTTATCTTAATCACTACTCTCATGCCGCTACCATAATCACTTCAAGCTGTGGGTCAGTCAGAGCTCAGACACACTTAGAAAATGGTACCCAGGGTCGGGAGAGATGGCTCAGTGGTTAAGAGCACTGACCGCTCTTCCAAAGGTCCTGAGTTCAAATCCCAGCAACCACATGGTGGCTCACAACCATCTGTGATGAGATCTGAAGCGCCTTCTTCTGGTGTGTCTGAAGACAGCTACAGTGTACTTATATATAACAATAAGAAATGGTACCAAAAAAGAAGGCTGAGTTAGGACAAAGTATTAGGTTCTTTGGGATACCATGGGAAATGTAGTCACTTAGAGCTGGCTTTAAGTCACCTGACATGGGTGCTCCTAACTCTTTGGGCATCTCTCTAGCCTCAAAATAATCATGTGACATGGGATGGATTTGTAACTCACTATGTAGAACACCTTTATCAGCTTCTGTCTCCAGAGTATTGAAGTTAAAGCAGTGCACAGGCCAAAAAAAAAGAGAAAAAAGAAAAGAAAAAAAGAAAAGAAGGAAAGAAAAGAAAAAAAATCAAAGCTCAGTGCTTCAACCATGGCCACCACTCCCATGGCCACCACCTCCCATGCAACCTGAGCTGGGGAGCCTCTGTCCCCTGAAGAATTACTCCCCAAAGCCGAGACACAGAAGGCCGAGGAGGAGCTAGAAGAGGATGATGGCGCGCTAGATGAGACCCTAATGGAGAGACCCTGGGATCCAATGGCGTCGTTTCCTGACAGGGACTGTTCAGCCGCTGGGTCCACCTTTGATCTCTTGCTCTTCATGGCTCAGAAGATGAAGAGATTTTCCAGGGCAGCCTTGGGAGCTGGGATCACTTCCTTCATGATCCTGCTTGGTCCTGTTGTCTTTTGAGACAGAAAAGTTGCAAAAGGATCAAAAACAGCAACTGCAACAATAGCAGACACTTTTAGGGCCTGACACAGGGCCATCAGGAAAAATGCCTCCACTTCCTGGAAAGATCTAGATTGTTACAGCGGTATTTGTCCTGGTGGATGAACTTTGAAATTAATTTGTGTTTGAACTGCTAGCTGTTTGAACGCTTTCTCCTTCTTCCTCCTCCTCCTCCTCCCCTTCCTCCTCCTCCTCCCCTTCCTCCTCCTCCCCTTCCTCCTCCTCCCCTTCCTCCTCCTCCTCCTCCTCCTCCTCCTCCTCCTCCTCCTCCTCCTCCTCCTCCTCCTCTTCTTCTTCTTCTTCTTCTTCTTCTTCTTCTTCTTCTTCTTCTTCTTCATCATCATCTTGGTACATTGATCAATTTGAACTTGGTGGGAACTTTCTCCATTTTCCATGGAGAGGCTCCAGTTACACCTGTGCCCTTCATAATGAATGCCCTCACTTCCTGTTCTCACTCGGATGCTAGAGTACAACCATGTGGAAGGTTATTCCACTCTACTCCTTTAATAAATTGCTCCTAAAGAATTTCTTACATGCCCAATGTGGGAAAGAAGTAAGCACCCGTGCCCATTACGGACTTCTTTGTTTTTAAGAATGGAAATGTCTAGGACATGTAAAAAAAATGTCAAAAATCTGTTACGATAGTACAAAACAATTGCCAGCAATCCCTACGTGTGCTGGAGAGAACAGATGCTGGCAGTAGCTTTAGCCAGATGGGGACTGGGCAGATCAGGCACGCATTTCCTCTGCACATTTGGCTTGTAGACCTGCATGTGTATAAAAAAGAAGTCAGCTCATTTTTTTGTATTTAAGTATTAAAAGAACTCCAACTGAAAAGAAAAAAAAAAAAAAGGAAATTCCAAGCTCTTTGGAGTAATTTAGCCAAGAGAAAACCCTTGGTCTGTATGTGATAGTTTCTATTCCATTGAGAACTTTAAGAACTTTAAGATTTTATTTAAAGTTTAAAGTAGAGACATTAGGCTCAATATTACCTGTTTAGAATAGGTTCTCTCTGAGGGACTGTTCTTATGTTGATTGCATTATAGATGTTTATTAACTTAGGGTTTCTAGTGCTGTGAAGAAAGACCATGACCAAAAACAAGTTGTTGAGGAAAGGATTTATGTGACTTACACTTCCACAGCACTGTTCATCATTAAATGACATTGGGACAAGAACTCACGCAGGGCAGGATTCTGGAGGCAGAAGCTGATGCAGAGGCCATAGAGAGATGCTGCTTACTGGCTTCGTTCCTGGCTTGCTCAGGCTGCTTTCTTAGAGAACACAGGGCCGGCCACCTGCAGAGGGACGGCATCACCCACAACGGGCTGGGCCCTCCCCCATTAATAACTAAGCAAACACCTTACAGCTGGATTTTATGAGGCATTTTCTCCAAGTTTCCTCCTTTCTTATAACTCTAGCTTGTGAGACTAGCCAGCACATTTATGTAATATAACTTAGAGTCATCCTCAGTAGGAAACACAGAAAAGGATGATGGTAGGTGTCTGAGTTACTTTTCCACTGTTGTGACAAAACATGTGGTCAAGGCACCTTATAAAAGAAAGCATCTAATTAGGCTTATAGTTCCTGAGGGTTAGAGTCTGTGACGGAAGTGTGAAGGCATGCCAACAAAGACAGCTGAGACATTGCATCTCAAACCCAGAGAAGCCCTGGGAATGGCAGAAGTCTTTTAAAATCTCAAAGCTTACTCAGATGACACCCCCCCAAACCCTTCCCAAACAGTTCTACTGACTGGGAACCAAGTATTCAAGTCTATGAGCCTATGTCTGAATAGGGGGTCACTCTCATTTAAACCACCGTGATTATAAAAAGATAGAGAAGTAAAAGGTATGCTCTATGGGGGTGTGGTGAGGTGCGGGGTAAGGGAATGTCTCGGTGGCCCCATGCCAAGGCATCTCTTCCACCTGAGGGACCAGCCACACAACGGTGTAGCATAGAATAAAGTTTGTTAAGGGCATGGTGTTGGATTCCATAGCTGCCTGCAGCTATTAGGAAGTGGGTTGCTAGAACAGAAGCTGAGGGATGGATAGGGAAGGGGCAAAAAGAAGAAGGGCCAAGACAATATTCACTGATCAAAGCCGGAAACTTTAATGACGCCAGACCTTTTAACAGTTTGGGCAAACCCTTCCCCCCCAGACTCTGGGCTGAGTTCCAGTGGAAGTTGTCTAGCTTCTCTTGGAGGTCCTCTTCTTGACTGCTCCGGCAGTTGGGTGGGTCACCTGCTTAACTCAGGAATTCCTAGACCTGGAGGAACAATGAACTTAACCTTTACTTCAAGCACTCCACCCTAGGTGGAGCAGGATCCTGGCTAACTGGGAGAAGTTAACCCAGACCATAGTCAAGTACACTCTTAGCACTCCACCCAAGGATAAAAAGTCCGGCTTTAACCTACTTCCCTATTATATCCTAAAGGCAGATTCCTGCCTGAAGCCAGGGATTGTCCTTGACCAATGTCAAACTCAAACCAAGTGCACGACTGCCCCAATATGGCTCTGTACCGCATGGGAAGGGGATTAAGAGAGTAGTAGAGGCAGAGAAAGGCAGAGCGAAGGAGAGAGTAGAGAAACAGAGGCCAGTCATGACCATGTGGAGAGAGGGAGAGAGGGAATGAGGAGAGAGGAGGAGTGAAAGGGCAAAAGGAGAGAGAGAAAGAGAGAGAGAGAGAGAGAGAGAGAGAGAGAGAGAGAGAGAGAGAGAGAGAGAGAGAGAGAGAGAGAGAGGCAAGAGAGGCAGGAATAAGAGCAAGAGGGGGAGGGGCAAGCAGTCCCTCTTGGGGGGGCCAGGCCTATCTGGCTGTTGCCAGGTAACTGTGGGGAAGATCATACCTGGCTGTTGCCAGGTAACTTTAGGGTGTTATTCTTAGAATCCTAACAACAGGAGGGAAGGAAACACCAGTTCTACTTTGTCTTTTAAATGTTCACATAGCATCGGGTTACATCTCCAATTATAAGAACTCTCAACAGCACATTCCATTTAGGTCTGTATATTTTTAACACCATAGCCCTTTCAGTTAAAACAAAGAAATTAGATAATTAGACTTGGAATCATACTTTCAAGTTGCTTTACAAACAAAAGGATAAAGGATAAAAAAAAAATAGAACCCTCTAATCAGTACAAAGATAAAAATTTAATCAAGTTTTTTTTCTTTGGGCAGTTTTCCCCCCCTCAATCTTGTCATTTTAATTTACTTTGTGTATGTTTTATATGCTAATCAGAAGAATAGCACACCTTTATAATATTGAAATATATGAATAGCCATATATATTTTAAGCATGCTTAAAATATTTTTTTAATTTTTTACAAAAATGTTTTTAATTTTTGAAAATAAAGTATAAAATGACTATTGTGTTAATAAAGTCTAGTAATGTATTATACTTTATAACTCTTTAAATATTTTAATTAATATTACCTCTTTTTACTGGATATTTACATATATGTATATCATACACTTGCTGTTATTTACCACCTTATTATTCTTTCTTCTTTTTTGTTTTTGTTTTGTTTTGTTTTGTTTATCATCAGGATGCATTGTTTATCAAACTTATTGAGACACTTGTTGCCCTTTCAGAGGCCCTGTGCTGGTCTGGGTCCTAGCACCGGCAGGCACTGTGGCTTACAACCTTCAGAAACTCCAGTTCCACGGATCCAGTGCACTCTTCTGACCTCTGTGGGTACACAGGCATATTGTGTGGTAGATGTACATATGTCCAGGCAAAACACTCATACACATTAAAAAAAAATACTGTTTAGAGACCAGTGAACCAGATTCATGATCTCTTGCTGTCTTTTGTCAACAAATGGACAAGAAAAACCCTGTTTTTGCTGTTATTTAAAACCAGAATCGTGTTACCAGCATTCTGTAAGCCTGAGTCATCTTGATTAATGTTCACATTTGAGCTTCTTACTTTAACACAGACTTGGAAAGAAAGAGCAGGAAATGTGTACTTCACAGCGCCTCAGACAATCCACCCTCCTGTGCTTCCCTGTTCTGGGCCAAGATCCAAACCCTGAAACTTGCAGGTTCAACTGGAAATTTTCCAGATCATTCGGGATTTGAACAGCTTACACCTGACTTGGGAACACCCCGACCCCGCATGTGCCCCTTTTTTTCTCCAAAAGCAACCATCCATGAGGAACACTGGGACCCTGTGGTAGTTTATTGACGCACTTTTGCTGTGTGTGTGAGATCAGAAGAGCTTTAAAGAACTGAAAGACGCCCTCGGGGTCTCCTTGTCAAGAGCATCCTTGTGTACATGGGAAACCGGAAGACAAAGACTGGGAGGAGTCATGCAGGATGGTGGGGTCTGCTAGTGGCACCCCAGGGACCGGGACTGTGCAGCCCCTTGGGCTCCAAGACCCTCTTTTAGTGACTGAGGTGGAGGGAGGCACCATGAAGAAATATGGAGATGTTGGCTGGTGATGAGACAGGACTAGATAATGTCTGGGCACTCGGTTGGTGATCCCAGACAGTATTGAAACAGAAATTTCCAGTGCACACTGATTTGGGCTTCTGTATGAGATGCGACATGAAAAATTTATGGGATCACCAATGCTGGAGAGTTGCTTCATACAGCCATGTCTCTGGAGACTGGGAAGGTTACTTAATGCTTTCTCAGGCTGAAAGCTTTGGACTGGATGGAGGGCTTGAAAATCCAGCTTTTCACTGGGGCCAAATGTTCTGACGAATACTGAAGGACTAGAGGGTCTGAAACTCAAGGAAAGAGTGTGTGTGTGTGTGTGTACACTTGCGCATGACAGGTGAGTGTATTTGCACACAACAGCATGCCTGTATGTCTGTTGCACATGTGCATGAACATGTGTGTCTCTTTCTATATGTGCATTTGTGTTTGTGTGTGCATGCGTGTGCACATGTGTATGTGTGTGTGTGAGTGCGCACGTTCATTGCTCACTGCTATATCTTTAGTGCTTGGAGCAGCACCTGCTGTATGGGAAGTCCTGAATGAGACTTGTCATGACTATCCCATTGGTAGTCTAGATATGTATAGTTGGACTCTGGCCTTGCCAGGCGGAAACCCTGTCAGAAAATGCCATGAATGAGAACAGCCTGGGAAGAGGGGAGGGATGTATAAAGAACAAGTTCATAATCTGCTAATGCTGGGCTTGTGGGCGGCTAGGGAGTTGAGCTAGAACACCAATGGCAAGAGAAGATGAGGAAACCCTGGAGAAGCACTCCAGTCTTCTCTCAGGGCTGAGGTGCCCATGGGCTGTATTGTATCTACTCAGGAGGCCTCGGAGAGGCTTGCTTCTCTCTCACGTCCTTCCTTGGCTTCTAGGGTTTTTACTGCCACCTTTGAATCTCTTGGGTAGTGATGGGGACACGGCACTGGCCTCTGTGGAGGACAGCTTGATAGACCTAACTCCCTGGCACTTACACGTCACTTCCCCCAGGACACAGCCGCCTCATGCGTGAGGCAGAAGTGTGCCTTTCTCACTTCTTCCCACGCAAGGTTGGGATGAAGAGCGAATGGTACTCGAGGTCAAATGTTCAGATATTATAAACCCTCTGCATGTGCATTTAGAGGATGGGCTAACCTCTACTCAGATTAGCCTGACAGTTTTGACCTTGAGCAGAACCTTACTCTTCATCAGGCCAGGATCTATTCCCCAGGCAGCCTCTGCATGTGGGACAGACAGACAGACAGACAGATGGACACACAACTCTCTACAGGCTGAGGCAACACCTGGGTAGAGTGTATCCTGATTCTCTTCGGGAAGACTGCGCATTACACACATCGATAGATAGTCTATTGGTCGGATTCTGGCGTTTCCAGGCAGATACCCTGTCTTGCAGCTCAAGCTGGAGTGAAGGGAAGTCAACAATAGTCCCACCTGGGGCTGCTTTGAAATGACCAGAGAGGCTCATTTTCACAGTTTGGGCCTTGGAATTTTCCAATAGCTCCCTCGGTGACTTGGCTCCATGGTTGGGCATGAAAACTATCAGAAGAGACTCCTCAGAATCTGCAGCTACTCAGTCTGGTCCGGGAAGCAGCAGCAACATCACCGTCTGAGAGCTTGTTAGCTGTGCAGGCATTCTTGTCTCTGCCCAGCTCATAACCCACTGTCTTTTTAGCTGCATCCCAGAAGGTGGAGAGCGAGACCAACATGGCTGCTCTCAGAAGCACTACCAAGGCAGCAGGCTCTCTTCTGGGAAGGCCTAGCTCTTGCATGCTTTTGTCCTTCCTGGAGAGACAGGTGATGAGCATCTTGAGCCAGGTAACCACAGAGGTCAGCTTGCTTCCCATGCCTATGGAGAGAATGGCTGGTTTTCTTTTCTTTTCTTTTCTTTTCTTTTCTTTTCTTTTCTTTTCTTTTCACAAAATAATTAAGGTTAATTTTAATATACAAATGCGAGGTTAAAATTAGATGGAAACTTACAATGTAAAAGAAAATGTTGGAAACCAAGTATGGTGATAAACATTCTATAATTACAGCAGTCAAAATGCTAAGGGCAGGAAGAAATTAGAAGGAAAGAAAGAACAGGGAATGAATAAGGAAATGACTTACCCATTTTTTGTGTTTGGCCCTTTGCTTCTACTATAATGGTTACAATTTATAAATTTTATTTCAGTAGGCATATGATTTACCTTTACATAGTAATCTGTGTGTCCAAAACTTGTTTTGATACACAGCATTTGGCAGTAACTTAGTTTTAAAAATAATTTACAATAATTGACACATTAAATGGATCATTTTTCCCTTTGTATTTCCATTCTATTTGTAGTTTTCTCTGTTCTTTTTTTAAAATATTCTTTATGTATATTTCAAATGATTTCCCCTTTCCTTGATCCCCCCTCCCCCTGTTCCCCCATCCACCCCTTCCCACTTCCCGGTTCTGGTATTCCCCTACACTGCTGCACTGAGCAATGGCTGGTGTTCATTGGAGGAGTAGCTGCTGGGTTCTTCTGCATGATGAGAGCCACATGGGGCCAGTGGCTCAGAATCTCAAGTGTGTTTGATTCAATCGATCCTCTGTGTGCTGATACAAACAGCCTGCCCAGAAAGAGACAGACGTTTAAATTCTATGTGCATGAGAACAAATCTAGTGCTATTCTTGGTGGCAGATGGTTGGGAGGATGAGGCAGGAGGATGGCATTTTCAAGTTCAGCCATGGCTATAAAACGAGTTCAAAGATAGTCTGGGTAGCTCAATGAGATCCCATCTCCAAATAAACTAAACAGAGGGCCTAGGATATAGCTGTGTGTAGACTACTTGTTTAGCATTCATGAGGTCCTAGAGCCAATTCCCAGTATTTCAAATAGAGAAAAGACAAGGAGGAAGAGGAGGAGGAAGAGAAGGAAGAGGAAAAGGAGGAGGAGGAGGAGGAGAAAGAGGAGAAGGAGGAGAAGGAGGAAGAGGAGGAGGAGAATATTGAAGCAAAAAAGGGTAGCTGGCCTTTTGCTACTTTGTGGGTTCTTCTTTTCCCCAACCCTTTATCACCCCCACACAGACACACACACACATATTTCACAGTATCACTAGATAGAGAAAGACTAGAGGGGAGAGAGAGAGAGATTCCTGAGTCTATTTTTTTCTTCTCTGAGCATGACTACTAACAAACAGCAATAGACCCCCTCGAATGACCAACAACCACCAGCCCTGCCTTTGGGGCTCTAGCATTTATATATCCTCTGAAAGATTCCCAGAATTCCAGACATCATGCAATCACAGAAATTATCTGTAATTGGCAAAACCATGCCTTTGCTAGAATACAAGGCAAATCACAGTCACTGTGGACAATCTGAAGCAGCCCCACAGCCCCACACCTGGGATTAAAGCACAAAAAATATTCTTATAATATTTCTGTGTTTAAAGAAAACTGCAGAGTTATCACTATAAGAAAGATTATGGGGGAGGCTAGGGAGGAGACAGCTCAGAGGTTAAGAGAATGTATTGTTCTTGCAGCAAACTAAGTTTGGATTTCAGCATCCACATCCAGAGGTTCACGCTGTGGAACTCCAGCTCAAAAAATCAGACAGCCTCTTCTGACGCCTGTCTGTAATTCCAGCTCAAAGGGATGCACATAGACACACACACACACACACACACACACACACACACACACAAAACACACAGACAAACACACACACATACAACTTCTTAAAAGAAGAAAGGGGGTGGAGTGGTTGATCAATGGTTAGTGCATTTACTGTTCCTAGAGAAGGTTTGAATCAATTTCCAGCACCCTCATGGCAGCTCGCAACCACCTGTAACTGCACTTCTTGGGGATCTGATACAGTCCCCCATCTTTTTCACGCTCATGGAGCAAATGAACATACAAAATACAAATAAATAAATCTTAAGAAGGAAGGAGGGAGTAGAGAAAGAAGGAAAGAGAGGGAAGGAAGGAAGGAAGGAAGGAAGGAAGGAAGGAAGGAAGGAAGGAAGGAAGGAAGGAAGGAAGGAAGTGAAAGCAGGTAGGCAGGCAGGAGGAAGAAACCATCTTTGTTGGGAGGTGAACATGCACTAACCTGTGGATGAGAGAGTGCTCTTTCCTGGTCCCTGAATTCTCCCTGGAAGGAGTCCAAGTTACCCATGCAGCCACCTTAAGAAGATGAGCTCATACTCAATGCAGTTCCTCTCAGGAGAGTCTAGCCCCTCCCCAAAACCAAAAGCTGCACACAATTAGGTTAGAAGAGCTCACAACTGTCTAGGAGGAGTCGTTGGATAATCAGGTGAGGGACCAGGGACCTCATGCCTTCTCTATGTTCGGGAATGCCAAGAGTCCAGGCCAAGTGCACGCAGCTGATTTTTGTAAAGATGGGGATTGTTCTGAACTGAATGCAGGCTAGTGCTGCCAACAGAAAGAAACCCTTGAATACAGTAGGTGCTCAAAAATGTTGAATGCGTATTAGGCAAATGAATGCTAGCTAGGGCTAGGCTCTATCCACAAAGCGCTGAGGGGGCCATGGGGAGGAAATCAGTCAGATAAGATTGTGGGTTCTGAGGGCCCCTTTGTCTGAGCATGCAGCTCCCTAGGGACCCGAGTGGAAGCCCAGTCTTCTTGGGTTTTGTGTCAGTTAAGTGAGACAAGGAGGCCTGGCTATTTTTGAACAGTGTGACTCCAAATGGGAGCTTTGAAGTGTTTTTCTGTGTACCAACGCCTTGGTGATAGCCTTGTGAAGGCTAATGGCCTCTTCAACTCTCACATCTCCCCTCCCTCAACCCTGCCCCAGAACTGGGCTAGATTCAGAGTTGTCTACAACTGTGCAAATATGATAAGAGTTCCTATTGGCTCACAGCTCACCTATGGCCTAATGCACCAAGGTCTGCTGGGCCCACTCAAGCCAGCACCTGTCTCAAGTCAAGGTCCATGCACTGTAAAGACCAGAAATCAATCTTCACTACTTCTTTTTGTTGGAAGCCATTGTGTGATTCATTAATCATCTCTCCCCTCTCATTCCCTGTCTCTGTCTCTGTTTCTCTCTGTATCCGTCTTTCTTTTTTCTCTGTCTCTTTCTCTGTCTCTCTGTCTCTCTGTCTCTCTCTCTCATTCTAGCCACTGTAATTCTTGGTTCCTCCACAAGTTTTGCAACTATTTGTGAACTGAAGTTCTCAGGGGCAAAACAAGTGAATCTATGCTAGAAATTCTACAAGTTCCATTGACTGATATTTGGTGATTCAAAAGAGCTGGAATGTTTCAGGGCCCAAACTATCGTGGTTAACTTTTAGCCCTTTTCATAGCTTTTTCATAGCTATTTATTGCTAATTCTGTATTTGACACGACAGCTATCATTTTGTCTACAGGAATGTGCAAAAAAGTCCCTAGCTTCCACTAACCAAAAGCCTAAGAATGTCATTAGCACCTGATGCACAGGTTTGAGTGATTTGACTCCACTTTTTTTTTTTTTTTTTTTTTTTTTTTGTGCCTGGATTTATAACTTTGCTCTGTTATGAACTTCCTGAAACTGTTTCCACATTGGAACATGGTATTTGGAGTAACCTAAATCTATGTTCCTGGTCATGATCACTCATTCATGTATGTATTTATGTATGTGTGTATGTATATTTGGCTCTAGGGCAAACTATCTCTTATTCACCCTGAGATATGAGCCTTGTTTTTGTGTCCAAATATGTACGAAGATAGGGCTTGGCACATTCTGACTTGATCCTATTGGAGACCTCTGGGCAGACAAAGAATATTCATCATAAATGAAGACCACCATAGCTGAGCAAAAAATGGTTCCAAAATAGTCTCGTCTTGGGCTGGCGGGATGGTTCAGTGGATAAAAGCACTTGCCACCAATCTTGATGACCGGAGTTTGGTCCCTACACTTCGTGTGATAAAGGAGAGAGGTGGCTGCTGCGAGATGTCCCAAGATGCCCACCCATGGCACTGCACATGGCCATCTATACCACCGATTTATCCATCATTGTCCCCATGGGAGCAGAGAAAGCCAAGAGTCCTTGGGAACAAAACCACATGCACCCGCTTCTTTCCATTCTAGCATGATTCCTTCTGTGTGGGCAATCCTGTCCACTCTGTAAGAGGTATTGATTCATTCCTTGGGTTTGTTTTTAAAATCAGCTCTTAATACATTTTTATTCATCTGCAATTTCACAGGCCTGAAACTCACCCAAAGGAAGGCAAACCACACAAGGACATTTGGTGTGAATTTCTGTAGGAGTTGAACCTCTCTGGGGTCGCAGGGAATGTGGCTGAGGAGTATAGCAGCACTGGGTTGCTGGTCACCACATCTGGAGTGAAACCACAGGAGTCTGAGCTTGGACATCTCTTCTCTAAAGGCTAAACACTGGCCGTTCACGGCGGTCTGCTGTATATTTCTATCCGTTTCCTGGAGTAGATTTTCTGTAACAGTTGGTTCATGAGTCCTATCTCTGAGAGTCCTTAGGCTGTCAGGATGGTTCAGTGGGTAAAAGTGTTTGCTACCATCTTGATGGCCCATACCTACATGATGGGGCTGCTGCAAGATGTCTGTTGACCCCACACATGACATGGCCTTGTGCATGCACACAAGTGTGTGTGCCACGCAAATACATAATAAACAAGTGTAGTATTTTTAAAGTCCTTAAAAAAATTGTACACTCTTCATGCCTTTAATCCCAGGACTCAGGATGTAGAGGCAGGTGGATATCTGAGTCCGAGGCCAGCCTAGTTTACAGAGCAAATTCCAGGACATTGAGGGCTATATAGTGAGATCCTGTATCAAACAACAATAACCAAGCAGACAAAAACAACGGCACCAGTAAAAAACAGTACACCAAATTTCTCCTGTCCCATAAATGCCCCATAATGCTTTTGTCAACTGTCTCACCACCTAGTCGCATGTATGCAACTTTTCATTAGGGCTAAAGGAAGCGGGGGGGGGGGGGGGGGGGTTGAGGGGGGGGTGGAACACTCTAAAGGGCCACACAGTAGTGCGTTCTCTGTCCTCTCGGCTCACAGCTCTATCCTCACTAAGGGTCGTGGTATCCTCATGGCTGGGCAGGGCAGTTTTAAAATGTGCATTTCTTTTAATTAAGGATTTATTTAATGTGCACAGTGTTTCTGCTTGCATGTATGTTTGTGTACCTGCAGAAGCCAGACAAGGGTGTCGGGTCCCTTGGAATTAGAATAATAAATGGCCTTGCATTGTCACGTGGTGGGTGTTGAGAATAAAACTGGGTCCACTGCAAAAGGAGCAAGAAGAGCCTGCCCCTGAGTCTCTGAGCCTTCTCTCCAGTCCCTTAATTCTGTATCATTATATCATGTAGAGAGCTCTCTACATGACCGCTTACTGTTTGGGTTAGAGCAGTGTTCTCAACCCTCCTAATGCCTCCACCCCTTCATACAGTTCCTCCTATTGTGGTGACCCCACCCATACAATTACTTTGTTGCTACTTCATAACTGTAACCTTCTGAATCTTAATGAAAATGGCTGACATGCAGGATATCTGATACATGACTCCTGTGAAAGGGTCATTCAGTCCCCAAAGGGGTTGAGACCCACATGTCAAGAACTGCTGGATTAGATGAATTGTCTGATGTCATATCTGATTGCCACATTATACATGAGGGACATGAAATAGTTTTCTTCTCCATATCCTTTTCTAAGAAAACAAAGACACCCCCCCCCCCCAATAAAACAGCCATCCTCCAACCTTCTCTTAGGACAAAAAACTTTCTTTGGGTATTGGTAACTACAAGCTAGGTTGAGGATGTAAAAAGAATGTGAGCAGATTGTCACAGACACCCTCCACTCAGAAAGACTCTAGAAGTCAACTTTGACTTTTCTACCAAACCTTGTATGATCACGTAATTGATAAAACATGAGTTTCTGGGCATCTCTCCAGCCAGCTTCTACAGTGACAAGAAAAGGGGGAGGGGCGTTCTTGTCTAGCCTGGCAATGTGCCAAGCCCCATCTTTGTACATATTTGGACACAAAAACAAGGCTCATATCTCAAGGTGAATAAGAGATAGGACCTGGCAACCCATCCATCTACCTGATGACCACTTCCTTCCAATTGCTTGTTGGGCAGGTGATGGAAAACATCTAGATAATGTCACAAGCTTACAGGCTCTCAACCCAGGTTCTTTCCCTTAAGTGTCAAGGCCTGGGAGACGTAGTACAGGGGTTGCTTAATGTGTGCAAGATCCTAAGTTCCATCCACACCACTGCCAATCAATCAACAAAAAAACAAATAAATAAATAAATGCCAAATGTGTGTGAGGTGTATGCGTGTGTGTGTGTGTGTGTGTGTGTGTGTGTGAGAGAGAGAGAGAGAGAGAGAGAAAGAGAGAGAGAGAGAGAGAGAGAGACAGAGAGAGACAGAGAGACAGAGAGAGAAAGAGACAGAGAGAGACAGAAAGAATGTTGAAATGCAATATACTACTCATGATAGGGGAAACAGACAACCCACACCCAAAGGTGATTAATTCTCTTTATTGGAGGAAAACAAGAAGTCATCAATCTCATTATCATTATGATAGAAATTGATATGTATACATGATTGTCAAGGCAGAGAATCATTTGCTACATAGACCCATGAACAATTTTGCAGTGCTGCAGACCTATGGGGGTTAAACTTCTTGCAGAGTTTACTACATGCATGGGATAAATGCACAGTTTCCCTTCTTTTACTTTTTTTTTTTTTACTTTATTATTTATTTATTTATTTATTTTTTGGATAAGCATGTTTTTAATGAAAAAAAAAAAAAAAACCAAACCAATTGCAAGCCTGGTAATAATGAGTGGGCCAATCCTAGACTTGATGGAAACTGTTGGGAAAACATGCCCGTCATGGAGAGAGCTGATTGGAGGTCAATTATATCATGTATAAATAGCCACAGAAGCCAATTTAGACATTATTCCAATGGATGCTCTGGGCAGAATATACCTTTGGTGTCTTTTCACCCAAATGTGGGCTAAGATAAATGTTCTCTGAAGCGTGCGACCCTGTCATTCAAACCGAAGATGCTGCTATGATACTGGACGGAGTCTTACATTGCCCTGAAGTGGCCAAGTGCCAAGGAGAGATGCAGCTTCTGCAGTGAGGGACAAACACCCGAGATGATGTTCTAGTCTCTTTTCTCTCCCTCTTTTGTAGCCTGACTGACAGCTCTGCCCCAGGGCATTGTCTTCCAAAGTGCAGGGTTATCCAGGAGGACCTCAGAATCCTCATCTATCCAAATTAAGATTCTTTTCCTATTGAGAAGCAAGTTAACTAGTGTTCGGAACTTTTGAGTGATGTCTTTGACCAGAGCCTCAAAGATGTCTCTTGTTTTCTCTTTTTCCCATCCATAAGGAAAATAAAATCATCTATAAGCAACGCAGTTTGGTAAATCATCAGAGAACATAGTAATTATATGACAAATTCCCCCAGAGACAAAAAAAAAAAAAAAAAAAAGGTTAAGGATGGGCACGGAGAATGCAGAAGCAGCTTTAGTACAGGGGGCGGGGCGTCAATGCAATAGTTTGTCCCTTTGGCTTAGAAAAATACAGACACAAGAGAAGCCATGGCCGTTTGCTTTGTCCACAACACCAGACTCAGCAGCCACATGCTGAACTGAATATTTGGCTTCCAAATGCACAGCCTTTGGGTTTGCCAAAGTAGAACCCATAAAGCCACAAGCTGAGCTGTTCCCACCGCAGTCTTCAGGGAAGTCTCTGCAGGGCTAAGTCCTCCCTGATGATTACGAAGATTTTGCTGGGAGAAGGCAGGCCAGGCTGTGGCCAGCATGCAGGGCCATCTTCACAGTGGGGTTAGTGCTCCTGTGCACACACCAGAGCTGCAGACAGACGTTCATGCACTGAGACCACCGAGAAGGGACCTGGTAGATGGGATGTGGCCTTTCCTCTTCTTCCTCCTCTTTTAGACCTGCCTGCTTCCCAGAGTTGAAGACTTCAAACTAACTCGCCTGCACACAAATTTTTGTGGAGTGACCAGGAAGTAAGTTTGCTTTCTGAAATCTATTTCCCCAGCTTAGCATGAAAAACAAAACAACAAAAAAAACAGCCAAGCAAGCAAACCACCTCAAAACTTTCAATTCTGAAAACCAAAGGATTGGAATACCTTTTAAGCCTGCAGCCCCACCCTAGGACCAGGAAACCCTCTAAAGAGCAGTGGACTACATATGGATATATACACTGGTTTTTAATTTTGGAAACAAACTGAACAGTGTTTGGTCTGGAATGTGGTTAAGGAAAAGGGAAATTGTTGGAGTTTGAGAAGGGATGGGGACCTAGTGCTGATTTTGGAGGACATGCAAGGCTCCCCACACCCTCCCCCAACGTTTCACTTGCTGGAAGTAAGTGGTTATGCAATCCTGGAGTACGTGATTCCTGGTTATGAGAAATGGAATGGGCTGTTCTTCACCCGTCCTCACATTCATTCCTCATGGCCCAGAAAAACCCAGCACAGCACTTTTACAAATCCTGCAAGGCAGAGAGGCTCTGCCCCTAGGCTTCCTGTCTGCCACCTGGAGTATTGGCACCTGTTTGGTTTCCTCAGTTAGGTTTCCTCAGCTTTGGCCACAGTTCTGAGTAGGCCAAAGGGTTATGATACCTAGGACTCTAAAATCCCCAGCCATTTCCACTGGGCGGGTTTTTCTTGCTTTTTAAACATACTCAAAAACCCATCAAACCTGGGAGCTCTGACCATATCAAGTTTTGCATCCTATAGGAAAACTCTTAAGAGAGGACCAACTGGTTTCTTCTCCTGTGTTCATGCTGTTCTTGGCCTGTGGTGTAAAGGCCAATTCTCTCTGCCATCGACAAGCTATTCAGTACTGAAGTATAGAAACAAAAAGCATAAACAAGTAAACACAATCCGGGACTCACTGAGCCGACTCCTGTGTTTCCAGATACCACATTTAGAGATACCTGAAGGGAGGCAGTGTCTCTAGACAGCAGTTGGTGTGCGAGTAAGTGGAGGTGGCTATTTTCTTAAGGAGGAATATTCAACGATATTGGGCATAATCGAAGTGGTATGGCTGGAGACTCAAGATAGTGTTTGAGAAGTGACCCAGAATCAAGGTGAACGGCAGGGACCTTTTGGGTTGTTTAAATACCTTCTCCATAGTCCATTTCTTTCACACAGAGATGTGAATGCCAGCTGATCTTTCGGAGTCAGAGTCCCTTTGGGGTTAGAAGCAGTGGGAAGGAGTAAAAACTTGCTGGGGCTTATTACAAAGGCTACCTATAACAGTGGGATTGCTGTCTCCGCCACTGTAGTCTCCATGTCCTCAAGGATTCTGTGGCATTCCATGCCTCTCCAGCCTCTAAACTGCCTCTGTTGTTTCCTAACTCCGACACAAAGCTCCAAACTCTAGAGATCCCTTGCTTTAAAATGAGAAGCTATTGGCTCTGTTGAGACTGTGATAGCTTCCATTCACCATTGGTTTTGGATGAGTATGAGCTGCCCTTTCTGCCTCAAGAATAGTTAAAGGGCAGGAAAGGGAGGGAAAGACAGGCAGGAAGCAGAGGGAAAGACTAGTCTGGAAATATTTCAATATTTCATAACCAAGTGAGGATATGCATGTCCATTTGCCTAGCAAACGTGAAAAGGCAATATAACGGACGTGGCAGGGAGAACCTGGTGTTAGAATGTAGTCTGAGAGGGGGTTCTGTGTGGTCACAGGATGCTGTCAAGCATACTGGTACACTCAATCATTACACTGGTACTGCATTTCTCAGCTTAGGTCACTGGAATCTGAAAAGAGGGAGGGAGCTGAGATTCTATCACCCCATTTTCCAGGTCTTAAGACTAAGTCCATTCTGTGTTCTCATAAATTATTATATACTACCAAGTGGAAACTTTATCTTTCTTTCTACCATGATGACCTTCTCAGAACAGAAGACTCTTCCCTGTGGCACTTATTTTCACCTTTTTTTAAAACAGTAGGAAATGATGTCACGCACGGGCTTCCTGATAGCATGGTCAACCTTGCCTACTACTGGGCTGACACTGGCCATTACCGCCTTACACAAGTTCATGGAGACCTGATGTGTCAATCAAGCATTGTGGTGAATCAAGCATGGTTGATTACAAGGTCGATACCTGTACTAGGGCTTACTATTCACTTGTTCTGTATGTATTTGATACACGTGAGAACAGGGTAGACCACATGTCTGAGTTGGAAACTGCTCTTGTATATCTTGCATATGGTCATTTGGGGAGCCTCAGCTGTCTGCCTGGTAACACAGTGTACGTGCATGGTTTGTGTGTGTGTGTGTGTGTGCGCGCGCGCGCGCGTGCTAGAGAGGGCTGGGGGCAAAGTAGAGGGGTGACAAGAATGTCTTACTTGTCCAGCGGGAATTTCTATGGCTGGCAAGTACGTAACAAGGGCATGAGGAAACCAGCCTGAGAGGTCAGCCCCTGAGCCATGAGGGAATCCTGTCACAGTTCATCTTGGCAGGTTACAGCTGACTGTAGATGAGGCTCAGGCTCCCGACAGACATGAGAACTGAAGGGGAAGGTTGGCAAAACTGGCCTTTGATCCAACTGCCTGGGCAATGGGAGCCTCCTTGGGGAACGTTTGCCCTGGACTGTGCTCTGTGCATGCTCGCCCTGCATAGCTAGCCTCTGTGCAGGTCAGTGACACGGACCGGTTTTCACAGGACAGTCCTGATTTTAGCCTTCAAGTTCCACATCCCGGAAAATCCTTCAGTCCCTGTTAAACCAAGATGCACAATAGCCTGACTACCATGGGTACCATTCGTTTCAGATTCCTCTGATGTAAGGGAAGGCTTGCGTACCAACAAGCTGGATCTTGCTGAGTCAGCCATCTCTGGGGTGGGCAGTATTCTCCTCACTTGGTATGTTTTTCCTTTCCACCTAAAATAAAAGGTTTCTTCTTCAAGGCCATTTCTGTCCCCTCTCTTGGGTAATGCTCACGAGAGAAGAGGGTAAAAATGTTGGGGGAAAGTGTGTGGTATAGGCCATTTGAAGGGTACTATTAGAAATGAATTTAAAAAGAATTTAAAACAGATAAAGAGAGTCGTTTTGAAAGTGCATAGCTGAGAACAGAGTTTCATCCATCATCCCCCATGAGAACTGAGGGCTGTGTGTGGTTCATTTAAAAAACAAGATGGCAGTCCATCCCTTCCACAAGGGAGGCTCCTAAGTCTTGGCACTGTGGGGATCCCGTTCCTGGAGTACAGTTCACCTGTAATGTGGAGCCTGGAGTTCAGAGTGGAGGAAACAAAAGTATTTCTTCTGTGGTTGGTAAGCAGTTCTCAAGGGAAGCTGCCTGTAAGCTTTTCTGCCAGTTCCCTGCCAAAGCCACCCTGCAAGAAGCCAGCCAGCGCAGCTGCTGGGGTGACCTCTGGAGGAAGGGACTGGGAACGAAGGAACACAAGTAATGTGCACTCTTAGCAGTGGACGCAGATTCTCGATCCTCTTAGAATTCATAAAAAATACCTTTTAACCCTTCTGGGAGGGGAAAAAAAAACTCTTAAAGGTTAACGTAAAACCGCTATCAAAGAGCAAATGATAGAGGTCATGTAACTAACAGAGATCAAAAAGACACATCTCAAAAGAAAAAAATAATTCCTAATGCACAACATTTACCAATATTTAAATAATCCAGTTGAAACCTTGATTTTTTTTGTTTCATGAAAAAAATACACCCTAGACGGCTGCCTACACTGAGAGAGCGGAAGTGGTGGGGTTGGGGGAGGGGAGCAAAAGGTCCATTCAGTTAGAGCTTTGCAAGATTCGTATATACAGCACCAGATCCTGTGACGCCAGCTCCCCTTGACTCAGTCAGTACAGTTTGTGAGAAATGGACATATCAGAATTGCAGTATAAAATATGGCCATAAAAAACTTCTGTCTTCCAGTCCTATGCAGGCGCACCATGCAGGGTGGGTGGGGTTTCTGATGCAGGAGCTGCTCCGGCCAGGGGCTTCTCCTTCCCCGGCCCCGCCCCCTGGGTTCCACATCCAGAGCCCGGTCACTTGCTTCCAGTGTGCCCTGTTGTCACAGTGGTGGGCCTGGGTCTCCTCTCAGCTCCGACTCCTGGGACCCCCGACGAAGAAGAAAGGAAACTACAGAGCGTGGAAGGTGCCAGACCTGCCAGGGACAACAGACAAGAATTAACTTCACACTCCCCTTCCCAGAAAGAGGCTTAAATGTGCTGGGCTATAGAGATGGAACTTGTATCTAATTGCTAGGTGGGCCTTCTACCCTCTGCCCTCCACCCCTGAGCTACACAACCAGATCCTGAACTTTCCTTATCCTATAGGAAAATCTCTGCCCTGTGTTGAATTGTTTTATTCTCTGGTCCAGCTTTTGAGTTAGTCTTTCTTTATAATTGCTTCATATTTGAAGATGATGTAGTATGTCCATTATGACATATGATTTCTGAGGCTCCATTTATTGAGTACTTTCTATATACTCTTTGCTATATATTAGGATAGCATACCACTAGCTATATACTAAGCACTGGGTGTGGATTATGTAGCATCATTATTAGACTGTTCATTTAATTTTTCATTATTTTAATTTGTGTGTGTATATACATATACACATACACATACACATATACATATAATGTTTGTGAGTGTGCAGGTAACACAAATGTGGACATGTATGTAAGGGCCAGAGGTCAATCTCAGATAGATATCTTCAGCCACTCTACACCGTGTTTTTCTGTTTGTTTTGAGACAGTTTAATGAGTTGGTTAAGCTGGCCAGCACGCCCTAGGGTCTGCCTGATTCCACTCCCCAGGCTGGGATTAGGCACTCATGCCATGCCGGCTGTTTTACAAGGTTCTAGGATCAGTGGATGACAAAGCACTTTAGCTGAGAAAAACAGATCATTTCTTACACAGCTCCATGAAGTAGTTATTTTTAGAATGAAAAAAAAAAAAAGTCTGTACCCCCTTTGGGTCCAAATTCCTATTCCAGGAAGCATGTTGTATCACAGGCCTATGAAATGAGGATGCTCATGGCTCCCATAAAATCTCACAGGCTAATATTAGACAGTTTGGGCCTGTAGTGTGTCGAGTAGATCATGAATACTGCGGTCATCAGACAATGATTCCACTCACGAATCTAAAATGGAATTGGCTATTGGGATGTGGGACCACTCTCCTAGATCTCTGCCCTGCTCTTTCCTGGCAGCCACAAACTCTGGACAATAAGAACTGAAACCGTGAGCCAACGGTTTGTTTTTCTCCTGTAAGATGTCTCTTCTAGGTGTGTGGTCACAGTAACAGAAAACTGACTCCCAAAGCCACTAGAGTGTACATCAGCTATTGGGAAGGTATACTCCTAGCCACTTTGTATACTTGGACATTGAGAAAACCATAAAATACAGTATTAAAATAAGAGTCACTGTGAACGCCATTGTATGAACCTTTAAAAGCATGAATAGTCAGCTGTGGTATCTCTTTTGTCAAGGACGATGAGAAGGGTCTGGGCCAACAAGTGTAAGTGGCCTAGAGCTGTGCAGTTGTGTCAGAGAAGCTCTTGGGGATGCCTTGAGAAAACTTAAGAAATGTGAATGAGTTAAGAATGGATAACAAGATTAGGATAGTTCCTTTGGGGAGGAGAAGGATGCTGGGGGTCAAATCCTGAGCCTTCTTAACTCTGTTTCATACGAGGTAACTTGCTCTACGACCACGTGACACCTGAAGCTTATATTTCTGAGATGGCTTTACTGTATAGCCCAGGCCGGCCTTGAACTTGAATCTGTCGCTTTCAGAGAGCTGCAATCACTGCTGTGTGCCTCTATGTTCAGCCATGGGATGGCTCTTCAGCAAAGGGGGGAAGCCTTTGACTAAGGCAAATGGGAAAACGCATGATGCCCAGGGGTTGAGTTGGGAGCGGGGACTGATGGGAACCTTCAAGGCAATGGTTCTGAGGTAGAGATGAATCATCAGCATGGACTAGTGGGAGATCATTGCACATATAAAGATGGGGAGTGGAGAGAATTACAACAGTAAGTGTGCCTTCAAGGATGTCAGATCCTTTGCAAAGAGGAAGGGCAATGCAACAGAATCCCTGTTGCTTTTACTGCAAGGCCAGTTTGGTGCATATAAATATGTTCAACTACTTATAAAAAGTTATCATCCTCATAAAAACAACACCAACAATAATGGAACCCAGACTGTAGAAATCAGTGCAACCAGGCCACGAGGACTCTCCCATGCTCTCCAGTCCACACCATAGATCCAGAGGGTGACTGAACAATGAGGCCAGTCAGAGGACAGAGACAGACCAAGAAGTGCCCTGGCCTTATCTGTGGTTGTGTGGTCCTTGTGCCGTGGATTTCTTAACTACAAATGGAAATGATATCACCTAGTGTGGGTATTAAATGTTGCTGATCTTCTAAGGTAGCCACAAACATTCGATGGGTCAGGTGTGTTAGGACGCGGCGTGGCAAACCGTCGCTGCTCAGCTGTCTCTGCCCAACCCGGACTCATCTCAAAAACCCGCTGAAGAATTGCGGTTTTGCTACATACGCACAGTCTTTTTGGCTGGCCAAACTGAGGTTGCTTGAGACACTTGCATTTGAACTGTCCAGGCTGCTGCCGAGCTGTAGCCTCCGCATATGTCTCACGACAGCCGTGGCATTAAACGCTTGCTGAAACGTAGGGAGGTCGGAAGGTGGAGAGGAGGAGGAAGAGAACAAAATATTTCAGCTAGTTGGAAAACACTCCGAGATTGCTTGCTTTCCCTTATCCAGAAACCATAAGCCCTGCAAAGTTCCTCAGATACTCCAGGGCACTTTAGAAGGGACATTTCTGTCATTCTTTGCAAACATGCAAATTTTATTTAAATATTTTACCCATCAAAATACATTTTAGAGGTTAAAAATTCACTTGCTTCTAGCATAAACTTCTGGAACAATTTCACAACAATATTCTATATAATTTGCAAAAAGGGACTTTTAGAATCAAAAGCATATATAATATATCTTAATATATGATATTTAAAAACTAGAGTCTATTTTTCTGTAATTGGTACCTCGTTTTTGTGTTTGTTTGTTGAGACAGGGTTTCTTTGTGTAGCTCTGGCTGTCCTGGAACATGCTCTGTAGACCAGGCTGGCCTCGAACTCACAGAGATCTGTCTGTGTCTGCCTCCCAAGTGCTGAGATTAAATGTGTGCACCACCGCTGTTCAGTGGTGCCTTCTTTTCTTTCATTCTTGGCAGTACTAGGGCCTGAATTTAGAGCTGTGTCTATGCTAAGCAAATATTTTACCAACTCTCTTTATACTTTTGAATTATTTTATACTTTTGAGGCTTTTATTACGCTTCCCAGGCTGGCCTTGAATTTGTAATCCTCCTGCCTCAGCCTCTTGAGTACCTGGAATTACAGGCCTACACCACCAGGACTGGCTCTATAACTGATGCTGTTGCCCTAAGTAATGGCATTACTTCTGATAAGAAAGTAGGTTAAGGGAATTTCATTTTATTTTTTTCTTTTTGAATCATTGTCTCATTGTTCAGTCCTAGCTGACCTGGAATTTGCTATGCAGGCCAGGCTAGTTGAACTCACAAAGATCAGCCTTTCTCTCTCCCCTGAGTTCAGGATTTAAAGGCGTATACTATTGTGCTTGGCTCTATAGAACTGACTTTGTTTTTGTTGGCACTCACAGTAAGCCACCCAGCTTTTAGTTACTGATGCTAATTAGACTACAGAGTTTAGGCAATCAGTAAATGATCTTGAAATTGTAATGGTTTAAATCCATCATTTTTTTTTTTTAAACCAGGAAACATTGATGAGCTCGGCCCTGGTTTGGTGTGTCCTTTTCCATTACCACTTTAATAAGGTGATTATTCAAGGTCCCAGCAAAATAAGGGATAAGGGAGAGAGGAAAACCGTGCTATCTAAGGGACAGCAAACAAGTAAGATCCCACACAGTTGCTCTCTTGGAGTCACAGCTGGGAAACACTTTACCCTTCCTACACTGTGATATTCCATCCATGTCTTAATCAAGAATTACCTAAATTTAGGTTGCTGGAGAGTTGGCCCAGTGGTTACGAGCACCTGCATGGTAGCTCACAACTGTCTGTGCAGAGACATACATACAGGCAAAACACCCACACATATAACAATAAAATAATTTTTAAAAAAAGGTTTAGAAGAATAAGTTAAAATTAGCAAAGCTTATCAAGTTATGGCCTAGGGATTTCCCCCACCCCACCCCCACCCCACCCCCACCCCTATGGCTCACTTAGAAGCACAGCATGACTTTCGCAAATTGGAGAATCATTTTCTCCAGATTGGAGATTTAAACTCCCCATGAATTTGGCAAGCACGAAGCAGGCACACCAAGGACTTACTCTCCATTTGCTCTTTGCAAAATTCTTCCGGATCTGGGCACTGACAGATTCGTGAATGTTTTTGCTGAGGGCTGTGTCACCAGCGATCCTGAGACAGAGGCAAAGAGACTCTTTTCAAAAAGGCTTCTTAAGCTTGGCCACAAAGTCCCAGGCAGCTTTCCCTGGAAGCTTCATGCCACCCTGGGGGAGTTGAGGCTGATGGAGGGTGGCTGGCTGTGGCCTTTCTAGGCTCTTTAGTCTCCCAGATGAATTGTCCTTAAGCCTATACATGCCCAACGCCCAAGTCCTATGGTACCTTCTGCCTTCTACGCCCTTCCCAGGATCCCACAAGGCCCAACTAGTCCCCTCCCTACCTCTCTCACGGTTTTCCTCTTTGAGCTGAGTCCCTGCAACATTAGACTCCATGACAGCTTGGGAACCTGAGTTCACTCTTTCCTCCTTACCAGATTAGCCCTTCAGGGCTTTTTCTCTCAGCTCTGGCTTTTGCTCCTTAGCTGGGCCTGGCTTCCAGTGTCATTGTAGGCAAGGCCCCTACACGCTGCCACCTCCAGTAACTTTAGCTCAGCTTGGCCCATGTTCTAGAAAGTTCCTATGTATTCCAGGCCCATGTCCACTCTACATCCATGGCTGTAGGTGATCTTCATTGGACCTATCGGTTATTCCCAAGCTTTCTCCTCAGCTTCCCCCGACCCTTCTTCATCCTGCATCTTGCTCTGCTTACAGTCTCCTGCAGAGCTGACAGGAATTCCCGAACGTCACACACAACACAGACCATCCTTCGCCACAGGACCCTTCTCTCACGCCAATACTGCCTTCTATACCTGTGAGTTGATTTCTCCTCCAGGTCACAAAAACTTTCTTTGGCTCTAAGCCTAACTTGACTCTTCTATTTTTCTTCCTAAACTATTCAATTCTAGGTTGGTCTTTCATATCAATGAAAGAAGTTATTGGATCTTGAGAAAGTTGCAAGGCAGGCCTCAGAATCCTGAACCACTCGTACCCACCAAATAGTACCTGCCATAGGAGAAAACTTTTATACCCCCGCCCCAGGCCTAGACTGCCCCGGACTGCCTTGGACTTAAAACATGTCAACCACTGCAGAGTGCCATTGTCAATGGTCATATGACATGAAAGGAACAAGTCCAGAACTTGCTGAGACCAAGTCTCACTTTTCCCAGTCTTTCTCTCCTTATAGAAATGCTTGTAGTCCAGAAACTAGATTGAATCTGTGCCAGGCTAATATCCCAGCTCAAAGCAGCCTCCTCCTGTGTCCCCACATTTATCCCCCTCTCTTCCCAGAAGGGCTCAAAGGATCCTCGGAGATGAACTGAAATGAACCAAGCTTCCACTTTGAGCATCTCCCAGATACCTCTCTTCCCCAGGCACATATCAGCGAAACAGAAGCAGCATCTGTGAGTGAGCAAATGCAAAACCAAGAAGGTGGTTCTGGGTCCTCAAGGCATCTTCACAATGCTTCCATTCTGTCAGAGCTCACAGGGATGCTTCCTCCTGTGCCACCTAGGATGAATGTGTGAACACGAGTGCTGTGTGTGTGTGTGTGTGTGTGTGTGTGTGTGTGTGTGTGAGTGTGTGTGTGTGTGTGTGTGTGTGTGTAGGCCAGAGGTTAACCTTGAGTAGAATTCCCTAGGAGCCTTGTTTTTGTTTTTGTTTTTGTTTTTGTTTTTGTGAAAGACAAGGTCTCTGACTTGGCTCTTGGGCTCATCAATTAGGCAACACTAGCTGGCCACCAAGCCCCAGAGATCTCCCTGTCTCTTTCCACAGCGGTGAGATTTCAGGCATATACCACTCCGCCTGGCAGGTCCTCATGCTTGAGTGAGAAGCACTTTATAAGCTGAGATATTTCCATCAGCATCCTCCTGTACCATTTTTAACAGTTCTGGTCTCAGAAAGTGATGTTAATTTCAACAAATCAGTGGCCATCTCTGTCTTGCAAACAACTGGGGCCAAAAAAAACGATAGGAGGTATGCGGAGGACTGCTGCAGGCCAGAGCTGGCTCCAAACCCAAACAGCTTGGGGAAGTGGGGATTCAAAGGCTTGACTGCCACATGCTTGCCAGTAGCCTGGTCCCCAACACCTGAGCCCTGGGCCTGCTGCCTGCACAGTTTCTCACGCCTCCTAGGTGGGTTATCACAGGCCAAGATATAAGGACAATGCTAACTCTGAGTTATTTTAAGGCTGTTTTTTTGTTCACTTCCTACGGTCTTCAGCTGTGCTGTGTATGGGTCAGAATCTAGCTGACAGCAGGTGGCTCAGTGGTCCTGTGAGGCAGTTTTCAAAGTGGCCGAAGTCCAAGTGTTCCATTTAATCTACTCTGTGGACAGCCATGAGTATGCAAGGGGAAAGTCGGTGTTAGAGACTGTTTAGGTCAGTCATTCGGTATATGTTGGGGGCTTCTCTTTTCTATGTTGGGCAAGAGGAATCATCTTTGTAACAGTAAGTCTTAATAAAAACTGCAGGGTTTAATGAATGCTCCAGTATTTCTCATTTAAAATATGATACAGAATAACATAGAATATGTTAGAATGCTCCATTTTTTATCTGTTCCTGATATCTCGCTACTGATTCTCCTCTATTTTGGAACCTAGTGCTTTTGCATGATCATTTTATATCTCCATGATTGTTTTATAATCTTTCGAAGCCAACATTTTCCAAATCCAGCTCCAAATCAGGGCCTACCATTTATAAGCAGTTAAATCCTATTAGTTCATACCACTCATTGGTATTAGGCAAACTAACGCCTCCATAGATAGAACAATCACTTTGTGTGCAGGCACATGCACATATGTATATGGAAGCCAGAAGCCCTTTGAAAAAACTTCCCTCCATTGGATCAGGGTCTTACCAACTCAACTAGATTGGCTGCCAGTGAGTTTTGGGATGTACCTGTTTTCACTTCCCCAGCACTGAGATTACAGGCAGGTAAAGCCTTGACAGAGATTTGTAGTGCTGAGGGGCTGAACTCAAGTCCTCATGCCGGGGTGTGTGTGTGTGTATGTGTGTGTGTGTGTGTGTGTGTGTGTGTATGTGTTTGCATGTGGGCATGATGTGTGTCTCAGATACATTTCAGACACATTTCTTCTCTCTGGTTTTGCCACTTGGTCAAACTGGATTTAGGGCTATCTGGTGTATCTCCCAACCATATTTCTTGGACTAATTCTCAATTCCCATGGACAAGTAGAGTTAATGAGCCTGGGATCTTACAGAGAGATGGTTTCTCAGTCAACATTCAGGGTATGATGGTTAATTTTACATGTCAACTTGGCTGGAATAAGGCACCCCAGTATTTGAACTTATGCTCATCTCTATGTTCTGGTGAAAATATTTCTTAGATAATATTAGTAGACTTTGAATTAATTACATCACATGGGCAGGCCTTATGTATCGGGATCCGTTGGGGGCAAAAAGCAAGAGAGTCTGTCTTAAGATTCTAATTCCCTGGGTCTCTCTGCACAGTTTGGATTTCCTAGACCCAACAATCATACAAACAATTGTCTTAATTCCTTAAAATAAATATCCCTCATGCTGACTGCCTTAATTTGTTTGCCTATTAAGCCAGAGATAAACATTCAGGGCGATCTGACCTGGAAATGAGCCCCACATGTACTGCTATAAAACAGGCATGGACTCCTATCCTACTGTCTGCCAGTTCCCACACTCTGGCCGTCAGTGAACGAACAGCTTGTCTGTTCCTTATAAGGCACCAGCAGGAAAAAAGGCGAACCCCCAAGTGGGATTGGGCTTAGAACTATCTGGTAAATGGCACAGACTAGCTTCCTCAAGGACTGCTTTAGCAAGAGCCGTGTTGTGTCTGGAGTGGCCTGTTCTGAGGTTTAGGAGAGCATGCGTATTTCCCAAGGGCTCTCCTCACCCTGGGTGACTTGGATAAGAGGCACAAACAAGCCTGGACTTGCCTGAACTCTGGAGTAATGAGAGCCTCAAGAGCACAAAGCCAGAAAGGCTCCCCTGCTGCAGGCAGCCCTCTGCCTCCTGCCTGCGGGCTCCCAGCTGGACACTCATTTTCCTTTGCCTGCCTGGCCAATTTCACCTTGTGGACGCAAGCACCACGCAAATGCAGGCAGCTATGGGACTTGGGTGACGGCTGCATCAAATGCATGGGTTATTATTTCCTGGTGTCTGGCTTCCTGAGAATGTTAAATATACAGTCAAGATGGAAGAGCTTATCATGAGCCTTTGATTAGGAGTCCCTGGGTGGCGCAGCTCCTGAGTTTCTAAGGACGACTTTAAATCTTTGGCCCTAGCTTGACTTCTCTTCCGGGTGCCATACTTCTTTGGTGCATAGCTACCCTGGCTCTCCAAATCCCATCGCGGCTGGCTCTCCTTGCCCATATCCGATCCATCTCATGGAAGCCCGCCACACTTTCCCACCTCCCACCCCAACCTCCTCTCTCAAGACCCTCCTCTCCCCCGCCCCGCCCACATCTAAGACCTTAGCCTAGCTTCCCTTCCCAACTTGCTATCTTGTAACCAGACAAGGCTTTAGGAATGCAAATCTATCCTACACGGTGAAGCAGGCTTGGAATCCTATAGGTGGGTTACAATTTTAGGATCAGCCTGGGCAACTCAGAAAAGACCATGTGTTATTTTTTTTAAATGAAAACAGGGATATAGTTTGGAGGTAGTTCGCTTGCCTAGCGCATTTGAAACCCTAGGTTCACTTTTCAGTAGCAGAAAATATAAAAAGCAAGAGAAGCAGTGGCGACCAATTCATAAATAAAAAAATCTCATTATCTCATCTAAACCCCATTAAGGCCATGCTGCCAGAAGGGCAAAGTTAAATTTTGTAGGACACCAATAAAATAATAAGAGTTCATATAGGTCACAGATATGGTAGGTGCCAGGTGGTCTTGCCTGTTACAACTACTATCTTAATTAATCCCATGAAAATCCCTTCGGGATATACAATATCATGTATGGTCTGGATTCTATGGAGGATGCCCAAAGGGTTTAGCATTTAGATGCCAAGGTAGTAAGAGATGGTGCCAGCCAGGCCAGATCCCAGCTAATCCTCAGCCTTGCTTCTCTGTTCATTTCCTGCCTGTCTGCTCTTACTCTACACTGTCAAGCAACATCATGCGCTGTGGTTCAGTCCTGGACATTCAGTGTTTAGGAATATTCTGGGCCCGGTTACTCATCTTGCTCGGAGCTCCGCCCGATCCCATGGGCTGGGCAGCAACCCTCTTCCCTACCCCATGGGCTGGGCAGCAACCCTCTTCCCTATCCCATGGGCTGGGCAGCAACCCTCTTCCCGATCCCATGGGCTGGGCAGCAACCCTCTCCCCTATCCCATGGGCTGGGCAGCAACCCTCTCCCCTATCCCATGGGCTGGGCAGCAACCCTCTTCCCTACCCCATGGGCTGGGCAGCAACCCTCTTCCCGATCCCATGGGCTGGGCAGCAACCCTCTTCCCGATCCCATGGGCTGGGCAGCAACCCTCTTCCCGATCCCATGGGCTGGGCAGCAACCCTCTTCCCTATCCCATGGGCTGGGCAGCAACCCTCTTCCAGTCAAAAACATAGCTTGACACCAGAGCCAGTTGGGACAACTATACTCTCCTGAAGTCCCAAGAAAGCTTTCGCTTGTTTTTTCCAAAACTGAGAGACTAGCTTTCCCCATGAGAGAGAGGGGAGGAACTTAGGAGTCTCTCCTTGAGGATTTACAGGCAGTAAATGGTGCTGGAGGAGGGGAGGCATTTTCTTCTGTGGTAAGGTGCTCATATAAATAACTCCTCATCCACAGGTATGTAAGCAAACCTAACTAAACTTATTAGCTCTCTCTCTCTCTCTCTCTCTCTCTCTCTCTCTCTCTCTCCCTCTCAACACACACGTGTATGCACATATGCGCATGCCTGTGTATGTGACAAGGCCATAGAAGTGGAACTAGTGTGACGGAGACCAGAGGGAGGGAGGGAGGGAGGGAGGGAGGGAGGGAGGGGAGGGAACAAGGGGCAGGTAGTAGGAATGAATGTGATCTGAGCACATTATGCACACATATGAAAGGTCATAATTACACACAATTAATATATGCTAACGAAACTTTTGTTAAAGGGCTGGAGAGATGGTTCAGTAGTTAAGGGCACACATTGCTCCTGCAGAGGACCTGGGTTCAGTTCCCAGCACCCAAATCAGGTGGATCACATCTAAATCCAGCTCCACAGGGCTCTGATGCCCTCTGCTGGTTGCCATGAGCACCCCCCCCCCAACTCACATGCAGAGCTACACACATTCATACAATTAAGGATGACAATCTTTAAAAGGTTTAAAAACTTTTTAAAGTGGAGAGAGCAGACTTTAAGCTGCCTTCTACACTTTCTATAGAATAGGGATAGATTATTGGAGGAGCATGAGGAGGCCAGGCAGTTCCCTCCCTCTCTGTAGGATACTCTCACAAGTCCGGTGCCTTTAGAGGCCTATCGTGTGTGACATAAAGAAAAATTACTGTGTTGTCATCAGATACATGGACCCACTATTTGAGGTTACTAAGTGTTATCATATACATGGACCCGGTATCTGAAGTTACTAAGTGTTATCATATACATTAACCCACTATCCCAAGTTACTAAGTGTTTTCATATACAGGGACCTAGTATCTGAGGTTACTAAGTGTCATCATGTATGTGGACCTGCTATCTGAGGTTACTAAGAAGCATCTAAATGACATGCGATCAGAACTGTTCACCTTTCCAAAAAACAGTTCCCTTGCTCCCCTATCCTCTGCCTTTGCCCATTTTCTTTATACAAAGACAAGCATTCACTGTGGAGTCCAACCTTTCTGCCTAGAGCCCTGGTTTTGCCATTGACGGACTGTGGTGTCTTAACTCAGTTACTATTTCCTTATCTCTGAAATGAACAGAAAACCTACCTCCCAGGGTTATTGTAGAGAAAAAAGGAGTGAATACTTTAAAGCCATCCCCTGAGTTCCCTGGAACACAAAAGCGACTCAACAAAAGAAGGGCAGGAGTGTTGAATTAAAATGCTGTGGAACTGGGTTACCACAGTGCTTATAAGCAGGTCCCCTGCAGAGGGTTAATGGCCTCGAGGAAGTGCTGTGGAAAGGCCAAATACAGGACAGTTCTCTATAGCACTCCTTAGGAGAACTTTCTCCTGAATTAAGGTCGTGTGTGTGTGTGTGTGTGTGTGTGTGTGTGTGTGTGTGTGTGTGTGTACACATGCATGAGCAGGCATATGTATGCTGGGGGAGTAAAGCCAAAGCCTTGAACATACTAGGGAAGGGATCTACCACTGATCCTTCCCACCCACACGTGGCCTCTAAGTTTGTTATACTGGGCACTATAGTTTACGTATTAAATATGTTCAAAGGTTTCTGTGTTAGGAGCATAGTCCTTAGCTTGGCATTATTGCAGGGTAATAAAATCTTCATGAGGTTGGACCTAATGGGAGATTTTCAGGTCTTGGAGGTGCTCTTGAAAAGACTATGACATACTGATCTCTTTCTCTTGTGTCCTACTGCTTGCCAGAGGCCCTACCACAACGGCATTACCTGACACCTCCAAAACTGTGAGCCACAAGAGACATGTTGTCTTTTTACGTCCACCTTTAGTTTTGTTGTAGCAACAGAAACCTGACTAGCTCACAGGGTATCTTTTTCTACTCGATTTTTGTTTGCAGGTGGGTGCTCATGGGTCTGTATCGAAGCAGACATTTGCTCTGTCTGGACCTGGGAGTCTCTTCATGTGCATTAACTCCCCTATCTCTTACATTAAGTCAGTAAATTAGTGATGCTATTCTCAATTAAAAGCGAGAAAGCTCAGACTTAGCAGGCCAAGCGTAAACCCAATGGCACACTAGCTGTTGGTGAATTTGGGTTCCAACCTCATCTCACACACACACACACACACACACACACACACACAGCATGTGGGATGCCATAGAGCACCACCAAGTCCCTTTACAGCTAAAGAAAACACTAACTGGAAAAAGAAGTTACCTGAAAGAGGAATTATATATAACTACTGCCAAGGCATAGAGTTCATCCAATCCCAGTGCCTCATTGGGCATTTCCCCCTGGCAAAGCGATTCTCGGAACCGTCTATAGGATGAAAAACTGCCTGCAATTCATTCTATATCTTTCCGAGTGTATCTGAGACTTGGGGAATCAAAAGGCGCCAACCCTGGCTTGGGAGATGAGGCATCGAGCCAGGGTGAGATGGTGGGAACACCTGGGTGTTTTCATGAACGAGAGGGTCGACAGAAAATCTGCTGTGGGTGCGGGAGGCACGGCCCTCAACAAAGGCCAGGTCTCTTACCAGGGGTGTCGAGCTGCCTGCTCACAGGTGTATCGTTTATTTGGGTCTTTCTCCATCAGGTTCCGAATGAAGTCTTTGGCTGTCCAAAAAGAAAGCAGAGGGAACAGAATTATTTTGAGGTTTGAACTAGGATGATTGGACACCCTTGTGTTTTAAGCATGTGTACCATTAAAATACAAGACAGGTTTTTTTTCATCCCTATTATACCTTGAACACAAAAGACACCAGTACTCTGATAAAAGCAGAGTCATGGCTGGCACTCCAAGGCGGACCCAGTGGATGGAGGAGGGGTGGCAGAGCCAGGCTGAGACCCTGGCTCTATGGTTTTTGTTTTGTTTTGTTTTGCTTTTGTTTTCGTTTTTTCTGTTAGCTACTAAAGATGCCTTTGGTTTAGAAAATAAAGGAAAAAAAAACTTTATAATTGCATGCCTCTTCTGTTCACCACTGCCTTAGAGAGATGTTTTGGGGACATCCCCTCAATGTGTTCTAGACATCACTGGTTCCAGGAAGCTCACTGAGGAGCTGCGAAGCCACCAGGTATGGTGCTCTTTGCTGGGAACACCTCAGAGAAGCATCTGCATTATACTTGAGCTGTTACCCACGAGAGTCAGAAGCCAGAAAGCAACAGCTAGACCTAGCCTGGGGCTTGGTCAGCATGGACAGGGCACAGCTCAGAGCAGGCCAGGGAGAAGGAGAGGGACAGAGCTGCAGAAACCAAAGCTGATACTCCATGCCGGCTTGGACCCTGCTGTCCTGTAAGGCATGGCAACTTGCTGCTGCATGTGGGCCTCAGCTGCTGGAGGAAGCCTCTGGCTTCTAAGCTCAGAAGTCCAATCGTTCTTTTGAGGTCTGTTTGAGGAATCTGTAGAATGGTATCCTGGACCCAGGATTTGGAAGGTTGAGGAAGCAGGCCAGGGGATTCCAATTAGGAGCAAGTTGCATAAATAATAAAAATGGTCTGGGTGAACAGAGAGCGTCATTCTTCTTCTTCCTTCAATGGTTCTCACCATCTCTCCTATGTTTGGCTTTGGTCTTTGTCCCCTCGAAAGGTTGATGGTCTTCCCTGGAAGTATTTTGGTATGGTGCACTGTGGCCCAAGAAAGGGCTCTAGATAGTAAAATCACGGCCTCAGCCAAGAAAGCCTTATTGCGCATGACTGCTCTATGCAAGGATACTTTACCAAGCACACGAGACTTCATAAATACAGTCTTGTCATAAAAAAAGTCGGCTCCAGGAAAACTGGGGTTTACGGTCCCAGCTCTGCTATATACTGACTCCATAAACTAAGGCAGGTTATTTTACCTATCCCTGGGGCCTGAGCTTCTATTATCAGTCTCATATAAATAATATGAATGCCAATCTCCGGGATCATCCTGAGGGCTGAGTGTGTGCGTGCATGTCCGGGCTTCTAACACTCAGCTCCTACTTGGTACCCATCTGGTGCCAGCTAATAATATTTCACTCCTCAAGCAACCATGTCAGGAAGACATAGAGGAGTGAGTCCATATCCCTTAGCTTTATGTAGCAAGTCTATCCTCCAGGTCAAGTCTAAAGGTGTAGCTTCCCCATAAAGCTTCCCCAGGAGCGACTATAGGCTGAATGCTTGTGGAAACCATGATTCTTTGGTCGAGATCTGTACTCCCATGATGAGGCATCTAAAGTGGACCTTTGGGAAGTGCTTTAGGCTGCCGTAGGTGGGACTCTCACAAAAGATAGAAATGTTTTTATGAAAGAGACCCAGAAGGCCTTGCCTCCCCCTTCATGTGCAAACAGAAGAAGCTTCCTAAGAATCAGAAAGCAGACCCTCATCAGACATGCAGCGGACTTGATCCAGTACTTCCAGCCTTCAGAACTGTGCAAAATAAATGCTTGGTATTTAAGCTACACAGCCTGTAGTATTTTGTTACAGTAACCCCAGCAGAAAAAGACAGAAGCCTCAGGACCATTCTGAGCCCCAGGGTCCTTGAACCTCTACATTGGGTCGTCAGGATATGAAGGCCATGAGACACTCACCGGAGTCGGAAATGTCATCCCAGTACGGGGAATCGAACTCATATTCTGCTTTGAGGATCTGTTCAAACAGCTTTGAGTCATTTTCGTCATAAAACGGAGGGTAACCACAGAGTCTGCAAGACAAGCGTGAGTAAGAAGTGAGTGTGTGCACATCCACTAGTGCTGGGTCTACACTTGGTCTGGAAGGAACTCATGACCCATTAATCAAATTAACGGAACCCATGCTGAATGTGCTAAAGTCAAATCTCATCAAAGGAACCACACCCTTTATATATTACCATGCCACAGAAGCAAAACTATGACTCCCCAAGCAGCAAAATGATCACCTCCCATTGTGACCAGAGGCACACACACGTACCCATAAGTCCACCATATTTTTATTTATTAGCATGTGTGTATGATGTGCTTGTAAGGGCGCATGTATGCCACAGTGAGTGTGTGGTAGTTAGAAGACAACACTTTGGTACTGCTTCTTACCTTCTGCCTTTCTGTGGTTTCTAGGGGTGGAACTAAGGCCACCAGGCTTACACAGCAAACACTTTTATACACTGAACCACCTTGCCACCCTCTGTAACATTTCACATGGCATTAACTAGAATCCACGACCCCTAGACGATCAGCAGGCAATATTCCATTTATGGATATTGTTAATCATGTCTGTAACACTGTCCTCAGCTGACAGGAACCAACAAAAAGCATAGTCAACAGGCATTTCCGGATGCCTCCAGGTTCATTCTATGTAGGAAATTGCTAAAGGAAGAAGAGGAAGTCTTACAACCTGGCTCTCACGTTGCTAGAATGCACCCTGACCTGTGCATTATTGGTCCACAGAATAGGAACCAGAAACGCTACTATTTTGCCCATTGCAAGCATTGGTCATCCACAGGAGGCAGCTCAGGTCGCCGCATTGTAGAGTGACAATGTCCTAGCCAAGCTGCCATTGGGGCTGTTTCACAAGACAACTTCTTAATTGTCCAACTAAGATGCTGCTAGCAATAAATCAGAGTTCTGGAGACACCAAGGGCCATTTGACAACTGTGGCAAGAGCCATCATATCAATTCAATTCAACCATCACAAGTCAGTAGTCATTGACACTGTGGATTCTGGGACTGACCATGTAGGGCAGAGGGAGAACACATACTTAGCAACCGAGAACATAATAAATAAAATACCAATAAATTAAAATTTAGAAAGTCATGCTTTCTCTTTCCATTCCTGCCCTCAGTTCTAATGTTACCTTGACTACCAGTAAACGCTTCTACACCAGTGTATACATCGTGTATATTTTGGTTTTGAGCTACATGGTTCTGTGATACTGCTCTTCCAGTTTGTTCCATCAGTTAGAACACTCAGGAAAGGACCAGGAATTGCCTGGAGCCCATGTGGGGCTGGGGTGGAGGGACCATACGGCCTGAAAGGGTGGGATCAAGCCAGTAAGTGACCCCAGAGAAGAAGCAAGCAGTACTTGGTTCTAGCCCAGCCAAGAACAAAATTCGATGTTGCAGATCTGGCTTCTGGGGCCAGAATGCAGCAGCCACAGTGGGAGGCCTGACCCCAGACTGAGGCTTGACCCGAAGCCAAGTCCCTTCTTCCTGCATAGTTCAATATTATTCCAAACATAGCGACAGCCTAGAGACCAATTTAATGAGAATGAACGAGCAGACATCCATACACTGTAGGTCTGTAGGGGTTAGGCTGTTGGTACCTAACAAATACAATAAAGATCCAGCCTTCTTTCATTTGTCCATCCAAGGGGCACAGCTGCAGTGGGCTGAATGGGGGATGACAGTTGTCAAGGCCGAGAAGATTCTACATCATCTAACTCACAAGTGTGTTGTGGAGGCAGGAGGCCTGGAAGATTTCATTTGTAAAGATCTGCTGTGGTAGGCAAATGGAGCAGCCAGCGCCTCGGAAACCACCAAGCACATACTTCACTGCCCAGGGACACCCTGGGGCCACAGAGAGATGGATATGTAAATGCTTCCCACAGCGAGGACTTGGGAAAAATAAAATGTTTGCATTAGGAAAAGCCGACAGAGCAAAATGTTAGCTTGTCTCGGAAAAAGCTGACACATTGGATATGTGAGCTTTTTGTTTGTTAACAAGTGTGTTTTGCTTTATGGTCTGCCTTTCTTTTTAAGGAAAAATTTGCTAAAAACTTTCAGGAAGGATTTCTTCTCGTGCCAATGTTCTTAATGTATATTCTAATTTCCTTTCGTCTTAGCTTTATTTCCTTTCTCTGTTTTTGCATAGAGGACTGTTCATGCAGGTGTTCTGAGTAAATGAGTCTATCTTGGGGCCTGAGTTAAAATTAAGAAAGAGAGAGTTGAGGACACGCCTCAGGGAATAAGCACTTGTCACGCAAGCATGGTGACCTAAGTTTAAATTTCTGGAACCTGCCCAAAAGCTGGACACAGGAGCCTGCCTGCCGGTAACCCCAGCACTTCTGTGGACAAATGCCAGAGGCTATCCTGGGCTCTGCCACTCTTCCCAGATTTCTTCAGTCAGCCCTTGTACAGCTGTCTGGGACAATCGTGAATGAAGGAGGACAGCACTGCATAGCTCAGTGGGTGCCAGCGGATGAGGACCACAGCATGGTCTCTGAGGGAGGAACGGAATTGGGAACAGGTGTCTACTGCCCTAGGCCTCATTAGTTTGGCTCTTGGGCTTACGTTCCTAGAAGGAAGGCTGGTTTTCTTCTCCTGGGAAAATGTTCTATTAAAGTCTAGCCCCAGTCCTGACAACTCATGTCTCCCCTCAACTCTATATCTAGGGGTGTTTGTAGCCCAGTAGCAACAAAGTCCAGGGTAACAAAGATCACACCATCCCCAAATACAGTCCTAATAGCACGTACATTTTTATAAAAAGATTTATTTATTTTATTCATATGAGTACACTGTAGCTGTCTTTAGACACACCAGAAGAGGGCATCTGATCCCATTACAGATGGCTGTGAGCTACCATGTGGTTGTTCAGAATTGAACTCAGGACCTCTGGAAAAGTGCTCAGTGCTCTTAACCACTGAACCATCGCTCCAGCCTCCTAGCACGTACATTTTAAAGTGAACCGGCTTTAAACACAAGGCCGGGACTCAAGCTTAACCCCTCTGACTCCGGGTCTGTGTTCTTTCCTCTTGGCCTTCGTCAGTAAAGGAGAAGACTTGAGAACCAAACCTCTTACTTCAGCTTTTGAACTCTCTGTGTAGGTCGGTTGGCTTATTTCCACCCAACATCTTCCACCTGGAAGAAGCACTCTAGACTGTGACTCTATCTTTCCATCCCCATCTCACTCCTTCTGGGGTACATTCACTAAGATGCTGCAGGCCAGCTTCCTGCATGTAGAACACTTACTGTATCAGGGCTAATGCAACATTGTGCACTTTGTCCGGGTTGCCCTTTGCTTGGCTCTGCCATGCCCTTGAGAATGAGCTTGTAAGATTAAGATCTTACTTCTCTCTGGCAAGGGACCTGAAAACAAGCAGTTGCCACAGGGGACAGGGCTCCATGGTGTCATATCCTCTCTGGGCACAGCTCTGATCTGTCCACATGTATCTAGAGCGTGATTTTCTCTTTGTTTCTAGATTGTCAAGGTCTGGGGCAGGGTGTAGCCGGAGGTGTGCCAGATAGACACTTGGGCACATAGACATGATCTGGAAGAAGGGGCTGCTGTGTTGGCTGTGGAGCATCTATGACTGTCTAGACAGAAGTTCAAGATTCAGGAGAGCTTACCCCTGCCCTATTCCAGAAGAACCAGGGAGATCTCAAAATACCTACCCAACAGGGCACTTCCTGGACACCCCACTTGCAGGAGGTGCTAGAACAGTAATCCTCCAGGCTAGAAGAACCTACTGCTTGAGCCTACCTCTGAGGACAAGTGGTCTGACTTTGTGGAGACTAGAGCGTGGTTTAGGCTTTCCAAATGGCACTCCTGGCCTCAGGCCCTGACTGTTAAGAAAGTTTTCCATGGGGAAGGATGTTCATATAAATGAATGTGAAAATCAGCAGTGAGTGGCTAGCTGTGGCTGATCTGGCAGCGAGAAGGTTTTTCTTGGAAACTGAAATGCTATAATAACATACGCGCTCCCATCAAGATAGCCATGAGCTCAACGTGGTCATTATCCTACATTAAGTTATGTTCTTTGGAATGTTTATTCTTGGTCATGGATCTCCATACCTGGAAAAGAGAATGCCTGCCAGTGGGGTGTCCGAGACATGGCCAGTGGCTACTTCTCTGTCCCTTTGTTTCCACAGCCCACCTGTGTTTTGGATGACCTCTTATATACCTTGAATTATGTACTTTAGGGTCTCTGTTGCTCTATATAGCTTTTGATACCAGAGATGGCTACTGAGAGGACAGAAAGAAGCGGGGATCAGAAGTGGTGGGGGAACAGAACCAGCCATGCCTGATGCTAACCTGATGTAGGGAGGAGCTTAAATTTTTTAAAAATGTACTTTACATTCTTGTGGTACAAACATTTTATGTGACAGCTTCTCTCCTGATATTTCAGGGAACGACAAAGTTTTGCAGATTGTGTGTGTGTTGAGTATAACAATGTCTCCCTGTAGTGATCTGAATATAAATTGTCCCCCAGAGGTGCATGTTTGAACAGTTGGCTCCCAGCTGGTGGTGCTGTTGGAAAGCTCTGGTACCTTTAGGGGATAGAGCTTCATTGAGGGAAGAGGCCCACTGGGGTTGGGTCTTGAAGTTTTATAGTCTGTATTTCCTCTCTGGAAATTTGCTTCCTGACTGAGATATAATATGACTAGCTACTCACTCCCCTGTCACCAATACCTTCTCCAAATTGTAAGCCAAGCACAGCCACCCTCCTTTAATGGCTTCTTGTCAGCTATTTGGCCATATCGACAAGATCAATATAGTCCCCAAGAGGGTCCTATGCTGAAGGCTTGTTCCTTAGATGGTGGCTCCATAGACAGGTGGGTGGATCATTAAGGAGTTAGCTTCATCATCGGGTTCATCAATTGAGGAATTTGTAGCTGAATGGGCATGTAGGAGGTGACTGTAGGAAGCAGGTCTCACATCCTGTCCCTAGCCTCGTTACTTCCACTTCTGATCCCCATTTTCTGATTGCTTGGCGTCCATAGCATGCACATATTTGGATACTAGAATTCAAATTACCTCATAAGTAGAAAGGCTGCAGGGATGAGAAAGAAGAATAGCAGGGGGGTTTGTCTCTCACGTGAGCAAAAATGATCTCTTTTCATTGACGTGTTCTCCATTTGCTGTGTTAGCTCACCCCCTTTTCTGCCTTCTGACCCACAGTGAATACAGGCTGTGGCCACCCCCGCCCACTGGCTCCCTCTACTGTATCACATCTACTTTGTCTCAGCACAGGCTCCTGCGGGGTCAGAAGACACAGAACTGTTGGTCAGACACTCCTCTGGCCATCACCAAAGGCTCACTGAGTACCAACTATTCCCAGGCATGGAACAAAATGGCTGGAGTGCCTACTGATATGGTATTACGTTATAGTTGGGGACAGGGGAACAGATGGTCACATTAAATTCATCCAGAACACGAAGCATGAAAACTGGACATGAAAGGTTAGTTTAGAGCTGGTCCAGAGAAGCTACATTTTGACCTTATTCTAGAACATTCTTTTGTCTACCTCATTCTCTGTGCTGGGAATGCTTTTGTTCTCTCTAGTCTTCAAGACTGACCTGCTCAGTGGCAAAGCTCTGAGTGTGTGTCCCTTGATGTCTTTCCTGTCCCCACCCCTGCCACACCATACTCTTCTGCTGTAGCTCCTGTCTTGGTTTGTACCTGGGACTCACCATCTGTGAGACTCTGTGCTCCCCAAAGGCATCACATACCACACTCATTTTTGCAATGCTGAACAGCCTGGTACAAAACTCAGTAAAAGCTTGTTGGAGGAATGGCTCCTCAAACACCTTCACCTTTCTCCGACTACCATCCTTACCCTGCTCAGTCCTCTCTAAACATGTTCCACTCTTTAAGAGCCAGCTCAAATCTCATCTCTTTTGGGGGTCTTCTCAAGAAATTTTGAAAGATCATATTTGATGATTGTGGTTCCAAAGTTTAAATGTTCACTTTGCTGATAAATTCCCGAGGGAGACAGACCCGATACTATATCATAAATGGTATTTCTGTAGGGTTTGGAGAAAGGGCCTCACTGTGGCCTTGAACTCATGATCCTTGTACTTCAACCTCCCCAGGGCTGTGATTATAGTTGTGTGCCATTATGACTGGCTCTTTGCTGCCCTATGTTAGAACTCAACATTTCTCAATTGTACTCTGATAAACAGAAAATGCTTTATTTGAAACATTGATGTGTACATGTACATATGCAGATATACACACTTGTGCATGTTATCATAACACACACTTTAATAGACATAAGACATCACTAGGGGTATATATAGGTCATGGGTAGAATGCTTGTATCTACCATGAATGGGCCCCCCCTGGGTTTGACCCTAGCACCCCAACCTAAATAGGGTTGAACACTTTAAAATGAGTAAAACTGTACAGAAAAGACAATTTCAACCATATTTTTTCTGAGCACAATATTCTCTTTACTTAATTTCATTGTTGTGGTAAAGCACCCTAATGGCAAATAGTATATAAATGATCTTCTCCAAGGCAACTGGAATGAACATGGAGAATCGGCAACAAATATCACCTAAGCTCCCATATGCCTAGAGCCTGGCAATAAGTTCAAGTTCCCCCTCTGTAGTTCCATCAGAAGCTAAGTACCCCCCTGATGACAGAATTCACTGGTGACAGGTACTGTTCCCAGCCCGAGACCTTGAGTCAAATGCTTAGAGCATGATTGGTTTCACAGGCAAAGAATTTTATCCTGGGGTCCAGAACTCACTACTCTTTTCTAAGCCACTAGGAAACTGAGTCCTGGAGAGAAGATGGTCTCAGGGCCACAGCTGGTGGGAAAACCTGGGTATGTAAGTGAGGAATTGGCCTAGAAAGGCAAAGGCCATTTTGATCCAGTTCTACAGCGAGATATGGATCGATGAAATTGTGTACAGTGATCATTATAGAGCAATCAGTAAGGCAGGACTGAGTCTTACTTGCTACAGTCCCCTAATCCAGTCTCACTTCAATGTAACAGATGGATCATGTCGTTTTCTATAGTAATTAAGCATGCTGAACATGTCTGGTAGAAATTAGTAACAAGAGCTATCACCCATTGACCATTTATCAAGCACCAAGCTCGAGGGTTACACACTAGCAACTCGTTCATTGCCAGGACAAAACGCCATATGAGAGTAACTTAAGGAAGGAAAGAAGGAAGGGTTCCTTTTGGCTCCTGGTTTGAGAGCACAGTCCATCACGGTGGGGCAACAGGAACATGAGATGGATGGTTAGATTGAGACTCAGCTTCTTCCCATTAGTCAGTTGGAGCTTCAGCCCATGGAATGGCGATGCCCCCATGAGGCTAAGTCCTTCTCAGTCACAGCACCCTCACAGAGAGATACCCAGAGATGAGGTTACTAGGTGATTCCTAGTAATAATTAAATAAGACGAAGCTCTTTAGAAAGCAAACGAATCTTTGGTACTTATTCCCAGTGCCCATTAGTGAGCAAAACAGGGTTGCACATATATCATCCTGGTTTAGATTAGCGGGTCAATGAGGCTTGAACCACAAATATGCATCTCAATTCTGTAAGCATCTGTTTGAGCATGTGCATCCCCTCACACCGAGACACCGAGAAAAGAGAAGATGGGAGAAAGTAGGGAAGGCTCACACAGTAAAGCCATGTGCAAAGACCCCGTGCTTCCGGTGAGAACGCGCTGGTCAACATGCTCCTTGAATAATGATTTGAGAGTTGAGAACGGGGAAGCAGGGATCAGAGAAAGATTCTGGGCAGAAAAGGAAAAGGGAAGGACATTCCAGAAGGCAGACAGCTGGAACTGAAGATCAGGACTTGGGGACGTAAGGAGGACAGGAAGAGCAATTGCTCTGAGCATCTTAACCCATCTGTGGCCCACTTTTTGAGTCTTCTATTAGTCACATGGACACCATCTTGAGGAAGTCGAGAAAATTATCAAAGAGGCCTGGAGACCCCTCGAGACCAGCCAAACACTACTCATGCTAGCTGAGAGACAGGCTTAACCCAGACAGAGAGGACCAAGAAGAGCTTCCCACAGCAGGAACAGTTAGGGGGTGCGGGGCAACTTCTGCCACTGAAAATTAGTCCTCACAAGAAACATATTTCAGATCCAAGCACCAAGGGATGCAGACATCCAGTGTGGAGGTGATTAACTTCCAGTACCAACCAAGGAGGCTGCAGCCTGGGAGGAATTCCAAACTAGAGCCCAGTGTCTAGATGGGTGAGATTCCTTCTGATATTCCACTTCCTTCCTCCTTCCTCCATTTCTCCTCTCCCCTCCCCTCCCTCCCCTCCCCTCCCCTCTCCTCTCTTTCTCTATATCTCCCCCAGTCTGAGGGGAGTATATTCTCCCTACCATCTTCAAGTTTTAGATCTCTATAGTTGGAAGCTATCTCAACTCTTTCAAACTGTGTTTCTAAAATTATGTTCATAATTGAATGATACATCCTTTTTCAAACACAGGAAGCCATCTCCATTTTCTCAAGCATGTGACAGAGTAGGCTGCAGTTGAGAAAGGACCTTAGGATGTAGCTGAGGCTGACATCAAGGTTGTAACCCTCCTACCTCTACATTCCAAGTACTGGAATAGCTGGTGTACACCAACATACCATTCCATCAGATTCTTAGAATACTGGATCTTGAGGGAATAAACCATCAATCTATGTGGTTTTAGAGGCCCTATCTAAAGACAGAGCTCAGAATGGCTCCTTCCTGGCATATCCTCTACTGAGTTTCCAATGCCAGGTGGCTGTTGCCTATCTTGCGAAGCAGCCTCAGGCCTTTCCAGGTTGAATCCCAGGATGCACTGCAGCACTGGCCTCCCACCTCATGACAGCCAGCAAGCCTAGATTGCAATTTATGTCTGCTCTCTGTTGCCTCCAGGGGGCAGCAAGTGCCTCCAGGGCCAGAGCAGGAACAGAGCCATCTCTCTGCACCCCATCATATTGCCTGATGTGTTTCAGGCTCACTCAATGTTAGGAAAGTGAATGCCTGTCAATCCTCTTGCTCTTCATTCCCCAGGCTAAATTTCCCCAAGCCTTTAGCTGCTACACACATGACAGTTTCTAGACAATAATAAGCGAGCAGAGGAAGTAAATGCTCTTCCCTCTGACCTAAAGCTGTGCATTTAGGTTTAGAAATGACAGATGCCTGATATTCTCTGCCATCTCCTCCATCCTTGGTATGCTCTCTAGCACGGGGGTCTATGGATAACGGCAGGGACTACTCTGCCCAGTCACTGACAGGGAGTTGCATCCATTGTCATCTAAAATGTATAGCCTCTGGACCTCAAATGCATGGCCACAGCATGTTCTCCTTGCTGCTTTGCATGCCCTGCGCCAACTGCCTGAAGTCAGAATATTTTGAGGGCTAAACCATCTGGCATAGGAGACTAGTCTGGTCCCTGCCCTGAGTGGAGGAGAGGAAGAGGGCTTTCCATGCTCACAGAGATCGAGTCTGACCAAGCAGGACTTGCAGCTGAGACAAGAGCTACTGGGACTCCCAAGCCCCAGACAGCACTTAGCACACTATACAGGACCCGCTTCTTACAAAGGTCGGAGAGGAGCCATGCAGCCTTTCTGCCAGTCCTCGGAACTCAGGCACACCAAGATGCCACCAATAAACCAAGCCAAAGCAAACTCAGGAATTGTTTTAAACAAGCGTTGCCTGATGAACCAAAACGATCAATGCCAAAATGACAGGAGGAGGACCCAGGCGATTGTTACTGATCTTTAAAGCAAGAGAAGGGAGGGCAGGAATGAACGGGTCAGTTCAGGCCACCCAGACCCAATAAGAGCGAGCGCCACATGCTGGTCATGTTTCTCTTGACTGAGAAGGGTCACCTGCAGACCCACGGGTTCTACAAACACATCCACGGCTGCCCATCGCCACTGTCCTGAACTCTACACAGAGAGCTCTTGGCTTTAGTTTGTTTCTTGTGGATCATTCCTAGGTGAGGGAGCCTGCTTATTTGTTGCTACGCATGCCCTATGACCTTGCGGGGTAGGCCATGGGTCTTATTGTGATTCAGTATACCGACACTTACTTTTTAATAGTCCATTCTGATCCTCTATTAAATGTGATTCCATGCACGTGGGTTGTGAGTCTCTGATGCCTTTCCTTGGAGATAGAATTTCTTTCTTCCCTTCCCCTTCCTCTTCCTTCCTGTCTTTCTTCTCCCCGCTCCTTCATTCCCTTCCTTCCTTCTTTTGTATTGGGGACCAAATCTAGGTCCTCACATAAACCTAGGTCCTCACTGTCCCAACAGGAAGTTAGCCTCAGCCCTTTAAAGGCTTTTGCTTTTCAGACAGCTTCTACCTATGCCCAGATGTGGACCCTGTACTCCAGCCCTCCCTACCCCAATCACACCCAGAGACAGCTTGACCCCCGAGGAGTTCTGACACACCCAGGCTCACAGGTGAGTCTACCACTGCTGCCTCAATCAGTGGTCTAACTGGGACCCGCCTGGGTGCACCCCAGAGCAAACAGGTTCTAAGTTACTCATGCTGTCATTGAACCTGCAGTGCTCCTGCCCCGTCTCCCTAGTGGTCAGGATTATAGGCCTTTACTAACTTACAGCCTAATTTAGTTCTACATTTCTCTAGACATAATATAGATGGCGGTGTCAAGGGTGGCCTGAAAGATGGAAAGGGCCCTCCTGATCACAGTTCAGGGTGTTATACAATGGGCACTGCCCGGATGGCAACAGCAGCAGGTGTTCTTATGTTTATGAGCCTGCCTGGTACCAAGAGTGAGGATCACCATTGCAACACTGCACCCTGGGCTGGGGCACTGCGATTATGCTGCAATCTCAGCCTTAGACGCCCGGTCTCTGGTTCTTTCCCTGGAACAGAAGCATTCCATAAAGAGCCAGATGTCAACTGCTGGGACTGTCTTGGCTAGAATCAGCCTTCGGGTGAGGAAACGGACCTACCTGAATGCAAACGAAGCATTCTTTGCTCCATTCTTAAGAGATAATTAAGTTGTACACACATATGTGGGCACATCAATATTTATGTGACCTAGTTTGAAGAAGGGAAAAGAATGGGAGGCCCTTGAAAAAGCAAGGGGATTGCTACAGTTTTGCCCACATCTGTCTTCTAAGAAGACAGACAGGTCAGAAGTCACGGCCAAGTCTGGCTGAGCCTGTTGACGTTGTTTTCATTGCCTTTAATCTACCTGCCTTCTTCAGTTTGGGGGTGGGTGGGTGGGTGTGAATGTCTCTAGGATATTTCTCAGTTTTCATCTCAGCAGAAATCCAGTGTGTGCCTCTGCAGCATGATGAATCTCTGAGCATAATTTAGGGAAACAGTCATCAATCTCCTTGAAGGGAGAGTTTGCGCCACGAGATGTTCATGCACATCTTGGGAAGGGAAAGATTGTCTCCTTAGCATTTGTCCTACCTTGGCTTGGTGAAGCCCACCTCCCTGGGCACCAGCATACACTAGCTTATCTTTCTCAGCAGCTTCAGCTCCGAGGACAAAGCGTTTCGAGTAAATCCTGTGTCAGAGCAAAGTCCCGTGTAGGATCGGAACCCGTCGAGTGTGCTTAGAATCGATGAAGAGCCTTGACAGAAAAACAATTTCTCCTTCCGCATGATGGATAACAGAGGAATGAGGGAGGAGACCCAGAGAGAGGCAATTTAACAAGCATCTGCACCGGCAAAATGAGCGATGTTTATGTGCTGTGCAGAGAGAAGAAAATGTGGTGATGTGGTCTGTCTCGGCCATTTTTTTTTTCTGTAATCTAATATCTCAGTGTGACAGGCTGGTCGATTTAAAATAATAGGGCAGTGTTCCAGAAATTGGAAGAAGCTAGCTTCTTTTCCACTCTAAGGGAGAAGAATAGGGGGTCTTGGTGAGGAAGCTCGTTTTCTGCAGTGTGCTTGTTGGTCTCAGTTGCTGCATAGCTGGGTGTACTCTCCAGACAGTGGCTGGATGGACGGCTATACATGGTGGATCAACATGAACGCTGGAGTTGCAAGAGTCTGAGAGTGAGATCCATGAGTTTTATTTGAGTGCATTTTTTGTGTGTGTGTGATGGGTACACAGATGATACATGTTCATTTTGGTACGAATCCTCTCCCTTGTTCAGATGCTCTGTCTTTCCTTCTCAGTCTTCTCCAGTCTTCTACATAGACCTTGCATGGTGCATCCCTTCCCACTACTCAATATCTCTGTCCTCAACAACCGCTTCATTCCATGAACTCCAATAGCTGGCAGAGCGCATGAGACCAGCAGCCTGTAGTGTGTTTTCATTAGGCCAATGACCATCATTCCTGTAGTGCTTTCTCTGTCTAGGAACTGACCCTGGTGCTAGAGATCTAAAGATGACAAAGGCTAGGTGACTGTACCCTAGTACTAGTGATGTACACAGCGAGACAAGTTGGGCTCAAGAGTGGGTTAAAATAGCACTAACATTAAGTCCAAAGTTAGCATTTTTCTATATATAATCATGTTACATAGAAAATTATGCCCAGATAATTTTTAGATAGTAGTAAAGACTGGTCTAAAACTTTCTAAGTATCTCAGGGAAGCCCCAAACTCCCAATTCCCCTGCCTCTGTTCCCCAAATGCTGACATCACAAGAGTATGCTACTGACATCTGGCTGACATCTAAACACGTTACAGATATAACTAAAATGCCCAAAGTTGATGTATTCTGTGCTTGGGCTAATCAGAGCTCTGGCTATCGCCAAGCAGAAAGGGAGTCCTTGCCTACATCTTGGAATCTGACATAGTCATGAAATCAACTTGAGGGTGTTTTCTGGGGGAAGTGAGTGGTACCAAGAGAAAACCACCAAGCATGAACTTGTCAAGTTCTTATTAAGTAGAAGTCAGGAAATATGGTATGTCTTCCATTAGACCAACTTGAAGTAACACATTGTGTCCTATTATTGGAAGAGCCTAGATACCCCACTGTTCAGATATACCCAGATACATGTCATATCCACACCCTGGAACACTTCAAAGCTCTACATGGTATCTGTAACCATGTTAAGATATTCTAATATGTCTTCCATGTCTAATATGAACTGTGGCTCAGGGCATGTGCCTATTGCCAGTCTATTCCTTACATAGCCTTCTCCTCTAGTAGCACTGTGATTTTACTTGGAAAATTTCTCTCTTCTACAATACCTCCAGGTTGACTTGCCAAGCAAGATAATCCCATTGTCTTTGCTAATGGCTGGTTTAGGAAAGATACCAGAGAGCTTGCCTCTATGTGCTCTCCTAGCTATGGGAGGACATACCAAGAAAGGGAGAAGGAAGCAAGAAGAAGAAGAGGCTGACCAGGGACTTCACTGGCCTTTGTTGTCTACAGCACTACATGCATCGATACTGGGTGTTGTTTACTCTGTTGTGCCTTGTTATAGTAGCTGGATCACTAAGGTGTCTTTACCTACTCACAGTTGCTTATTCAATAATGCCAAAGAGTTATTGTTGTATGTATGTGTGTGGGGGGGAGGGGGTGTTGCGGATGCTACAGAGGCCAAAGTGGGGTCAGATTCCCTAGAACTGGAGCTAGAAGCTGTGGTAAGCTGCATATCATGGTTGCTAAAAACCAAACTCCAGTCCTCTGCAAGAGCAACAAGTGCTCCTGACTGCTGAGCCATTTCTCTAGCTCCTTACCTAATAATTCTAAGGAATACTAATCAATAGTCATCCTCTGAAACTGCTAATGTCCCTTTCTATGTCAAGATATCAAAGAAAAAAATGGATACCCACAAACCCAAAGTGAGTACAGTCCCAGGGAAGACCCTTGCCGACGACCACCAAGTTCAGCTTCAAATACTGGCGGGAGAGGGCTAGTCTTTCATTTACTTTTTGACCTTTCCAGTCAAGCTGGGAGAGTCAGGACCTCTGAGGAGGACTGTAGCTGCAGAGTTATGTAGCCATGTTGAATAACACTGTGTTGTTTACTTGTAACTGTTTGTGCCCTTAGCCCTGGCCTGACCCAGGACCAGGTCTAATTGTATGTGTGTGGTTTTATTAGGGGACTGGTTTTACAACTGTTATTTAGATTCTCAAGAGTCTATATCCCCTAAAGCAAGATACGAGTGCAGAAGATGCAGGATTAGTAACTTTGTGTATCTGTGACTAATATACCTGACAGACACAACTTAAATGGAAGGATTTTACCTTTTCAGTTCAATGTAGTTGGGTAGAGAGAGAGAGGGAGATGGAAATGGTGCTAGGGTAAGGGAGTTATCAAGGACATACTTCCAATGACCTACATCCCTCAGTTAAGTTCTACCTCCTAGAGCTCTAGAATGTCCTAAAATAGTACCACCAGTCAGCACCCTAAGAGTCTGTAGGGAACACTTTTCAGTTAAGCCATACCTATGTTTGATATGCTTAGAAAATAAAGACATACATAAGTACACTATCTTAGTCTTAGCACGCGCATGAAGGAGAACCCTACGAGGGATATTACAGTGGGCCAAACTCCCCTGCAATGGCGTGAACCCACAGAAGCTATCACCCAAATCCACACTGGACTGCACAAACTAACTCTACTGAATGCTGCTGCAGAGAGATTATTTGCTTCCTTGGTAACGGGGCCAAGTGGCCCCAAGGACAGATGTGCTACCAGACGCGTCTCCAATCAAAGTCCCTTCTAGTCTTTGGCCAGGGATGTTTGTTTGGTAGAGAAAATCCCCTTCTTTGGGGATACTCAGGAGAGGAACTTCATTTCCTAGCAATTATGGAAGCGAGTTGGGCTAAACCTGCTATAAAAGCCTATCATATAATAAATATTTGCAGATACCACTGCAATTAAAAATGGATTTAGAGTAGGCTTAGGCAAAACAAAACCTAAGGATACAGAGCAGAAGGACTGATCCTGAAGTATCTGCAAGGAGGGTATGGGGTAGATGACATTTCCTGGATCAGGGAGGGAAGGCCTCCCGCAGGAAATGAGGCCTTCCAGCCGTGCGCTTTGACTTCCATCCACTTTCTCCTAAATGTGATCTCCTTGGGAGACGTGTTAGTGTTTTCACAGTGGCTTTTCAACCCACTCCCTCCAAAGCCACGGCGACACATGAGAAGATTCTCTTATTAGCTAATAGGGAAAGGAAAACCAAAATCAAAAGCAAACTGCTATTTCATTTTCAAATTACTTTTGTTGTTGATTTTGCTGTTGAAACAGGATCTCTCTCTATAGGCCTGGCTGTCTTTAAACTCATTGTGAAGATTACACTGGCTTCAGACCCACAGAGGTCTGCTTGCCTCTCTCTACCTTCCAAGTGTTGAGATTAAAGGTGGGTGCTTCCATCCCTGGATATACCCTTTTTAAGGTGTAAGACTGGTGTGAATATTGATCAGGACTGCTAGGAATGTATCCCTAAAGTGGCGCCTTGCTATGTACATTTGGCTTCTCAAAGTTAGACAAAGAATTTTTATCATATAATATAAATATCAGTTCCATTTTTAGACTCATACATCCACGGCCATAGCACCATTATGCACAAAAGTCTAAAGGTGGCAGCAACTCAATTGTCCATGGATGGATGAGAAGATGAACTTAGGGTGGGTGCTGTCCCTGAAAGGAAGGGAATTCTGGCTATGGTTCTACACAGATGAACTCTGAGGACCCGTAAGTGAATAAGCTTATCACCAAGGAAGAATGGATGTGTGATTCCACTTCTCTGAGGCCCCCAGGACAGCCAGGTTCACAAAGACAGACGGTAGAACGGAGGGTCCCAGGGGCTGAGGGGGAGTGCAGGGGAGCTGCTGTCTGCTGTTTGCAAACAGACTCAGCCAGAGATGAAACAGGCCGTGGTGGTACTGCTGCGGACGGACTTAATACTCCCAAGACGATAAAAATCTCTGTTATACATATTTTGCCACAGTCAAATACGTGGAGGTGGAGGGGAGCCACAGAGGTGAGCAATACTTACAAGATATAGGCGATCACCCCGATGGACCAGCAGTCGACAGCCTTGCTGTATGGTTTCTGGGCGAGAACTTCTGGAGCTGTGGACAGAGAAAGAAGATTCACAACCCTGATGAGTTAGATGCCGGAGGCCAAAGAAACTTACCTGGACTTTTCATTTTCTGATTTTTATCTTTCTGTGTTGGCTGTCCAGAGTTTGAGCCACCCATGAGTCTAAAAACTGGGCGGGGTGGGGGGGGGCGCTAAGGAACCTAAAATATCTGTGATAGAATGCTCAGCCTGTACAAAGTCCTGGGTTCAAGTTGAAAAGACCCCAAGTTCCAAAGATATTTAAATAGATAATAACAAATGATAGAGGTGTGTGTGTGTGTGTGTGTGTGTGTGTGTCTAGAAATAATCATCCATCAGTTAGTTGATCAACAAATGTTCTGTGCTAATAACCACAGATTCATTAACGCTTCTGTGAAAATGACATAATTAGGGTGTGGAGTGTGAACTGTACCTCCAAATTGACTCAGGACAGCATCTCTGGCTCCTGTAGGATTTTGTGAGGTGCCATGGGGACAAGGGTGACAAGTCCTTCCTGTGCCTCTCTAGAGCCTACAGCACAGCAGAGAGAACAGGGATCTGCTTGTTTTCAGATGACCTGTCTATCGGCACGTCCACCTACTCCCTGACACAGGAGGGGGACTGCCCCTTAACCTCACTTCATCTCTGAACCATTATTCCATCAAGCATCATTGCTCCCAGGGGTGTGGGTTCATTTTGTACCAGTCATGACCCCCATGTTCCTAGCCTTGGGACCAAGCTTCAGGCCCAGGTGTGGCACCTGGTATCTGTGACCCACAGCATCTGGTTCAGTTGGCACTCGGTGGGTGAACACGTATGAGGCAGTGGATATCACTAACAAGGGAAATCTCCTCTCCACATGAGACATATCTGCTTGAGACATCTTTAGTACACAAGTTACAGAATAATTACAAAGACAGAAAAAGTAAAAACAGAATTATTAACATAGCCCTCGCTATGCCTAGAAGTGTGTGTTCTATGGGATTTGGAGGACTCACTTACCACAACATCCTTGGGGAAACACTACTATCATCATGACATTCGTTATGCCAAAATGGTAAGGGAAGACGCAAGGGCACTGAGAGGTTGTGCCAATTGTTAAAGCAATCCAGCCAGAAAATGGCCTCTTCTGCTCAAAGGGACCTAATCTCACCAAGTGCAACATGTACTGCAGGCAGTCCCTAAGTGTCCCCTGCAGTGTGGGCTGCACCTGAGCTCAGAGAGCAAGGCCAGGAAACTGAGCTTCACAGAAGTGATCTGTCCCAAGTTCACAGCCAGACACGGAGAAGCGGGCCAATCCGACCCTCCCTCTGAATCTTCCTGTCAAACCACACTGTTTGTCAGAGTGGGAATGTCTTCAGTCTCTAAGAAAAGTCCAGAAAATCCACCGTGGAAGTCTTCCTTTCATTCTCTTGAAGATAAATATCTCCCAGAGGAAGAACAGGAAGGCCGAGGCTGGAAAGTGATTGCCTTGCAAGCAGGAGGGCCTGGGTATGAAATCCAGGACCCACATAAAACACTCTTGGCGTGGAAGTGTTTGTGCACTCACAGTGCTGACAGGGGGTGGCGAGGTAGAGGCAGATGACTATCTGGGGGGTGCTGAACGGGCAGCCTGGCCTACTTGCTGAGTTCCAGGCCAGTGCAAGACACAGTTTCAAATAAGCCAGAGTGGACAGTGGCTGAGTAATGACAGACAAGGGCTCCACACACAAAGGTACACACGCATCCACCCACTCCCACACATACATTAGCACAGACTTGTGTGTACACATACATATGCATGTGAAAACACACATTTAAAAGGATAGGAAGGTATGCAAACTCTTCTTGACAATTACCTTAAATCTCATTTTACATTTCAGTCCTAGATTCCATCAAATCTCTTATCAGAATTTAAAAAAAAACATACAACAGAAATGCATTTGCATGTCTGTCTTTTCTCTGCTACACTGTACACTGGCCTTCATTAGCTGAAAGGCGTATAGACCTGTGAAGAAGGGAGGGGTGGGGGTGGGGTGGGGTGGAGAGAGCCTTCACCTGGAGAGGCAGGAGCCCAGTGCCCGACAGGCCCACCTTCCCCACTCACTGCTAAGAGGATAGTTCTCAGCTTCCTCTGCTTGTGAGAAGCCACAAAGGGGAGTCGCATAGCACAGTAAATGTCCTTTTGATTTAGGAGGCTGACAGTCTGGTCTGAATGGTTACACCAGTGCAGATGGCGCTTGGTGACTGTCTGCAGGGACACACTAGGGCCTGATGAAAACCTTATGAGAGGCAGCAGAGGCACCCGCACCATCTGATGACCACCCAGGTGTCAGGAACAGACTCGAGGTGGGGAGACAGTGGCCCTTGGCCACTGCACAGATCCCCAGGGCTCCTTAGCAAGATGACTAGCCAGCCAGGCCACCATACCACTGACCCAGGTGTCAAATAGCATAGAGACCAGGGAATTAGTGCCAGCGTGACAGCACAGACCTGCCTGCACTGCAGCAGGTGCCCAGTGGTGACAGACACAGAGGGAAGAGTCACAGAGAAGGAAGCTGTCAGAATCTACGCCGGCTGCTTACATAGTATCCGAGTGAAGCCTGGACCCATGCCCGGGCCCAGATGTACAGTGCAGAGAAGGGACCCCATCCTGCAAAGCTGCATCTCTCTGAGGGAGCACTCACCTGGCTCTAACCCTCCCCCCATGACTGTGGGAGGAGGGCGGCTCTAAAAGAACAGAACCCACCTCCAAGCCCTCAACTTGTAAAAACAGGAATGTGCCACCTAACCCCATAATTCACCTTGACTAGGAAAGCCACTAACATTGCAGGAGGCTGCCGAGGCACTGCAGAGAGTTCAAAACTTCACCTGACATGTTCAGATTTGTGTGTGTGCATGTGCACATACGTGGAGGCCAGAGGACAACCTGGGCTGTCCTTCCTCAAGCTATATATATATATATATATGTGTGTGTGTGTGTGTGTGTGTGTACATATATATGTATATATACACAATATATACACATATATAATATATACACATAAAATTATATATAACAGAATTATATATTTAGTATTATAGTTATATATATTATATAGTTAGTATATAATATATAGCATATGTTATATAATATATAGTTAATATACAAAATTATATGTATTGTTATATATTATATATAATATATAATTATATTATAAATGTAAATTATAATATATAAAATACATAAGATTATATTATATATGTATGTATCTGTGTATGTATATATATATGTGTGTGTGTGTATATATATACACACACACACACACACATATATATGTGTGTGTATATCCTTATATATCCTTATTTAAGCTATACTGATAACAAAATACAAGTAATTTTTAATAAACTTGTAGGGTATAAGCCATTTTCCTTCTGGTGAAGTTCTTAGTGGCCTGGGAAGTCATGCAGGATGTGAAATACGACATAAAATGTCCGACAAGGTGGCTGCTGTCCAAGGGCTGATGAGGACTGCTGTGAGTCTGAGGCTAGCCTGAACGACACAGAGAGTGCTTGGCCAGCATGGGCTACAAAGTAAGACTTTGTTTCCAAAGCACAAGGCCAGAATACTAAAAACCAAGTAAGATAAAAAACAAAGAAACAAAACATAAGACCAGGAAGCAAAGCTGATGGCCAGCGCCATTCCCTGCAGTTCCAAGATCTCACCTCACTAGCAATGTGAGCGCTGCAGCTGCTGCAGCTGCAGGTGCCTCAGAACGGTGCTCTTGCTCGGCCGCAACCTTTCAATACTTTCCTTTCCTTCTACAGACATTCTTGGAAAACAAAATGTCAGGGGCAGGGATGAGTGTGTGAAGCCCTCTGTTTAATCCCCAGTAACTAACACACACACATGTGTACATGCACGCACGCATGCACGCACACAATACAACCTCTGTATCTCTGTGTCTGCTTCTCTGTCTCTGTCTGTCTCTGTCTGTCTCTGTCTGTCTCTGTCTGTCAGTCTGTCTCTCTCTCTCTCTGTCTCGGCAGGTTGACATGAGGATCAAATCCTAGAAACTCCAAAAGCCAGCTCAGAGAGCTTCTCAGGTTCTCCTCTTCTGCTTTTTGTTTGTTTTCCTGAATCCGCTTGCCCCTTTCCGTCTTTCCATATCTCTTTGACCTGGGCAGCAGCTGGGGGAGCTGAGCACTTACTCTGGTCTTTTCTGAGGCCAGCTTTCATGGCAATGACCACTCAAATGCCTTAGCATTGTGGTATCTGTCTCATACCAATGGGTGAAACTCTTCTATAGTTCTCTTTAAAAAGGAGATAAATCCACAGCCTCCAGTTGGCAGCCTTGGGGACGACGACAAATGAGATTCTAGGTCAATGGTAAGCAGAGCAGCTTCCGTGGACTTAGGAAACAGCACCCTGTGAGACACGCTGCTGTCCAGGCGTCATGTGCCTTAGGATGCCAAGGGGTTTTACTCTCAAGGAGAAACATTCTCTTCTAAAGCATGCAGCAGAGTTTACCTGTGGTGGGAAGTCCAGGCACTGATGTACACTAAACACTTTTCGGAGTGCTGTTTCAATCCAATTCACCCAAGTGGAGTTATGGCAAAGGGAATAGCGACCTAGGCCCCTGGCTAATCACTAGCAGAGCAGGAAAAAACCTGTTCTTTTGGCACAGCCTTGATGGCGATACCTCCAGTGGAGAACACTGTAGTCACTGGAAGGTACTGAGAAGAACTTAAACCTGGTAGATCCAGTTCTCTGACTGGCTCAGTCACAGCCAGCATGTTATACATAGGGAGACAAGGTAGGGGCTGTGCAGTGGGAAATCTATGTGAGTGATACACAGGTGGGTCCTTCAAGCCCCTCCCCCAAATCCTCCAACACATCAGTCACAGACTCCACAGTGTCAGATGTCCCCCCTCCCTGTCACATCCACAGCGCATGCTGCTGGAGACACAGTCACAGAGCAGCCAGGCCGTTTTCATTCTGGGGTGGGCGCAGCCTACTTCAAGTGAAACCCAGCTTAGTCACCACACAAACCATCATTCTTTCGAGACAATTCTTCACATTCCACACAAAAGGGTTATACAGAGATTTACCACCTCAGGAATGTTCAGTGGGTACATCCAATGGTGGATGGAAAAGGGAGGGAGAGAGGGGTGAAGGAGAAGGAAGAAGAGAGAGAAAAGAAAGAAGGGAGGGAGTGGAGAAAGGAAAAGTACAAGAAAAACCTCAGTGGACTTTAGGTACTGTTCATTAGGAAATATGTACACTGAGTGAAAGCAAGATCCACTCTAGGATCGAATGCTTTCTGACAGGAGTGTGTCCGCCACTCAGGCTATTCTTCCTCCTCTTCTCCTTTCTTTCTTTCAATAATTTTTTTATTCACTTTAAATCCCAATCACAATTCTTCCCCCAAAGACATTTCAGAACTACTTGGCTTCACTTTATCAGGAGAAGGGTGTTACTTTATGAGATAATAGCTCAGAACTTCCTCCTTCATTAGGTTTAGGTCCTGTTCATTTACCTTTCTTCTCTCATCCTTACAGAAACTTACTTGGCTTAGAACAGTAAGTCAGAGCTCATCTTTCTGCGAAGCGTGTAGCCTCAGCAAGACACCACAGCATCCCACAAGCTGCCAGAGTTCTCCACAGACAGAGCCCTCTGGATGTCCATGCTTCCCCCAGGCTTCAGAGAAAACAGTATGTCTAGAATTTAGCACGAAGGGAGTTATTACTGCAAGATGCAATCAACCCACACACGGAAAATTCCACTCTGTGGGCGATAGCGTCTATACACCAAGCTATTTAAGATTGACTTGGGGAATGTGTTCCTGGTAAGGGTGAGGCCCCAGAGATGGGGGGAAGAATAAAAGAGAATTTCATGGGCCTTTCGTCTTGTTTTTAACATAATTTAATTGTAGATTTTTCTTCTTGAAAGGGAGTCAGGGAAAAAGACATATCTAAGTAGAAAACAGAGATTGGCTGTCCTGTGCAGGTTGGGACACAGGATCTGATTTTGCAAAGAATAGCAATTTCTCCCTTTCTTTAGCATTCTAGGACATACCCAAAAGCAGTTCCTGCTAGGAGGGTAACAAAGGTGCCATCACTGTCACCCAGTTCAACTTCACATTGGAGGTGATGTGCTCCCCTCTTTAGATATTTGTCTTACCCTTCCTCTCGAATATCACAGGCGATCACCTCAGTGGGTGAAGGGCAGTGGCGAAGTCAGGAGGGTGCAGCCCTAGAATACAAGTCAGTGGTCTAGAAGCAAGGGGTTGGGGAACATTGCCGGCTTTGCACAAATATTTCATCAGTGGTAACCAGAGTGCCCCCCTTTACTGGGGCCTGGCTTTATGGGGGCAAGGAAGTGACTTTGGCTACTTCTCCAAGGAACACAGTGTTCCCGTCCTCCTGGGCATGGGATCTCAGACAGAAGCCAAGGAAGTAACTGGACCCCAGCCATGGGAGCTGCCTTCTCAAGGAAGACAGTGAGAAAACAAATGCTTTGGATGAGCTTAAGTATAGCTGGGTGAAAGTCTGAAACTACTGCATTTACTCTGAAACCCTGCGGTACCCATGCCTGAAATCCTAGCACTTGGGGTAGAGATAGGAAGGTCATAAGTTCAAGGTCATCCTCAACTATACATAACAAGTCCAAGGCTTGCCTGAGCCAACTAAAGGCAATTGTATATTGTCAGCACCTGGACTGAAGCCAAGCTTAGATTTATGGGTAGGCTGCGCTGCCATTATATCTTAGAGATATTATTATCTGTCCAGGTACTGTTTTTCAGGGTGCCCGTCACTTTGGTCTGGAATAAAACTTTAGTGAAAAGAATGCATTTTCTGAGGAAGAGCTGAGCGTGTCCTCTCTTGATAAGGGATTTCAGGGAGCACATAAATCCAAGGCAGTGATCTGACCTTTCAGGAAGAGACAAGGAGAAATATATCTCTGGCAGACGAATGAAAACGTTCCAACTACTGCAGCAGAGTTTCAAAGAGTGAGCAACACCACACGTGACAGAAGTGGAGAGATGTCTTTGATTATTTAGATTTGTATGAGACAGGGTCCTGTATAGCTCAGGCTGGACTCACACTCAATATGAACACCAAGGATGACCTAACCTTCTATGGCCCTGCCTTCCCTGCCCAAGTGCTAGGATGACCACCAGAGGTATGGTTTATGCTGTATTGGGAATAGAACCCTGGGCAAGCACTCTACTGGGCTGCATCTCCTGTGAGGATTTCTTCTCCTGTGAAGATTTCTTTTAAACAGTAGGAAAGATGAAAGTTCGGTGATGAAAAAAAAAAGTTCTAGAGATGAAAGGGAATAAAATTCAGCTTTTGTGTGATTGGAACTTCAGTCATACATTTTGAAAGTATTTGGCCTTAAGGGAGAATTTCATTACAAGGAAGGTACGATGGATGTTCTTAAGTCCGTTTTAGGAGAATTCTTAGCAGCAATATTTTAAAACAAACAAATTTGGGAAATGTCCCATGAAGACCTTACCATGTACTTGAACCTGGATATGGCTAAGCCTGGAGCTATAGGGCATGCCTGTATTGCTGGCACTTGGGAGACTACTGGGCTGGGAGGATGATGAAATTTGAAGGGAGCCTTGTGTCAATAACAAGATATGTGTCTAAAGACACACACACACACACCAAAACCACACCATCTGAAGCACAGGCTCATCCTCCGCCATGTCTCGTCTTCTACCATCCTCTACCTCAGTGAGTACAAAGTTCTTGGGGCAGCTCTGAACTTCTTTTGTTGCTGCAGATTCCTTTGCTGTTTCTTACCCATGGCTTAAAGCTGTAATTTACTAGAAACATCTATCGCTAAAGAGCATCAGCCCATTCTGATGTTCCAACAGCCACTTGAATTTGGTTTCAGGTGTGAAAAGTCCCCACAAATGTGTCACCTTGGCTGGTAATTACCTTTTGGACCTAAGCTGGGATTACTATGCCAACTATACTGAAGCCAGTGTGTGGAAGATGGTGGAGGAATGAGGCTAAGGAATAGGAAGCGAGTGGAAAAATTGGGAAGTAGCTGGGTGTTGAATGCGGAAGCAACTTGGAATTCGGTGGGCTGGAAGA